>NC_072833.1:17244500-17591500 GCF_027744805.1 Dunckerocampus dactyliophorus | reverse complement strand
GACGGCAGATAACAACACTTCATTTCTCTGCGCCAGTACAATCAAGATCATGCGGGGAAGGAGAGAACATAAATGATGCCAAGTGACAGGACATGGAAAATGTTCAATATGAAACACGGCCAAGTGTATGTAAAGCTATACAGTCAGCTCTTCTAGTGGTAGAACAATCATGTTTGTTTAACCTTCATTGGGAGGCTTTGACTTGACAAGTTCTCTTGCTAGGAACTAAACTATATGGACAAAAGTATTGAGACACAACACACATGCGCTCTGACATGAACTCTGTGAGCTTCGTCTATTTTGACAAAAGTATCGGGACACAACCGTCATGTTCACTTACCAGAGGTGTCTCAAAACTTTTGTCCGTATAATGTTTTGACATGAATTATGTAATCTATATCAGTACTTACTGGTAGGCCTTGAATGCCCCTTGGCCCATCCTTGCCTGTGTCTCCTGGGGGCCCGCGTGGGCCAGGGGGACCTGGTGGCCCCGGAGGCCCAGGTGGTCCCGCTTGCCCCTGATCCCCCTGTCGTGCAAAACAAAACATTTCAATATCAGTATGCCACAATTGTGTTAAATCCATAGATACACTGGAGTTGCACTACCATTAAATACAGATGAAAAAATCTACTGACTTCTAGAGCAGGCTAACAAGCAGGAAACATATACAATAGCGCTATTCAACTGACTCAGTGAGTGACAACACAGTGAGTTCAGTTCAAAGCTAGGGAGGGACAAACGTTTTTTAACCAAATTCCTAAAAACAGCAGAGCACTCTTGTCATATAGAGCATCTTATAGAGCCTTTTCTCAGTAGGTGCTTAAAAACAGAAGAGTGCTCCTGTCATATAAAGGATCTTTGACTTGCATTTTGGCAGTAGGTTCTCAAAAAACAGCAGAACCATCTTGTCATATAGAAGATCTTTGAATTTTGTTTTTGCAATAGGTACTTAAAAAAAAAGACTAAAAAAACCTGCCACATAGAAAATCTTTGACTAGCGTTTTAGCAATAGGTCCTCATTGTCTTTGCACAATGTTTTTCATTATTCCTTGCTCAATGACAATAAAGCCTCAAAAAGAAAAAAAAAAAATAACAGTGCTCCTGTCCCATAGTCGATCTTTGCCAATTCAGTTGAATAGCGCTGTTTTACAATGAACTCCCTTGAACAACAAAAGATGCGTGCAAAGAGATGGAGCCTCAGTGCCAGCGCATTGCCACTAGCCAGAGCTACCTTGATGAGACGGCGCTTTATGAGCTGCTGGTCAGCGGAAAGAAAGCCATGATTGATCTTAGGGAAGACCATCTGAGCAGGTGTGTGAGGTCGAAGGTCAGAGGTGAGAGAAGGTTGAAGAAGGACGAGACCCCCGCAGGAAGGAGGAGGAGGAGGAAAGTCGATGCAGAAAAAAAAGATTTATTCAGAGAGGTTTCTATTCAAGGATGCTTGAGGAACATCTTCATAGATAAATCAGAGAAATCCACACTTTTACAACCACACAGCCTCGGAAGTCTTTCCTTATTTTTTGGCACTTCAGGCTATAATTTTACATAATTTAAGTATGTGGACTGGGTGGGAAGTTCTCTGTCTGTGAAAATGCTGTCATCATCATCATCATCATCAACAATGTCCCTGCAGCAGAGTGGGAATCCCAGGAGCGGCAGCTACTAAGAGTTGTCTTACAGTCCAGAAGGCCACATTAATGGATTTATGGATTTAGTGGTGAAACATTGACATGGACTTATAAAAAAGCACATAGGTTCACCAGTATGGTATTTTTCTTGGAGGTTCCTCCCTTCACAAACACACAAACCAGACCGCGTTTTCTGGTTCTCGTTCCAAAAGGCCACATGTTGCCAGGCTGTAAAAAGGGCCACCAATATACTGTAGTTATATATGGCTTTCAATATAGTTTTAGTCCTAAGCGTGTGCCGCCGCCGAGGGGTCCCACTCTGCGGCGAGGTAACACACCGCCTCCGACAAACCTTGACGGTCAGGATCTGATTGCTGTGCAAAGCAGCTAGTGTGGGAAGACCAGGCAATCCCTACAGGACAAACATGGCACAGTGCACACCAGACCTTCAAACAGTTCCAACAATGAACAGGTATTTACACCAATGCTTTTTTGGTACCCTTACTGTTGAGATGGACCTTTTCACTATACGTTGGAATTTCCAATGGAAGAAAATAAGAAGAAAAAAGTGTCCCAGAGTTGACACCATGTTGCTTTTTTGACATTTTGTGCCATCCAGTTTTCTTTATTTTTAAGACTTTGAAGACAAATTTGGGCTATGTTGAATTAATATTGGTCAAATTTGCAAGATTGTAATCATTCTGAAAACATTTTACTCCCTAAATTAACCAAAAATGTCAAAGCTACACAAACAAATGACACAACGCGACAAAAAATGTCACATTGAAAACAACTGAAAAGGATCCAACAATTAACTTAACATAAACTAATACCATCCTTTATGTTAAGATTTGTATTTCAACAACTGGATTTCTACTTTAGATAATTATTTGTCAACCAGATGGTGGTACATTTCAATTTCAAAACATGCTACAAACTTTCACACACAATTTTACTATTTTGCATTGTTGTTCAGTTGTTCAGCCCCTTCAGGACACAATTATTCTCCAATTGACGCCTCTATTCAATTAACTGCAGAGTCTCCCATAGCCACCGGGTGGTCAGTCTACAAAACCTTTGTGGCTGTAAGCAACCTCCTAATGTTGTTTTTCACTCCACAAGGTGGCAGGAGCTGCTTTTAATTGTCAACTGGTGGGTCGCAACCTTTGCCAAAAAAAATACTGTAATGGCCCGATGTCCGTGAACAATCATGTCTGTGCTATTCGCTTGCTACGCCACCATGAGGTGCATGACATTTTTATGGGCGACTTGGTCAAGGTTGAGCAGGAGGGGAAAGACATTGAGTGTGGACTTAATGCGCCGTCTGTCTGACAAACAGTGGATAGCTAGATATCTACTTTTTTTTTTTTATTTTGCACTTCCTCAAATTCAAACTGCATTTTAATGTCTTTTCATGAAAGGGTCTGCTTGCAACGGGCTCAAAATTATACCGCCAGCGCTTAGAAAGGCTCCTGCACATGTGTTACCTGGGGTGCAGCTTACATGTTTACATGCAGAGGGTGGGATAAAGTGCTTGCGACACGTTTAAAAGTTAGCGCCCTCTAGGCAGCTACGTAAGCATTGCAAAGAGTCTTTTTACATTTAAGATTTAAATAAATAAATGTTATTTATTAAATAGGACATTTGAGAAGTTTATGTTAGAAAAATCTCCTCAATTTGGGTTGCCGCTTGTCATTGAAGGGTGATGGTGGGACACGCAGCCAAACCAGTTCGTATCATGAGCAGATTTATCTACCTCTGCATGTTCATTAAAATCAGTTACGCTTGTTAACCTGTTTTCGGAAATAACAGTCTGCTTCCAATTAGCGCTCTGTTATCTTTGAGGTTTTAGTTAATAAACGCCTTGCCTATACTGCAATTACAGCATTTATGGTAGCTCATATTAAGTTTAATACACAAAATCTGTATGTTATCCTTGTAGCAGTCTGAGGTCTGTAATTAATGACAGCTCAAAAAACATTTGCCATAATAGCTGGAGCTGTAGTCAACCTCGAGGTGTAGTTTATTTTAATTAAGTCCACAAGACGGCAGTAGCTGTATTTGAAGTGTTGCAAGGTGTCAGCATCCAGCAGCTTTTTCTACCTCTGCAAATGCTTTACGATGTCTCTACTCAGCTGTCAGTGTGAAACGTGTGTGTGTTACACCTGCCGTACTGCTCTTTACAATGAACTGATCAGTGGTATTAATGCTGGCTGAGCAGTTTGCTCCTGACCGCTATTACAACATTGGTTCTGTTGATTCTGTGTTGTGCAATGCACTTGTTAATAAATTACCAATGCCCACAATCACAGCACAGTACAGTGCAGTATATGCCTAACTCTAATGGTAGTGAAAGGGTGGAAGCGTTCCATGAAATTCCGATTATTGCATTCATCATTTTCAAAACATTCAGCATTTTGGCCCCACAATAAAACTTTTCCTTATTGTTTCTGCCATACGCTATAAACAGATGGTGGTGTTTGTTGACATGATTATCACACAACAGACTTTCAACTTTGAACGTGGTGGTAAATTGTTCCGACATTAAAGGAAGTTCAAGCTTCCAGCTTTCCAAACTTCCCCCCCCCCTCAAGCAACAGTCTTGACAACAGACACGATCCACGAACAAAACATTGGTGGTTATAGTTTAGAAGTGGACTTTAATCTGACTCCAGGCATTTTTTTAATAGAATTGTTTTTAACATGTTTTGTTCTATTGAAAGCTCATTGAGAGTCACTCGCAAAAAGAAGTGTTAGGAATGAGGAAAAATTGTGTTGATTTATACCAACATAAGTGGTACGTCTTAACCATTGAACATCAGCAATGACATCTGTGAATCTGATGTTCACAGTGCGCTTAGAAGCTAAAAAATATGAAATATTATTTCATTGCACAAATACAGGCCACCCCATAAGAAACACAGCACCCACAATAGATGCCTGTGATTCTGCAATTGCGTAAACAAACACTTCTGGGCGCCACATTAACTATGATAGACTCGTTGCATAGATTTCATAGGCTACTTTTTAAAGATTCTTGCTTTAAACTCTGTTAAAAAATAGATAAAGCCAATTTACTCAAACAATGGCCTCCGATTGAATATGTACGAATATGATCGAATATATATATGAATAAACGCAGCACCTCAAGTAAATGTCTCCTATTTTTCCTATAACCAGGGCCCGTATTCACAAAGCTTCTCAGAGTCCTCTCAGAAAGCTCCTAACTTCCTAGCTTCCTAAATTCCTAGCAAGGAATCCTAGCTTAAGAGTGATTAAGGAAGTTCCTGAGAGCAATTCTGAGCAAGGAGGGGGCAGAAACTTTTATCTTAGTGAGGTGGTGTGGTTGACCCCGTTGCTAGGTATGACACAGTCTTTTAAGAGCTGTGATTGGTTGGTGTGATTGGTTACAAAAAGGGGGAAAGACCAAAAAAGAACAAATGCGCTCTGTGCTTCTTGTAATGAATGGACAGTAAAATCAATTGATCATATAGCTTGGACTGTATTAACAAATGTATAATCGTGACATTATTTTTATGTCATGATGATGAAACACAGCAAAATTAAATTAATTATTACTCAGCTTCAAAAGGTTTTAACGTACCTTATTCACATGCCCATTATACTGATATGCCTATTGTTATGTTTACTGTCGATACTGGTCATTTTATTACTTATTGTATTTGATATTAATGGTGGATGCAGACTCAGCTGTGCCATTCCTGTGATTGCTAACGATATGAGGCTGTGAAAGCGCCTTAATGGCCTGACTGGTCACTCTGCTGACAGAGAGTTGTGACAGACGCAAGTCCTCACCGCTGCATTGTTGCATTTTACCTGTGGCCAGGTATCACAATGTTGTGATGACTTTCATCTCAAGTGCTACTACGCTGGGTGGGACTAGTAAGCTCATCCCTGTTGAGATCCACGCACAAACATTATCCCTGTACGATGTATGTAGCATGTTATTAAATGACATGTCATTTAGCGTATGGAGAATATCTCTCCTTTCTGTCCATCTTTCTGCCATCTTGTCTGTTTACGCCACTCTTAGGCTTCTTAAAAGTCCTCTTCGCCACTCCTAACATTTTGCCGCCTTAGGAGCGCTCTCAAGGCCTAACGCCTAAAAATTCTGAGAAAAATCTTAGAATTCCTCAGATTCTAAGATTTTTCTTAGAATTTTTATTTGCCATGATAAAAGTTGTTCACCAAGAGTGACGTCACTAATTTTTAGCTTTAGGATGCTTTGTGAATACGGGCCCAGGTGTCTTTAAATTTCCTTTACTACGACCTAGATTCTAATCTAGACTCTGGACTTTAAAGTTACGACTGCTGAACATATTTTATATTTTTTTATTATTTTTTAAAATTAATTTCACAAATACAGGCATCACACTTTTTTAGAAACACCTTACCCGTAGCAGACCTCTGTTACCCTCTGCAGTCGAGTAAATCAATGCATATTTGCATCATTTTAGTTTTGTGGCTTCATTTTATAAGCCTTTTGGGAGCAGCTATGTGATAAGCAACATTCTTTTTAGTCATTTGGTTTATTATTGTTTAAAATGGCATACAAGTCCATGCGTTGCTGTCAGTGTGGTGTTCAGTGAGCATGTCTGACCGCAAAGAAGTTCCTCTGGTTTCCAGTTATTTTACTTTCATTCAAAGATGGCTTGCTCACTCACCCATACATTTCTAATCTGGCCAATCCAAACAAATCGTCTTTGGTGCCATCATTCTGGTTTTTGCAAAGAATGATTCAAAAAGCACGGCTCATTAGGAATATGGCTGTTCAAGGGCAGGCCCTGCAGACACTAACCATGACTGGTATTGATGTGCAAATATTTCTCACGTTATTGACAACCTCAAACATCTTGAAGACAGGAAAAGGGAAAACTGGATTATGGTCAAGGCGAAGACACGATACATACGAGTTCAAAGATGATGTAAAGGATGGAACCGCTTTATGGGTTTGAGCTTTTTTGCGCCTAAATTTGCTACAGCTAACCTTTAAGAGATGTTTGAGTCCTTTTCTGCCACTTATTGATGTTTTATTTTCAAGCCATTTCGGCTGTGCTGAATGAATGAGGTTGCATTTTCAAGAGGATGTAAATGTTAATGTGACACATTTGTTCCTTGAGACCAAAAATATCCAATTGAAAAACATTGAAAATTACATGTTGGGATCAATCTTCAATTTGGACTACTGCCTTTCAACTTTTTGTTTTTATATTTGTCCTCCAGGTGGCGCTATTTGTTCCCAGTCAAAGCATGCTGCGAAGTTACACAACTTTTACTGCTTTCTGCAACTGTGTGTGTCGCTGTTGATGCAAAGTTATACAAATATCTCAGCCTTTAAAAGGGTTAAAATTACAAAAATGCATCCATCCATCCACTACACCGCTTGTCATCACTGGGGTCAAGGGTAAGCTGGAGCCTAACCCAGATGACTTCGGGCGAGAGGTGGGCAGCCAATTGCAGGGCACATATGTACAAACACACCAAATATGGACAGTGTAGAGGCTCCAATTAACCTATCATGAATGTGTTGGGAATGTGGGAAGAAGCAGGAGTACCCCACACATGCACAGGGGAGAACAAGCAAACTCAGAGATGCCCAAATATATGTATAACAATATATGTAATATATGTGTATTTCAGTATTTACAGTATTTTTACAGCAGTTTTTTGGAAGCTGGCATTTTTTTGTCATTTGGGACAAATGAGTGATGATATTTAAAGAACCTCTTAAGGTCTTTCTCTAATTGGGATGAAAGAAAGGCTTGACAAGGTGTGGCGTCCCTGCACTCAAAGGGCAAAGGACAAACTACAAACATATTTGCCTTCTTTTCCTGTGAAAACCCCAAAACCACGGCTTTTAGTTATTAGCCGATTGTCCTCCAGCGAGATGCCGTGTACAGCAAAGCAGATACGAGGACAATCAGCAACAGCCGGCGCAGAGGAAAGGCAGCCAGAAGGCGCATCCTTTCAACCACACCAGAAACATGTCTGCATATGTGGCGTGGATTAGCGACCATGTGCACAGATGGCTTCAATACTTTTTAAGAGGGGACTCCGATTTGACAAGGATGTGATGCATTTTATCTACAGTAGAGCTCAACAACATACACACACACAGCCAGACTGGACAGAAAAGGACAAAGGTATTCTTCCAACTCGTGTAAATTGCCATAGAGGAACCATGACAGCTGAAGCCAGTGGATACCTAGACAAAGACCACACACCAGCCCATGGTGCCCACGTCCAATCACAGGCTGCTATTTGTTGCCTGGACAATTCGTTACTAGTGGCTTGGTTATCCTTTTATGAAAGGACTTGGCCTTTCAACTTTTTGCAGCCAACAAATGGTTGACCCTGACATGTGGACAGCAGACACTGTGGATGGGATGACTACATGAGTATTTGGGCTTTTTTACACTTAAGGCATCAATTTTTTTGAAGTACCTCAGCCTGAAATATATACATTATATAAATAATTATATTTGGGGTTTTTAACACTTTTAAGGCTAGTATGTTTCCATAGCTCTAAACTAATCAAATGATATGTTTTATGTTCATGGTTTATGTTTTATGGTTTATGATAAAGGTGCTGTCCCTCTTTTGCTCCAAACTACACATTTTTTCAACCAAAAAATATAAAAACACCACTACCAGCTAGTGTATGTTGCCAATAGTGGTTTAAAAGAACAGATTGAACAAATAAATGTCTATATTTGTCTCGGTTCAAAGTTAAACTTCGTAAACATTTCATTCGACCCAAATCCAATTATCGCCATTCATGGCATTCCTTCACTCACTGCTGTCTCGTATAAACCTGCGAGTCTATGGCGTATGCACATACACATAAGTGGCCGACATTTTGGAGTTACTGTATGGTTATAATAGGCTATACTGTACATTCAATCATATCTAACACAAGTAGCTAAACTTTGCGAAATTGCTATCATTAGCTGACAACTAATGTATGTGCGTTACATGGGGCGTGGCTTGGATGGATATCCTTTGGCAAATTTGACCTACGTTCATTCAACATAGCCAAAATGGCTTGAAAAAAAAAACCTGAATGGCACAAAAGCATCTCTAAGGATCTTAATTAAAGATGTATCAACATGCTTTCTGTCCATACATCTGTGCTATGGCGTACTTGCTCAACTCTGAGTTTTTGCAAGATAAATAAACACAAAACTGAAACAAATCAAAGTTCAATGTAGCCCAGAAATTAACCAAGGGCTTCCAGAGTTCACACAAAATCAGCTTACTTTTGCCACAAATTATCAGTCTGTGCTTTGTGGGCTTTAACAGACTCCCAGATCGACACAAGGTCAGACAGCCCTTGTCCCGCTCCATCGTTTTTCACTGCCAAAAAACTTCCTCCAGCTATATTTACCAACCAAAATCAATAAGCCACTCTGGGGAAGGTAATATGATTTGGATTAGAGTCCCCCCTGTCGTCCTTCATATGCCACTGGATGTTAGTTTCTTTCCAAATTTGAGGACAATGCGACCGTTTAATGAATTTGTACGTGCGAGTGGACAGTTTATTTATTGACTCTGGAAGACAAATAGGGCTTGGCTGGTCCTCGTTACGAAGCCGTCAACCCCCACTCGCTCTCTGGGAGTCGTGAATCATCTAACTGATAGAAACAGATGACTCCATTTCCGAGGTTAAAAGGGTACAAATTACGAGCGAAACCGTGAAATCCGAGCCTTAAAGAAGTAGGCTGAGCTTCTGTATTGGTCCAATCTTTCAAATGGACTAAAGGGACAGCAATTACGTGTGAAGTCAAAAGGGGATCCAGTGAGTCTATGAAACACAAGATGCATGCCGTGTCACATTGAGAATGCAAATTAAATTTCATCGGGAAGGCCATTTGTATTGACAAGTGTGCCCGCAGAGACAAAGTTAATGGTGACGTTTAGGGTGGGCGCCAGTGAGGAACTGAGATCAAATCCGCTGTTTCTGGTGACAAGACGAGGCACTGTGTATGCTTGTGCTCCTAACCTGCAGGAAGAACAGCTAGGGCCATTCTGAGGACATGATGAGGAAGTGACAAATATGCGAGTTAATGCAGTCCAGTGTAAACAAAACCTGGACCAGCACAAAAATTGAGGCACTCATGTAGTCATCAGTCACAAGCTTGACTTTTAGAAAGATGGGAATGAGTACAGCTCAGGCTTTTCATGGTACAATACAAAAAAGGAAGCTCAGATAGCAATATAGATTTACTATTGACTGAAAATAACAACACACAGCCATTATTGTCTAAATAGCTGGAAAAGATAATTGTGTCTTGGTAGTAGTAGTGTCATGGTCTGGGTCTGGATTGGGTCCCCACTGGGGGAGCGGCGGTTCATTGAGGAGAAACATGAATTCCAACTCAGGTGAGTAGCAACTTAATTGACTAAAGTCAAGCATGGTGGTGGTAGCCCAATCCTCTTGGGCATGGACAGGATGTTAATGGAATCATCTTCCACGCCTCCATGATGACTTGGTACTTGTTGGTACTTGTTAGACACTTTCCTCCACCTTCCTTCTTCTTGAGGATGTCCCACAGGTGCTCAATTGGGTTCAGATCTGGGGGAGACATACTTGGCCACTCCATCACCTTCACTTTTAGATTCCTCAGCAAGGTGCTTGTCGTCTTGAAGGTGTGTTTGGGCTCCTTATCATGCTGGAAACCTGCCATGCAGCCCAGTTTCTGCTTCACAATGCCAGAGTACATCTTGGAATTGTTTCACTTAATGAACCACAGCTCCTCTCGTGCTGGTAGCACTCGTGGCACCCCAGACAGAGACGCTACTACCACCATGCTTGACTGTAGACAAGGCACAAATAACTTGCTACTCACTTGAGTTGGACTTCATCAATGAACCGCAGATCCACAGTGCTGACTGCATTCGTGCAACCCCAGACCATGAAACTACAACCACCATGCTTGACGGTCAACAAGCCACAATTATGTTGCTACTACCTTGTGCTGCCAGCTATTAAGACAATAATGGCTGTGTCCTGAGTCATTTTCAGTGGATAGTAAACATATACTGCTATACAAGCTGTACACTAAGTACTTTAAAGTATATACATTTTTACAACATTGTCTATTGAGAAAATATGTAATAAAAATGCTTGCTGACATGTGAGGGGTGTACTCACGTTTGTCAGATATCGTATTTTGCAAGTTTTAGACCCATTTCTTTGTCAAAATAAGCAGTTTTTGTTGTATTTGGCCAGATGTGCTACACACGATCCCAAGAATTCCATTCATCCCAAGCCTTTTTTCCCCACAATCCTGCCTAGAGAGACGCGTAAAGTCATCAGCTCATCATAAAAGAAGCAAGGCACATACCCGTGGTCCCTGGTCGCCTTGATCCCCCTGCAAGACAGACACATTTTGTCACGTTGAGATACACTCAATGATGGTTACCAATGAGCCAAGACTCACAGTAAAATGGCTCAGACAAGAACACGTTGGATGAAGCGGAGTAATGCAGTTAACCCGCAACTATGCCTGGCGATGGAGAGTGTTATGATAACAGAGGGCACGTGAGACAAAGACGTGGGGAGAGTTTTTGCTTTGGCGAAGAGTCGGTGTGAAAACCAGTTTGGAGTGAAACTGAAAAGCTTAGGGGTGTAACACTGCATGCATACGGAATGAGATTTTTCAGTACGTTACAGAGATGTAACGATTTCCTAAAGCGGCACACATTGACTGAGGGACAGGAAGTATAACTGCCTTGCGATATAGCCACGTGTGGACTCCGCAAACAGTGCAGCCCAGCCTTTGGCTAGCCGGAGTCATGGCTCGTGATAGTGCTATCGTGAGGCCAGGGCTTGAAAAGCCTCTTTCGTCGCTAAAGTCTTGGCCTTCCTGGTCAAGCTAACCATTTTATTCTCTTTTTTAAAATGTTCCTGCAAGCCATCGATTAAGAAGAAAGAAACTAAACTTTAGCTCCACACACAACACATACAGTTGTCTTTCAGTATTTGCTGCTATTCAAGGGACAGTCTATTTAAAATCCTCCCGTCATTGGCAAATCCATAGTGGTGAAAATGTATGACTGAAAGCCAGCTGAAGCGCTTTAATGCTCCACTAAGCAGTCCTCTGCCAAACAGCAGTAAAGCCAGCGACATTAACCACATTATGTGCAGGACTTTTTTGGGGGTGGGGGCGCTAATATGTGACAAATGTTTGGCTTGAAAAGAAGGCAAAATAAATAAAACGAAGGATAGGGGAATTTACGTATTTGTGTGAATTTGTTAAAACATTCATTTATGCAAGAGTTGATTAGTTGAAGATTAAAACAGTAAAAGCAAGGACACAAAAAAAACATAAAAATCAGCTACATTTTTTCGCTAACTTCTCGCGGTTAGCAATGATTCGTGAAACAGAAGCACAAAGACGCGCTGCCAAATTCTGGTGTTCACCGAGCATCCGCTATGGAAATAAGCGGCTTGATATTCATGCCTGTCCTGTGAACCTCTTTATCTGCACAAATGAAAAACAACTGTGTTGCACGGCCTCCCACCCAAGACGTGTGCAGGCAGCGGGGCCCTTTTTTCCGTTAAATCTGTCTCTAATGAAGCGGACGGTTCCAGAAAAAGTCCCATCCAAAACTGACACTTTGCTTGGTTGACTCTGGCTAGTGGGGAGAAACACGCTGCTTACAAGGTGTTAAAGTGGCGTCTTTTGCTACATGGCTTTTCTAGGGGTGTAACAGTACGCCATTATTACGGTCCAGTATGCCGGTTTTAATGCCACGGTTCGGTTCATTTTGGGTACAGTCAGGGAAAACAATGAAAAACGTGAAACTGCCTACAGAAAAATCTGATTACGAATACATGTGCGGTTACACCCCTAGTGTTTACCACATAATTCTCTGAAGAATCTCAACAAATTTGCGCGAAATATCAAAGAAGTTGAAGATGAATAAATCAAATACTTGCCTTTTCACCCTTCGGGCCTGGAGGACCCTGCGGAAAGAAAACAAAAACACCAGTTTAACAATAAATGACAAGGGTTGCAATAAATAACACACAGCAAGTAAACACAAAAAGTACTGACAAAATATGCAAGCTAAACATTTTGAACAGTGAGTTTGTGTTCTTGTTGGCAACTGGACTGTATGATAAGTATTATGCTAGCTAGCTCAGTTAGCTCTTGTTTAAGTAATTAGTGTCTTAAAGGGTCAGTACACTCTGCAAACAACACAAGCAACAGGATTTGGACATCCAAAATAATAGTTTCTCAATAAATAAAGAGGATTATGATGAAATGCAATAAAATGTGCAGGCTAAACATTTTAAACGGTGAATTAGTGTTCTTGTTGGCAAATGGCTTGTATGAATCTTAGCGCAGTAGCTAGCCAGCTCAGTACAGTTGTTTAAGTCAGTTGGTGTCTTAAAGAGACAGTACACTCTCTGCAAAAAACACAAACAAGATGATTTGGACAAGCAGTGTTATCCAATATAACAATTTTCCAGTAAGTAACAAGGATTATAATGAACATTAGTCAACACAAAAGGTGTGACAAAATATGACAATATTTGCAAGCTAAACAGTGAATTTGAATCTTAGCGTGTTAGCTAGCTAGCCTAGTACATTTTTTCCAGCCAGTAGGTGTCTTAAAGGGACGATACACTCTCTGAAAATGACACAATTTTTTACATTTTATTTTTTTTTACATTATGAAAGGCATTTGCTTTGAGGCTTTGGCAACTCTTCCATTGGAGGAGTGTAGCAAGCTGACTAATTGACCACCCACTTAGACGCAAGGACGAAGACTAATGATTAATGACTAAGATTAATGCACCCACCGTATATAATTGAGGTGCTCAACTTCACTTTGTGTCAACAAATTGTGCACACAATGCAGATGCACAGTTTTAGGTTTTATTTTGAGTAGAGTGCTGATTGGATCCATTTGTTGGTGAAGTAGTGAACCTGACCCACCACCACCACCACCACCACCGTCCCCTATGAATTGAAAAGCAGCCCACATAGCTAACGCAGCTTGAAGGTCTGCTGCTGCTTTCTTGACCACATTTAGTATAGAAACACTTACAAAACACAAAACTGCGCCATCATGAAAGTGCTGCAATCAAATGTGTGTGTGTGTTCAATAGGAAATTGCACGGATTGGACAATGGGATCTTATTGACGTGCTGCAAATGACCACCACTTCACCTGTGGACTGATTTGGGATGTGAATGGGGAGATTAACGATGGGCACAGTTTGTGGTAAGAAATGTTTCTTCTTTTTGTGCGGAGAATCACAAGTCAAAAATGTTCTATCACAGCAGCATTAGGCTGTAGTTGTACAATCGTCCCCTCATATCACAGTTAGCGTAATTTCTGGTGTATAAACCACTGCTTTTTTCTTCAACTTTACAGCTTATACAGCTGTGCGGCTAATTTATGGCAATGTTCTAATCTTGTGACATCTCCTTTACTTCAGAACTACTACTAAGTGTTTAAATACTGTGCCAGTGAGTCAGTGAGTAAACGGGAGCTCTTCCTTTGGCAGGAGCCAATCACAAGCTATCACTGAACTCACGATCAGGTTGTCAACCCACTGGAAATCGCAGAATATGACTCAATATGACAGTCTGACTCACGGTGTCATCTTACAAAGAACGCTAAACTCATCACACAGCAACTTAAAACTGAAAAGGTATAGCTAATAAATATACAAACAAGTACCAATACGGGCCGCACGGTGGTCTAGTGGTTAGCACGTTGGCCAACACATTAACAGCCTGGAGATCGGGAAGACCTGGGTACGATTCTCCCCTGGGGCATTTCTGTGTGGAGTTTGCATGTTCTCCCCATGTGCGCGTGGGTTTTCTCCGGGTACTCCGGCCTCCTCCCACATTCCAAAAACATGCAGGTGAGGTTAATTGGCGACTCTAAATTGTCCATAGGTATGAATGTGAGTGTGAATGGTTGTTTTTCTATATGTGCCCTGCGATTGACTGGCGACCAGTCCAGGGTGTACCCCGCCTGTCGCCCGAAGTCAGCTGGGATAGGCTCCAGTATACCCCCGCGACCCTAATGAGGAAGAAGCGGTATAGAAAATGGATGGATGGATGGAAGTACCAATACTAGTTAAAAAAAGAACTATTTTAACGTTTTCCCATAATGCATTTCGTCCCAGCAAAGCATTTCATTGGTTATGCACTGCCGGCGTGCTGCAATGATGTCAGCCTCCCTCTGGGCTCCTCTGGCTGGTGGATTGAGGCAGCATTGTAGCCCTTGGCAGTCATAACCGGGAAAATGTTAAAATAGTTGTTTTATTTTTATTTAAAATTTGTGTTGTAACTTGTACTGTATATTTCTTAGCTACCTTTTGAGTTTTAAGTTGCTTTGTGATGATTTTAGCGTTCTTTGTAAGGTGACACTGTGAGTCAGACTGTTATATTGAGTAATGACCTTCCAATGGGTTGACAAGCTTGTTGTGAGCTTTTTCATAGCTCCAGATTGGCTCCTGTCAAATAAAGAGGTATGGCCACCATATGCCATTTTATGACATGGGCATGTACGACTGATAATCCGGTGTGGTTTATATATGAACAAATCAGTTTTTTTCTCTAAATTTTGTGGGTGCATCTTAAACACCGGAAATTATGGTAATTGGACTCGAGGACTCGACCGCGATAAGATAATTTCAGTAGGATTAAGTAGGATTCAACATTCGTAAATATAATGTTTTTGTAGTTATGGCATAGAAAACCTGTTTACAATCTTCAAAATACTTTTTTTTCATGGTTAGCGCCCTCTAGACATGAAGTAACACCAACATAGTCACCTTTATATTTGTATTACCCAATACAGTAGATATAATCAGAGAAAATAGGACATATTGAGTTTTAGCTCGTCTTGGGTTATGGCCCCAACAGTAGCCCGGGTTATTATCATGATTATGTTTTTATTTAACATGCAATAAACGCCTTTTCTGGCGATCGCGTCTGACCCAATTGTCTCACCAAACACCAATACCGAGTGGCCAATGTAGCATACTGCAATCAAAATTGCAGTAGAATACTTCTTCTGCCTTGTATTTGTATTTTAATTCATTTGGTTAGTTCATTTATCCATTTTTATGCTTGGAAATGCTTCATTTACGCCAATAATTAGTACAGTTTGCTTGAATATGTTTCTTTTTTAAACTACTAATAAGATCTATTCAACCACGAAACAGCAATTTATTCATTAGTTACTTTGTGAAAAACCACAAGGGAGTGGGGGTGCGATGTTTGATGTGGCGTGGGACAACTGTAATGCAAAAGACGCTGGTGAACTGCAAAAACGCCAGCCAAAATCTTCTATGTGACAGGAAAACATCAGTCAAAGATCCTCTATATGAAAGGAATGCTGTGCTATTTTAAGTACTTGCTGCAAAAAGAGCTAGTCAAACAGCCACTCTTGGATGTATGGATAAAGATGTTTGTTTTTTTTAATTCTGGGAAAAAAAAAAGGTAATCCATCGCTATCAAGCAAAACATTCCTTTACTATTCAAATTCAAATGAGCATCATTTGCTTTCCATAATGACTTTAATAAACCTGCAACAACAATAAGAAATGACACATTGATGCTCAAGGCATACATCTTCTGCTGCGTCAAGATGGGAAATTACAGGATGATTTGGAACAGAGCTTCTTCCTGTCTCTGCGTCATGTGACTTTTATGGCGGGATGCTAGCGATTATGCTTCTTTTCCTATCCAGATACAAATCTAGCTTCTCGTCTCTCTTGATCGCAGCCAAACCATGACCACTGTCTCCAGTCAATGACCGAACAAGCTGTTGATGTACAAAAATAAAAAACTTTACCACCTTTGAAAAAAAAAAAAAAAAAAGAAAAGAAAAAGCAGGCCTTTTACATTTTGTAAAAGGCCAAAACCACATGGAGAGAATCCCTTTTAAAAGCAGGACAATGTAACTGCCTTCACTTCATATTACTGCCACGGACTAAATGATGCCTAATGAAACCATCCTGGCACACACGACTCAAAGAAATATTTTTCTGCGCTGCCTGTGTGTTTACCTTTTATTCATATTAACAAGCCGCTTTTACTTTCATTTTGTGTGCTTTGGTCTTGTGCCACCGCTGTTTAAAGCGCCATTAGCCGGTCTGGATAGTAAAACGTTAATATGAGGGAGTATTTGGAAAATAATCTGAATCCTAGACATTTTTTTATACCAAACTGAGCTATAACTTTGTTGGATTTACTCTATTTGTAATGGAAACTGTCAATCAAAAGGCAGACACAAAATAATAGAACATTTACATATCAACGTAAGACCATGTATTCATAGTGAAATGTGCGGTAGAATAATAAATACTGTTATGATTTGTTTATTATTTAGTTATTTAATGAGAATTATGTTAATTAAATAAACGTTTCTTCATTTATTTCATGGCATTTAAAAAAAGCAGCTTTGTGTCACCATCACACCATATAGCCTTCCACATTGGTCAGGTCAAGACAAAGACAACACAGCACACTTCCGGCCTTCACAATAAAAACACAGTGCTTTGCATCCCGTCATAGGGCATCTAACAAAATAAGGATCTCAGAAAAATACAGTAGATCGTTGGTTAGTGTCTTTAATTCGTTCCAGAAGAGTCGAACCAAAATAGATGCTAACCAAATACCTTTTTCCCATGAGAAATAATGTAAATCCAATTAATCCGTTCCGCAAAGCCAAAAATGTTATCACAAAACATGTGTTTATAGTTTTACAATTATAGTTTGACATGCAGAAAACAATTGAAATGCATATAAATACATATAAATGAACATTTAAGGTTACTTTTACCTTCACTGGATATGTGATTCTTGACGTGGCTGTCCCCAAAGACACGATGTGGCATCGAGATCAACCACCACCACTTTTCCTTTTGACATGATTTGTTTTGTGAATTCAACAGTGTTTCTCACTTCAATACTGTAACCCAAAACGGAGTCAAAGAAAGTTGCAGGTGCCAGCATTTTGATAAAGAAGAAGAGAAACACTACTGAATTCAAGAGATAACACCTGACAAAAGATGAGTGTGGGATCTCGCTGCAACATCGTGTCTTTGGAAACAGTAGTCTTCAACGAATGTAAAAGTAGCCTTAAATGTTCATTTATCCCTTTCATTTGCCATTTATATGCGTTGAGAATTGTTTTATACATATAAAACTATAATTCCAAAACTATAAAAATGTGTTTTGCGCTAACGTTTTTGAGAGTCAACCGCTGATAACATCATAAATGGGCGACGTAACTTCCGGTTGCGATTTTGTTCGCTAGCTAACAGGAAGCTAACAAACAAGGAAGGACGTTTTCTGATTAAAAAAAACAAAAAAATATTAAGAACACAGGTGGACTCACACAGTGTATTGATGACACGACAAGATGTGCGCCATAATGTACACAAACTGGAGAATGGACGCAAATTGTGGCGTAAATTTCAACGTTAACCAAAAAAACACGCGGCGGACGTTAACCGAAGTCCCACTGTAGCTTCAATTCACACTGAAAGCTCTGGTTGTGTAAGGAAGGCAAGTAATTTATCTTGCTTAATTGGTCATGATTTTTCAATAACTTTTGTTGAGAAACATTTTTTAAAATAAATATCTCAATTTTTATACTCACATTGCATATTGCAGTATTTGTCGTATTTTGCACAGTGTTTATTTATCGAAATGCATCCGGTGGCCACTTAGTAAAAGAAGCACATTGTGTTCATTCATTGAACAAGATGTGACCTGACATTGGTTTTTCTGCCAATATTTGTTTGGTATCGGTATTCGTAATAAAGGACCGGACAGTATCGAGGAGGTCTAATTTTAATTTATTTTATGGCAATTCAGGGTTTCCCCTAGGATTTTTGGAAGCTGTGGTGGTGGGCTGCATGGGAGGGCGGACTGCCGCTGCTGTGTCGTGCCGCTGCAGTGCGTGCAAATGTTTTTTTTAACACTTTTATCACTTATTCATTTACTAACTTATTTATTTAACTTTTTTCAACAACTAGCTGAACATGAACCGAGAACATTGCAAAACTATTAATTTAATGGCAAAGCTGCTGAGAGCGCTGCCAACATTTTAATTGCACTTTATTTACAAAGCACATCTCCACTCAGTGTGCTCATTTGTCATTAAATAAGGTGTCATGTTTGAATAGAACACTTGAATAGAACACGCAAATATTCCTTGGTGACCTGCTCAACATCAGCTGGTGAGCTACTGCTAGCTTACGAGCCGCCTGTTGGAGACCCCTGTGATAGCTGTACACATTACGTGTGTCAGGTGCACAACTTTGACACACAACTAGTGTTTTGAAGACAAGCCATAAGTATTATAATGATAACAAGTTGTGATGAAGATCGTAGCTCGTAGCTCGACAAAAACGAGCTAGCTAGATGCCGCCAGCCGGGCATGTAAACAAAAATGCCAGAAAGTGGAATGAGATTGAAACGTGAGCGATCACACACGCTGGCATAGATAGGTTTAGCATGTGACAACCTGTCGTCAATTGACTACACATTTTAAAGGCTATTGTTCATTCGCCCGATAATAAGAAACAAACTTAAAGTCAACACAAGACGTGTCACGTATTTGGTCACATGCGCAAGTGCCAGCAAAGCAGACAGGCGATTCTGGTGCATGCTTGCCAAAATAAAGCACAGTGAAACATTTTTATGTTATTTTAAATTGTTTTCAAACTAACTGTGGTCAATATTTGCGTAAATAATAATCTATATATGTACCTATGTAGCATATACATCATTCATACAATATATTACTTAATATATATTACTATATATTACTAACCCTCATTTTTAAGATGTGGCGGCTTTTATTTTGTAGTGGCGGACCACCACGATCAATTACATGTAGCGGAAACGCTGGCATTTTTGTTTATTTCATGATCTTTCATTTATTGATGTAGTCGTGTAATAATAAATGATTTATTATTCAGCAATTTATTGGCTTTTACTTAATTTTGGCACAAAAAATCTCCACAAAGTCTAATCCCCCTCTGTTGGCTATTATTAATAATAATATAATAAAAATATAAATTGCAACTGCTAAGGTTACACTCCTAAGGATACTTTTTGGAAACATTTGAATTAAAATACTATTCTTTTTACACTTTTGGGAGGTTTAATAGTGTCAAAAAGTGAGACACAGGGGGGACATCATTGTTATTAGCAGTTGTCCATATAGTTTTAAACTTCTATGACTGCTCAAAATGTAAAAAAAATCCTTTAAAATGGTATTTAGTGTTCATAAAGGTTTTTAACAACAAAGGTTTGACCCTGGAACTCATTATTTTTGTGTTTTCATCCATGTAGTGTATTGCTTATTTGATTTTAACACAGAAAATACATTCTTTGTGTGCCAGTGTAGCTGTAGTTGTTATGGACACAAGCAAAATCATTCTTTTTGGATCAGTCAAAAACACACAAATAACAATGTGAATCGCTAAGGACCTGGTTGGATCTGCTTTGTAGTCCTTGTCATCACAGTGACCCGGTGAGCGTGTCCAGGTCCAGAAAGCCCATCCATCACACCAGAGCTTGCCTCCTTATTGGAGGAAGCGAGCCAGCAAAGAGACCTGCCAGCATTTTAGGAGTCCACATGGATCCAATCAGCTTACTGTGAAGCGCTGGCATCCCTGACGACGACTACTAGCACTTTTTTTAACGCCTGCGTGGTCTTTGCACACAACATTAATAAGCATGTGTGTGCGCAGGAAGCTAAACAAAGCGGTCCACAGGGCGGCGGGTGTTGACAGCGAATGAGCACCCGGAGAAGGGGAGGGCCTGCAGGCCAGGAGTTCTTCTTCACATTTTGATCAGCTAAACATCTCAGACTTCTTTGGGGCTACATAGGTAATTACTCCTGACAGCAGCAGGAGATATACTGTACGTCAAAACTAGTATAGAGTTATGCTTCATGACATGTCAACACCACGGTGAGGGAAACAGCATATTCTAGCTGAAGGGAATTACTCCCTGATGCTAAAGGTGCCCTTCACTGTCATATTTGCAATCATAAAAGCACATGGTTAAGGTTAAGAGTTGATGGAGACGTGACTGAAGGCAGGAGAGGACATGTGAAGCAGCTTGTGGTTGGAAAGCGGAGGGAGGAAGCGACTCGCGGTCTCTCACTTAATCGGGATTCCTCCGGCCACTAGAGGGCACTGTCAATAGTCTGAAAAGGCAACAGGATACTGTTTTAAGGAACAAATCCAAAAACTTTAGTCAACGATCCTCAATGTGTGACAGGAGAGTTCTGGTATTTGAGGTGTTCAGGGCACGTCTGACCGGTAGGAGGCCTCGGGGAAGACCCAGGACACATTGAAGAGACTATGTCTCTCAACTGGCCTGGGAACACCTCGGGATCCGCCAGGAGGAGCTGGACGAAGTGGCTGGGGAGAGGGAAGTCTGGGCTTCGCTGCTTAGGCTGCTGCCCCCGCGACCCGACCTCACATAAGCGGTAGAAGATGGATGGATGGGTGTTCTGCTATTTTTAAGAACCTACTGCAAAAACATATGACAAAAGCACTGTACAATGTTTCCCCGTTTATCACGGGGGATAGGTTCCAAAAATAACCTGCAATAAGTGAAATCTGCAAAGTATCCAACTTAATTTTTTTTTTACAATTATTGTATATGTTTTAAGGCTGTAAAACCCCTCACCATACCCGTTATACACTTTTCCCAAACATGCATTAACATTTTGTCACATTTCTCTCTTGTTTAAACACTCTCAAAGTTCAAATTTCATTTGAATTTTAATGGTCAACCTACCAGGTTGGACACAACAGATTATTAAGTGACTCACGTGTATTTCACTCCTATGCCTCTTCGTCCTGGCGCCGTTCGGCTGTAGCGTTTTTGTATCCTAGTTAAAACATATTGCACCTGTCGTCGTATTTTACTCCTCCTCGTTGTCCTCAGTGAACCGAAGATTCATTTACAGTATTCCATAATCCCGCCCTACAGCCGGGTAAACCTCTGCCTTCCTTCAGAATGTCCAGAAGTCCAACTTTTTGTGTGATGCCTGGTTTCCTCTGCCTTTTGGGTGTAGAACGTTCCGTCGACATTGTGGGTTTTGTCGGGAAGAAAACTTGCAACTATACAGCGTCCAGAGTCACACGCGGTTAGCTTCTTCTGCTTCTTCTATTGTTTACAGTATTGGAGGTTAACAAGCAGCTCACACGGTTAGCTAGTTTGCTAGTCACGACCACAACAAGAGATGGCACGAAGGAGATTGATTGACAATGGTGTACAGCCAATGAGGACGCAGAAGACAATGGGCGGTGCAGACAGAAGAGAGAGAATAGAGAGACACCGCCGCCTCGTGCTAAAGCAAAGAACTACAACACTGAACTTCCCACAATGTGTTTATTCTTAAAGGGCCAGGCCCGGCCTGTAACAGCGTTCAAAAAAAGCACAAAAATTGCACCAAAAAAATCGGCAAAACAGCGAGTCTGTGAAAGGTGGAGCGAGGGAACACCTTTTAATTAAGAACCAACTGCAAAAACAAAAAAAATCGCTATATGATATTGACATAAAAATTTGATTCGGTTCATACTGGTCTCTGGTTTTCTGCCGATAACGATATGATGATATATGAGATGACGTCGTGCTCCACACAACAACAAGCTTGCTAACTCAGTATGTCTGCGGTCTGGAATTCTTTCCAGGTTTTGCCTTCGGATTGTAGATATGTAATTTGTAGTGACTGTGAGGCGCTTAGAGGAGGCAGTAAGGTGTTTTCCTTTAATACTTGTAATCACTTGCAGATAGCGTATCGGCAGCAAAATAATAAGTGACCAGGACGTCCTGAATTAGGCCAGTTTATAATTTCTCTAATTGTCTTAGTCCAGAGTTTCATACTTTGCACTTTACTTTGTTCTTATACAGACGTTTGTACCACATAGAAATATGTAGCTTTCCAAATTGGGTCGTTGCGAGTATTGAACAGGATTCATATTTGTGACTTTATTAAGACTAACCTGTCTTACTTGTAGGTAGTAGGAGGACGTATAATTTTAGTTGACTGTTGGTCTTGTTTTTTTTTTTTTAACTCATTCAATACCCAAGGCGTATTTATACGTTTTTATAATCCAGAACACCCAATCCCAACACGTCTTACCCGTCTTTTACGTTTTTTTGCGCGAGAGGCAAAAAGAAGGCATGACACAACTCTCCACTAATGCATTTCACTTCAGAGCACTTTTTAGCCATAATAACGGCCACAAGGTGGCAGAATTGCATTTGACAAGAGCTCGGCAGAGATCAAGTGAACCAAAAAAAAAATCACACGTTAGGTAGGAGGAAGTGAGAGAGCGTGGAAGAGTGTAGCGTGCAGAAGGTTACGCATTATAGGGAAATTTTAACGCACGCACATGCACACACATAGTTCAGCTCTAAATGTGAAAATGTAAATAATTCATGGTGTCATATTTGTAAATACATTGTTGTTTTGATGTAAAACAACCCATTTTATTGCTTATGTTGTGTTATAGTTGTTTAGATATTTGAGCTGTCACAAAAACAAAACATATTTGCAAGTGAAAGTTATGCTCGAAGTGTATCTTTTCACAAAAAGCTGATTTTCTCCCTTTTCTATTCGGGAACTATTATATTATATTTTTATATGTGTTTGGCTCAGATCAAGGGTACCCTTTCCTGTCTTCAACTTCACTTGAGTAGCATTTGAAAATGTTGTTCTAACAATGTGTACTATCACTCTGACGTTTATAGAGTGAGGAAGCTTACCAAACCATAAATTAAGCCTGTTCATGTTTTTATTTTGCGCTAGCACGGCTATGTTGTAAAAAAGTGTCTATATTTGGACATTGAAATGTTACATGTAAAGCATGTCTACTTTTGTTGTGAAATAAACAATATTTTCTCTGATAATTTTGTCATGATTTCTACTTAGAATTAAAAAATGATGTCTGAAATTGGTTTCTAACGTGTTTTATTCAAATATTCTCAGTGTAAAAAAAAATAACTGTCGTGTAATCATTAGTGAAAAGTACATAACCTTCGTGTCCGCCTGCCGATGAAAATTTTGAAGAACATAATTCCATGGAAAAACAAACCCCATGATGATTACAATGGTATATATTCATGGAATAATTACTCAACTCTGCAACTAAAGTGTTTTTTTTTGTGTATAAAAGAGTAAAATAAGATTATTTGAACAAAAGTCTAACACCGAGTGGACACCGAGTTATGTACTTTACATTTAAGAAAGAGTGAACTTCGGAGGGTTGGGGAAAATGGAAGATGTCTCGAGGTCTGGTATGTTGGGTGTGTGTTTTGCAATGTTTGAAGTTTGTGTTGATAACATTACCAAGGTCTATCCACGAGTTTGAAATTTTAAATGTAACACTTGGGTACCCTTGATCTGAGCCATGCACATATATTTTTGTATCTATTATATTTTCCTGAAACTTACCTATGTTCCACTGCTGATTACTAAAGAACGGAAAAAAGGTAGAAACACATGTTTTTTTTCTGTTGAAAAACGGGATTCTGATCTTTCTTTTGGTAGCTTCCATATTTATATAGCCATCGAGCACAATATTCTGTGTGCCTTGAAAGATCAGTCAAAATCGTCTAAAATTGACGGTACATAAGGGTTTGTCTTTTGAAAAATGGCTGGGATTGAATGAGTTAATGGCTGTTTTGTTGAGCCAAAATGTTTCAAATAAATATGGCGCTTTTAACTTTTAACATGGCAGTGTTTGGCTTATTTTGCACGGTGTAATACATCCACAGGCATCACAGTAAAAGAAGCATAATGAGTTCATTCATTACACCAGATGTGAACAGACATTAGTTTGAGGGAAAAGCTGCTGCCTATACCGGCATCAATTGATATCGGTATGGGAAATTAAGTCTTAGACAATATCGGTATACCGGATGTTGGTAAGAAAGCTGATATCAAGCATCTCCAGACAAAAGGGCTCTGCTGTTTTTCAGAATCTGCCGGAAAAACGCACGCATGTTTTGAACTGCACCCGTGGTCTGCCAGTTGAATAGTCCTGCCACAGACATTCATCAATACTTGTATATTTGTTGTACATGACTTTTACAACTTCCCAAAATGTTTCACATTCACTTCAAGATCTGACGTTTCCACACAATGGCGCCGCCTGTTTCCAATCTGCATGCAGCTACTGGTTATCTCCCATGGAGCCTTTTCAGCTCCATCCACCTTCTCTTCTACCTCTTGGCAAGCAACGTCCATGAACGTATTTGCCAGAGTGTCAAACTACTCTTTTACAACAAAAAAATAAGTGCAAATTTGCAGCCTTGAGATGTTTTTAGCAACAAAAAAAAAACCCTATCCCATCTGGATGCTGCAAAGTGTGGAAGTGGCGGTTGGTGGAACAACTTTGCATATAAAAAGCTGCTGTGGGCATCATTAGTGAAGAAACTGCTCCATCTTGGACTACTACAAGCTTATGCAGTTAAAAAAAAAAGAAACAAAGGCAATTTATACGCCTCCATCTGTTACTAGCGCACAGGAAGACATTTTTTAACCGTTGTAGGACACGCATGCAAGCAATCACAGCAGAATAGGCACAGGCGTACGACCACAAGCGGCTGGTGCTGGTCGGCGGACTTGGAGGTTAGGCGGGGATAAGGAAACCACACTGAAAAAGACACTTGGAAGGAAGAGCATCTGGTTCCCATATACACAGTGTGTAACAATTAGCTCCTATGAAATGACTACACTGCAATGTGTGTGTTGGAAATGTCTAATGAGATTTGTCGTCGTTTATATGCAAACACGGGAATGATTCTACATTTCAGAGGAGGAGACCTTTGAATAACTAGGTGGCCGTGGCCTAAGCGCTGCAGAATTATTAGGTAGCTTCTTTTCCTCAGGCAAAATGGTCCGAAAAAGACATTGAACTGATTCTGAAAAGTCCAAAATTGTCCAAAAGGTCTTTCAGAAGGAGGCTGCACTCTTGTAATTGATGAAACATGGGCAAGCCCAATAAATTTGCACACTAATAATTGCACTGTAATTGTGCAAACAAATAGATGTCCAATAATTGTGGACACTAATAGTTGCACAGGAACTGTGCAAACTATTTTTTGCCCGATAATCATGCATACTAAGAGTTGCCTAGTAATTGTGCACATGAATAGATCTTTACACTTATAGTTGCCCAGTGGCTGTGAGCACTAATTGTTGCCCAGTAATTGTGCACACTAATAGTTGACCAATAATAGTGCACACAGTCAATTGCCTACTAACAGTGCACACTAACAGTTGCCTAACACTTAATCTTACCCAATAGCTTAAATGTTCCCACAACTAATTGCTCAATGACTGTGAATACGAGTTGCCAAATTAGTATGCACACTAATAGCAGCCAGATAATTGTGTACACTTATGCGTACATTTGTTACTTATGTATAACAAATGTGTACACTTATAGTTGACCAATAATGGTGCACACAATTAATTGCCAAATAACGATGTTCACTTGCAACTGCTCGATATTTATGCACACTCACAGTTTCCCGATAATTGTGCACACAGTGTTGTATAACACACGCTATTATAATAATAAGAAGAAGAATATGTGACACAGTTCTTTCATTGGATGCCATTCATGTGTGCAGGTGTCCAATGTTAGTAAGTTAGCAGCATGCACTACAGCCCAAAGCGCACAAACACACGGAAATCCACCAGTAAAACTGGAAAAGCCGTCATGGGCTAAGACCATTAACTTGGCCTGAGGCCAGTTTGTGAGTGAGCTCATCGTCTGATTTTATTTGTCAGATACAGAACCACCCCCCTCGCCCCTCCAACACCCGAGAGGGTCTGAGAGGCGAGACCACCTGGGCTTACTTACTTCCCAGGACCCCGGGAGCGAGCGTCTGAGGATTAACTTACGACTTTTACAGCTAAGTCAGCACACGCCAATGATAGCCATTCAATCACACTCGCCTCTGAACCATAAATAATGCAAAGTACTCTCAAACACACACACACACACAACACACAAAGACACACAAAGTTCTCCCCTTCAAGCTATGCTGTGCGATCATAAGCTCTGCTGCATTTATATTATATTATATTACATTTATGGATTTGTCTTCATTTTTAAAGAAAGTTTTCCATCTGTTCCCTGGCCATGGAGTATGTATGATGAGGTGAGATAATGGCTGCATTCTGGCACCAAATTTGTCAGAGTAAAACCTTTTTTTGTCACCGCTTTAACGCATTTAAGGTGGCCTGCACTCGTTCGTTGATGGAGGTCTTCTAAGTTCTTATACACCAAACTCATTCAAGCAGGGCTTTTTTTACCTTCTTGTGCCGTTAAAGTAGAAGGGTGGAGGTATACTTACAGGAGGTCCTGCAAAAGACACAAAAAAGACGAAATTCAACAAACATTGTTAATTAAGACCAGGGATATTCAACTTAATTGTTCTGTGCAACACGTTTTTATAAACAAAGGACCAGACTTTTGTTAATAATGTCAATGCAAGACTTTGTCATTTCATCACATTTTTACCTCACCTAATGGATAATATAATCATAAACAATGTCATTAAGTCACAAATTAAAACAAACGATATTTACTAGTTAACACTAGTCAAAGATCCTCATACAGTCATACAGATACATACAGTCATGGAAAAAATGATTAGACCACCCTTGTTTCTTCAGTTTATTGATCCATTTTAATGCCTGGTACAACTAAAGGTACATTTGTTTGGACAAATATAACGATGATAACAAATATAGCTCATAAGAGTTTAATTTAAGAGCTGATATCTAGCAACTTCCATGGTTTTCTTGATAATAACCAAAATCACTTAAGTTCTTACATGAATAGCTATAGCATTGTACTACCAAAAAATGTAACTCTTATGAGCTATTTTTGTTGTCATTGTTATATTTGTCCAAACAAATGTACCTTCAGTTGTATCAGGCATTAAAATGAACAACAAACTGAAGAAACAAGGGTGGTCTAATCATTTTTTCCATGACTGTACATTACAGGAGTACTATTGTGAAGGACATATTGCAAAAATGTGAAAAATGCGAAGATCCTTTATATGACAAGAACACTGCAAAAACATTAGTCAAAGATTCTCTATGTCAGTCACCATCACCCCTCAATGACAAGTGGTGCCCCAAATGCCAGGATTTTTTTCAACTTAAACGTTTCATATACGGTGGTGTGAAAAAATGTTTGCCCTTTTCCTGATTTATTTTTTTTTGCATGTTTGTCACACTTAAATGTTTCAGATCATCAAACTAATTTAAATATTAGTCAATGACAACACAACTGAACACAAAATGCAGTTTTTTAATGAAACGTTTTATTATGAAGGGAGAAAAAAAATCCAAACCTACATGGCCCTGTGTGAAAAAGTGACCTAATAACTGGTTGGGCCAGTGTTTGCGATAACTTGCAATGAGTCTCATACAGCGCTTGTTGTAATTCAGCCACATTGGAGGGTTTTCCAGCATGAAGCGTCTTTTTAAGGTCATGCCACAGCATCTCAATAGGATTCAGGTCAGGACTTTGACTAGGCCACTCCAAAGTCATTTTGATTTTCTTCAGCCATTCAGAGGTGGACTTGCTGGTGTGTTTTGGATCATTTTCCTGCTGCAGAACCCAAGTTGGTTTCAGCTTGAGGTCACCAACAGATGGCCAGACATTTTCCTTCAGGATGTTTTGGTAGACAGAATAATTCATGGTTTAATTTATCACAGCAAGTCTTCCGGGTCCTGAAGCAGCACAACAGCCCGAGATCATTACACTACCACCACCATATTTTACTGTTGGTATGATGCGGCAGTAATTTTTTCACACAGGGCCGTGTAGGTTTGGATTTTTTTTCTCCCTTAATAATAAAAACGTTCATTTAAGCACTGTTTTTCACACCACTGTATCTTTTATTTTAAAGGACTGAGCACTGAGGTGTTGTTTCTGTATGGTGCACTCTTCTCCAGCAGATATCTGCACCTGTGTTGCACGGATGGCACGTTAAAGTCTCCACTCTATGTCTTTCAGAAACAGGGCACGCACCTCGCGGCGGCATAGCAAGCGAATAGTGCAGACAAGAACGTGAGGTGCATTCACAGACATTGGGTCCTTCAATTATTATTTTTTTTTTTTCCTTTGCAAAGACCTACAACTCCACAGTAAATGATTCCACGACCCACTTGGGTCCTGACCCACGAGCTGAGACCCACTGCTCTGAGTGACAGGAACACTCTGCTGCTTTTAAGGACCTAGTGCAGAAACATCAGTCAAAGATCTTCTATATGAAACTGTTTTGACCATTGTACTATTTTTATGGCCTACTGTGACTCAAAGATCTTCTATATGGCAGGAGTGCTCTGAAATCTACTGCAAAAATGTTGGCTTCCAAGTTTTGACGTGAACTCGGTCTGATGTCAGTTGATCAACTGATATTGACCATCATTTAAGCTAAAAACATTCACTGTGTGTTCACTGACTCTGCTTAGTTGACACATTAGGAGCATAACGGAGACCGAAAAGGAGCTTTTAAGGCAAAATCTTTGTTTCAGTGGCCACCAGGACTGGCAAAGACATTTGTAGCTGTCTCCACTTTTACAACTACAAGAGGACTGTGCGCTTGTTAAAAAGCTCCCCCCCCAGACACACACACTCAGTCCCCTGTGTTTTTTTGCGAGGTGACACGCGTCTTTTTCCCCTTAATTAGCGCACCTCAAACGAGCGTGCAATGCCGCTGAGCCTTGCAAATCGCTGCAAGTTATCAAGCTTGAAGGCCACTGCTTTTTAAAAAAAAAAGATTTTTAAATTCCCACGTCCTTGAAATGTTCTTGTTCACAGCCAAGAAAAGAGAGCGAGCTGTACTTTGTTTTATGGATCATTGGGTTACAGTACACCACTTAGCTTTTTAATAAACCTGCACCACACTGTGTGCTTTTTTGCACATTTGCAATAATGGCATACAAATGTCTGTTAAATGAAAGGACAGAGTGGTCTGTGTGCCAATTTTATTCCACATATTTGAAATGTGTGTGCTGGTAATTACTGCAATGTGACGAAGGACCACTTTGGGTGGAAAGCTGTGAACAAACAGCTCTTGTAAGCCACATTAAACTGCTCAAAACAGCCAATTTGACTCAGACATAGAGTGAATATTACAGGAAACTAATACTTTCCACTTCCTACAATACTTTAAAACGGTCATGTTACCCACAAAACATCACTGTTAATATATTTTTGTCATCTAGCATTACCACATTGCAGTATGCAGCAGGCTAACAATGCTTTATATTTACACTGAGTGACTTTTTATAATGATGACAACATTGCAATGCAGATCAACGGAATTTCACTTGTTTCTGTCACGTCTTCGTTGCTGGGCAGAATTCAGCAATAAAAGTCAATGGCACAGTGAATGAGCTGAATGAACTATAATATCATGTTTTTGTCATTTAGCACATAGAGGTTAAAAGAAAAACGAGAAATTATGCTTCGAGTAAGCCTTAATAATAAAGCCCTCCAGACATGAATGGTTGCCATTGTTTGCCAAATGCAGCAAGCGAATCAAAGGAAATGAAATGTTGCACAACGTCGCCATTGAAAAGACGCTGGCATGCGGGATGTTTATGGAGATTCCGTAAACAAAGGCTGGCAAGCTGTTGTCTGGCTGGCAGTGGATGTCCTGCTTCCGTAAATGGATTGTACCACCTTTGGATACTCTCTGCTATGTGGTGAAAAAAAAAATGCAGTAAGGTAACAAAAAAATTGCATTAGTTCATTGGTCTATAGAGGATTTGCGGAATAATATTCCTCCAAAGTTGCACAAAATCTTCAGATTTTGAACCGCCATCAGACGTGACATCACGCCATGCCTCAGTGTGTCTGATGAGCGAGCATCGAAGGGTTAAGAGTGCGACTTTTCCTTTTTGTTGGGCAACACGGTCGTAAATAAAGTAATAAATTAAAACACAAGCAATAAGGGGGACCGACTGCTAATGCTAGTCAAATTCTCCTGGATTTTTAAAGGGTGAAAAGTGAGCGTTCCTATGGCGACCAAAGTGGAGCAGTCCAACCACTAATTACACATCTATAAACCTCGCTGGCCTCCAAAGATATACAGTCAACTTTGACATTATTGTAAATACAGTGCTGATGTCCTCCTGAATCATTCTTTTAATAAGATGACATCAGATGAAGCCAACAGTGGCCACGCATGCACACACACACGCACACATTGCACATACCAGGTTCTCCATTGCGGCCTCGCCTTCCTCTCTTCCCTGGAGGTCCTGCAAAAGAGCGGAAAAAGCACACATCTTAGTGACTTATTTGATTAGATTTTGTTCCTTTTTTCAAGTCTTGGAAGGAATAGGAAGAACAGCCACAAAAATATTGTTTGTTCATCTTTAAAATCATATATATTGCACACAAGACGAAGAATGGCAGCCATTTCTGTTACTATGGGCACCACAACCCGACTACTTCACTAGACATTTCATTAGGTACACCTCCACAGTCTCACAAACAGCCACAACAATATACAGTATATAATTAATGAACAATTAAGGTATATTTTTATTTGGCTTTTTGCAGGGAAACAGTAGCACGCTCCTGTCAAACAGAGGATCTTTGACTGGCATATTTGCAGTAGGTCCCAATATGCAGCACAGCGCCTGTCATATAGAGGAGTATATAGCTTTTTGCAGTGGGTCCTTAAATAAATTTAATCTAGATAACAGTGTTGGGAATATTAGCGTTAGAAGTAATGCATTACTAAAGCCATTGCTGTTTTCCAGTAATGGGTAATCTAATAAATGACTATTTCAAACGTTACAACACCGTTACCCTTATTGACAGTGAAGTGTTTCCTGTTACTATGCATCGATGTATAACACCTGCTGTCCGATCAGCCAGGCATATCTGAATGCCACTACAATCCAAAATCAAAAACCATCCAATATCTTTGACATATTTGAAAGTTTTTCAAAAGGTAATGCAATTCTGACTTTCTCTGGTACCTAATTACTTTGATGAAGGATCAATTCCAGTAGTAATTGAATGACTTTTTTGGCAAAGTAATAAATAACTACAATGAAATTATAATTCAATTGCACTTTTTTATCCCAAAAATACAAGAACACCAGCACTTGCTATCTTAGGTTACAAATAGTCAGTTCAGACCGAAAATTTTGTATATACTTCACAATTACAATCACAGTTAAAGTGAATCAGATTTGTCCATCCATCCATTTGCTATACCGCTTCTCCTCTTTTTAGGGTCGCGGGGGCATGCTGGAGCCTATCCCAGCTGACTTCGGGCAACAGGCGGGGTACACCCTTGACTGGTCGCCAGCCAATCGCACATATAGTAGACAAACAACCATTCACACCTATGCCTATTCGCCAATTAACCTAACATGCATGTTTTTGGATGTGGGAGGAAACCGGAGTACCCGGAGAAAACCCACGGGGAGAACATGCGTGCCCAGAGAAGAATTGAACCCACGTCTTCCCGATCTCCAGGCTGTTACTGTGTTGGCCAACATGCTAACCACTAGACCACCGTGCGGCCCAATCAGATTTGTCATTCGGCCTAAAAAGACGCATAGTGTTAATGGCTGTCACACACTCACGGCACATGCACAGGCACATGCCTGTACTGTACAGGCACACGTAGACAAACAGTCATGGCCAAAGGTTTTGAGAATGCCACAAGTGTTGGTTTTCACAAAGTTTGCTGCTTCTGTGTTTTTAGATGTCTTTGTCAGATGTTACGACAGTATGTTGTTTCCCAAGCCACTTAGTTATCACGTTTGCCTTTGGAAACGGCATTGTTTGTCACAAAACCTTTGTTGGATGGTTGGAAGTTGCTTTTCGGAAGCTGTTTTGGTACCATTCTGTATTCATGGCTGTGTTCTTGGGCAAAATTGTAAGTGTGCCCACTTCCTTGGCTGACCAGAAACGCCACACATGAATGATTTCAGGATGCTTTACTGTTGGCATGACACAGGACTGATGGTAGCAATCATCTTTTCTTCTCTGGACAAGCTTTTTTTCTGGATGCTCCAAACAATCTGAAAGGTGATTCGGCAGAAAAATGGTATTACCCCAGTGTAGTGTTCAGGAGTCCAATAGCTGTATCTTTTGCAGAGTGCCAGTCTGTCCCCGTCTGTTTTTTTCTGGAGAGAAGTGGCTTCTTTGCGTCCTTCTTGACACCAGGCCATTTTCCAAAAGTCTTCGCCTCACTGTGCGAGCAGATGCACTCACGCCTGCCTGCTACCATTTCTGAGCAAGCGCTTCACTGGTGGTGCCCTGATCCCGCAGCTCAATCAACTTTCTGAAACAGTCCAGACACTTGCTGGACTTTGTTGGGCACAGTTGAATCTCTCCTTGAAGTTGTTTATGATCTCATAAATGGTTAGTTTAGGTGTCATCCTACTAGCAGCAATATCCTCGCCTGTGACTGTAAGTGTTTCCTTGCAGGTAACCATGGTTAACAGAGAAAATACAAAGATTTCAAGCACCACACTCCTTTTTAAAGCCGCCAGTCTGTTATTCTCACTCAATCAGGATGACAGGGTCATCTCCAGTCTTTGTCCTTGTCAACATTTTCACCTATGTTAGCCAGAGAATCACTAACATGATGTCAGCTGGTTCTTTTGTGGCAGGGCTGGAATGCCGTAGAAATGTTTTTCAATTTCATGACAAAGAAAGACTGCAATTAACTGCCCTTCATCGTATCACTCATCATAGCTTTCTGAAGTATATGCAAATTGCCATCATGACAACTGAGGAGCTGTTTCATTCTTAAAAGTTTTGGCCATGACTGTACACGCAGTCTCATGTTTTGCTGCATGTGAGTGTTACGTGGGGTGTGGTTTGTATGCTTGGAGCAGGAAAAAGGCACGGTGTAGTATGTACGGACGCTAGCGCTCCCATTGCAATACCCAATAATGCCAGACAGCGCCTTGACTTACTTCTTTAAAGTAATTGGTCCAACACTGATAGATAATCAGCTTTGCAGTATGTCCTTAACAACAGCAGAGTGCTACTGTCATATAGACAATCTTTGACTGGTATTTTTGCAAAGCGCTACTTTAAATTTCATGGATCCACCATGAAATCTGTGAGCGTGTTCCACGTGTTCCATGCTTGCTTCTGGAACGTGGGAATTCCATCATCTCCTTCCCAGAAGCATTGGATCTACTTCTGGGTATGGGATTGTCACACGACACACGTAAAGCTGTTTCCACTGGTCCTTGGTCAGATTATTCTTTCATTTGGATGTGATACAGTGAATTATTCTAGAAGTTTTCTTTGGTCTGCTGGAGGCCTACGCTGGTACACTTTGTGGCAGGCTCGTCTTTCAGTCCCTAATCAGAAGTGGTGTGAATAAAACAGTGGCTGTATCTGTAAAGAATACAGTTTATTTTGTCTGGCTGAGGTTTGCTCACCAGGGCGTCGTACCAGAGGTGTCAGGTGTCTCTTCAAAGATCCGTCTTTAAAAACACTTCATAACAAAGCAGGCTTTGACGAGAACGCCACCAAAGTGGTGTCCACTCGTGGTTAAACCGCCGAGGACCCCTCCATTGGCTGCATCTGACATTGTCCAGAAAGACATCCAAAAGGAACAGAGCTGGAAGCCAAACGGCTGGGATCAAAGCGAGTGTTGTTGTAAAGAAGGAGAAGCAACATAAGCTCGCATTTTGCGTCCCAATCAGTAAGACATCTCGGAGGGACATAAATCAGCCTGACTCTCTGTTGCTGAAGTGATGAAATGTTGGAGGAGAAACGAGCAAGGCCCGGGTCGAGTCAGGTCACCTCGATTGACGCAGTCTCCCAGGAAATCTCCAAAAGTGAAAGGAGAGGATCTTTGACGAGAATTTTTTGCAGTATTTTTTTTTTTTAATATTCGCAGATTCTTGTCATATAAAGCATCTTTGACCAAAAAGTTAATGGCTGGGAATCCAAAATAAATAATTCCCTGATTTAGCCAATCGGCTGCCAGAAGAAAGTCACTGCTGGAAAAGGCGCTTCACCAACACTTTTTAAAAATTTTGCATGAATTTAACAGGAAAATCCCCATTTAATGAATTAATTAATTTTAATTTTTTTTTAACTATTTAAAAAAATAAATAAATGATCAATTAAATTAAAAGAAACATTTATACAGTAAAGTTTGAATATTTGCAGGTAATCTTGACTATTCTAAATTTTATAGTTGACAAAATTCAACAAATAATGTCAAAACAGGTGATGATGGTGCATGTAATGCAAAGACAGCCCCCTCAGTAAAGGAAAGAAACTTTTTTTTCCCGCTTACGTGTGAACTGCGGCCAAAAAAGTCCAATGTAAGTAAGCTAAAAGACGGTTAACATGTCGACAAACGGCTGAAATATATCTAAAACTATGACTTTGTGGGGCTTACATAAGTATTGTTGCCATGCGTGCGTTAACACGCTAAAGCAGAGCCATTAACTTGTCTTCACCTAGTGTGATGGCTGCAAGTTACTGCTGCATCCGTCTGCTGTTTGCTGTAATTGGATATTTTATGTGCTGCACATTTCTTTTTTCTTTTAGTTGCATGGAATTCCACTCTGCTATGCGATGCTGACAGGTCCATTAGCATCGTGTGTACTGTAAAGTGCACCCTCAAGTTCTCGTGTCATTCTTCGTGAGCGCAAATGCTCAAATTTCAATTTCGAAAGTGACACACCCAAACAATGACTTTGAAATCAAGCACAAAAGCATAAAAAAAAACATTTTCTTGGTGGAGGTCATTTTGGGAGAGATGCTCCGGGAGTGAAAGCCACCTCGTACAAATACAAGACAGGCAGCGCATAAAAGCCAGCAAAGCGTGTAATTGTCTTACTTCTACGGCAGGCTGCTCGGGAAAATGGTAAATCGGAAAAACATCCAATGGATAAACAAACAAATTCTGTGAAGTGAAGTGTAGCGAGGCCAATAAATATTCAGTTCAGATTCTGGGACCGACAAAACATTTTTGCAGCAAATTCCCAATAACAGAACTCATCTACCATGACCGATATGCATTATAATAGTGCATTAAAGCAGGGGTGTCAACATTTTTTTCCACCTACGACCGCACACTGAAAAAAAAGATGTGAGGGGACAATTTCTATTTTTATATATATTTATCTTTTTTATTTTGTAAAAAGGCTAACTGCCCCTCCCCCGTTATAGATGTATTATGTTTGTGTTAGTATTATATCAACATGTCAGCCTTTTCTCTTTAGATTGTGCATTTTTGCTCTGTTTTTGCAAATTTTACTGTTGTCTTTTAAAATTTTATTTCTACAATGTGCCATGGGCCAATAAAAAAACAAACCGTAGCCTGCAAATGGCCCCGGGCAACACTTACACCTGCATTGTGATAAATATTCAGTTGCATTGTTGTCTGAGAAGGAAAAGAAAGAAGACATTGGATTGCCAAGTAAATGAACACAATTGTACTCTTTTACTGTATGTCATGTTGTCGCTAGGCAGAGTTCAGCCCATAAGGCAGGGGTGTCCAAACTTTTTCCAGCGAGGGCCGCATACCAAAAAAATCAAAGACTGCAAGGGCCACTGTAATATTTTACATTTTGTAAAGCAGCACATGTGGATACACTAAGAAGTTATATAATTTTAAAGAAAATGCATCACAGTTTGGTTCCTACCATTACAATTTTTTGCTGTATCTTGCTCTTATTTATTTATTTATTTTATTTTCCAAATATTTAAACTTTATTCTCGTGAATGTTCTTTTTCTCGTAACATTATGACTTTATTCCCAAAATATTTTGACTTAATTTTAGTAATATAGCTTTTTCCCAGTAAAATTTTCCAAAAAATGCAACTTTGTTTGGTTTGTTTCTCATATTACAATTTAAAACATCTTTTTTAAATTTTATTATAATTTTAATAAATAATTTCCTTTAATTTTTTAAACTTTATGCTTCTAAAATTATATTATTTTTTCATATAATATTGTAATTTCATCGGCGATGTTTTTCCTTGTAAGATTACAACTTTATTTACTTTATTTTAATCAAAATGCTTTTCCCCCATTATAATAATAATAATAATAATAATAATAATAATAATAATAATAATGATGATAATGGATTAGATTTTATATAGCCTTTTCAGGGTACCCAAAGTTCTTCACAGTGAAGTGAACCCAATAGACTAGACGGAAACGTGGCTACAATTCACGCCTATTGCCTCTCCAACCACCACCAAACATTCAGCCACATTCATACACCAGTGTGGGCAGCCCTGAATGCAAGGTGGATGGGTGTCTTGCCAAGGGACACAACAATAGTGGGTGGAGGGAGTGAGGCTCAACCTTCCAGATTCTGGATGACCTACTCTACCTCTTCAGCCGCTGCCGCCCCATTGCTTCTGTTTTATTAGTTTTCTTGTTAAATTATATTTCTAGAATGTATCATGGGCCAATAAAAGAACAGCCACGGGCTGCAAATGTCCCCCAGACAGCACTTTGGACACCCCTGCCAGAAGGCATTCTAAATATGAGGTAGCCACGATTACTATGATATGTAAATTAGGGCTTGATGATGCCAGTCAAGAATCCTCACCATTGGGCTGATAATCGATAAATCAATTAATCGGACGTTAAAAAAAAAACAGATCGATAATTATGACGCCCTCGATAAATTGCCATGCGCATGTATGCTCGTCTGTACCACACAGGATGGATGGACTCTGCATCTATCTGGGCGCATTGGTTCTGTAGCGGAATGAACAGAGAGAGCGAACCTGAGAAAGCATACGCTAACATGAATGAAGGCACAGAAGTGATGGTTTCTACAGAGAACACAACAGCCCCAGTGTGGGAAAATTTCGATTTTAAACAGAATGAACAAGGTGACCGCATGAACACAGACGACTGACACTGACTGTTTTCACAACTGGGGAAAACAAACTACCGATGGAGGTGCCCCAGGCAGCGGAGCCTTTGTCCCGACAGTCAACGCTTACTGAGGCGTTTGGCCGGCAAAGTAAACAAAGTATAAACAAAACGGCGCAAAATGGTGCTCGCTGCATTGCAAAACCATTAAAAATGTGGTTATATGGCATACATTTTAAACAACATGCATACAGGCAACGTCTGTGTCAAGCTAATGTGGCTCACACAGGTACACTATACTTGAGTTCCATCTAGTGGTTCAAATGTGAATTACACCTCTCATGACAATAATTAAGGAAAGATTGGTCTGAAAAAATGTAGATAATATTGATTATTAGGGGTGATTAAAATAATCGATTCGGCGATATATCGCGATGTTACATCGCACAATTCTCATATCGATTAAAAAGACGTTCAAATCGATGTTTTTATATGTATTTTGGGGGTACTGTATTCATTGTATTCACTGTATTCATTCCCGGTCACTAGTTGGCAGCGTTGGCAGCACACCACCCAAGCCCGCCAGAGTAATAATAGCGTCTCGTGAGCGTTATTCCCGGTCGTTATCTTTACACTATCTTCTCGCTGTGTTTGGAGAACAGCTAAAGTTTGAACATGGAGAGGGAATTACGAGATGTTCCGAAGCACATTTATAAATCTGCAATTTGGACTCATTTGGGCTCTTTGCAGCACCACAGACGGGGGCCCAGATTATGTGAAAAGCTACACCATCTGCAAAATGTGTTACGCGAGTATGAAACACTGCGGAAACACCACGAACCTCCGTGCACATGTTGCCAGACATCACTGCAAAGTGGAGGTAAAGGGACAACAAGCGACTCGTCTCAACAAACTCTTGAACAAGCGAATTTCGCCAAATGGTCTTCAAGCTCACCGCGTGCCACCAAAATAACACAGTGACCCGCTACTGTATATGTGCAAAGACATGCGCCCTCTGAGCTCGGAGGAAGGCGATGGCTTTCGTTACGTGATGAACACTTCAGAGCCCCGTTATTCCATACCGTCCCGCCAACACTTCACTGACGTCGCTTTGCCCCGATTGTACAAAGAAGTACAAAACGATGTGCTGGATGATCTTCATTTTGCGGAGCGAGTTGGGTCAACATGTGATGCCTGGACTTCCAGGGCCACCGAGTCATACATGACAGTAACAGCGCATCACATCGACGACAGGTGGAAGATGCGTTCTCATGTGTTACAAACACGTACAATGTATGACAGTCACACAGGAGAAAATATTGCGGCGTTGCTGCGTGAAGTTGTGGCTGATTGGGGCGTAAGTGCAACAAATCCTGTGGTAGTTACTGACAATGCTGCCAACGCGGAAACCTCAAACAGTCTGCAACTTGTTAAATACAGTTGCTGCTGCAGTTACGTTTCTGACATTTCAGATAATAATTATTATTTTCTTTTGAACGTGTACTAGTTTAGTCATTAGTTGTTGCCAGAATCATATATTTTAAAAAATTGCAATAATTATCTTGAACTTAAGTATCGGGATATATCGAAATCGAATTGAATCTTGACCTATGAATCGCGATATGAATCGAATCGCCAGATAATAGACAATGCACACCCCTATTGATTATCTGCAATAATTTGTAAAAAAGAAAACAACTTCCCAGACACACAACAAATTCATCATCTTTGAGTTCCTGTAGGGGTCCCAACACTTTTGTCCACATCCTCTTGGCTCTACATATCATAAGATTATTTCTAACCACTCTCCATGTGTGTATTCCAAGATAAAACAATCAGAAGCTCATTGTCACTGACAAGTGTTGCCAAGTCAAACGTATTAGTCGTCTTTTCATTGGAATACATGTTGAATAGTTCTGCAGTGCTGCCTCTCATCCAAGAGTAACATCTTTGACAGAGCTGACTGTCCAGCTCCGATTGCAATAATCGGCCAATCAATGGGCTCATTACTGGTCTGTGCCTGTGATGTCTCTTAAGTATGTCTTTGCCAGAGGACAACACATCTCAAAGACTTCCTACTGTTCTGGTCGTGACACTGGAAAAACCAGCAGGATCCCTGAACGCCTCACAGCATTTGCACAGTAGATCATAGCAGCTTGTGTGTTTGATCATTCCCAGTGCATTCAAACACAGCATTGTCAGTGCAGTCTACGTTTCCCCCTTCATTCCTTTGTTCCATTTTGAGCCTTTCTAAAGATTATACCTTTCCGATGGACGTCCTGTCATAACTTTCATCCTTTACTCCGTACTTCCTGCCATGTTCTTCTTTCCTTTTCTTTCGCTTACTTTTTCATTTCACCCTCTTTGGCTATGCTGTTCCTTCCACTTTCATTTCCGGATTCCTTCATATCTCTGTTCATTCCTCTCTTTCCTCAATTTAATTCCTTGTTTTCCTTTCTTCTTCCCATTCCTTTTTGTCTTTTCATCCTTTCATCTTTTCTCTTCCTTCTTATTTCACCCTCCTAGGCTACTCTCCATGTCAATTTAATTTCCAGGTTCCTTCATTTACCTTTTCATTCCCCCACATCATTAATTCTATCCTTCCTTCTTCCGTTCCATGTCTTTTCTCTCATCCTTTCTGACTGTCTTCCCTCCTTTTCTTTTTTTAATTTATTTTTGTTCCTTCTTTATTCACCCTCCAGGGCCAATCTCCTTTTCATCTTCATTTCTACATTCCATCATTTCCCTTTTCCTTCCCCTCCTTTCTTCTTCCCATTTCTTTCTTTCTGTCATCCTGTATTACTTCCTTCCTGCCTTTTATTCCTTCAATTTTTTCTCTTCTTTCTTTCACTCTCCTTGGCCACTCTCCCTTTCTCTATCATTTCCGAGTTCCTTAATTTCCCTTTTCCTTCCCCTCCGATCTTAATTTAATCCCTTTTTATCCTTTCTTCTTCCCTTGGAAAAAGCAGCATTCTCGTAGCAAGGGTTTTCCACAAAGTTCAAGTGGGAATTTTCCATTTCTGACACGCTTGAAGGTTGACCCGTGATCCTGCACTCCAAAGATGGTTGAGACATAGTCCAGAGCTGTGTCTACCAACTTATTTTTTTTCCAATGGTTAATTTGGAATTTCACGTTCCATCACCCCCAAAAAACTAGGGTCGTCTGGAGTATTACTTAAAAGTCCCATATTAAACTATTTTTAAAACCATTTTAAATAAGTCTCAGGTCTCAGAATAGTGTATTATTGCAAGTGTGCTGTCCAAAATCTAGCCTTGATGCTGGAATATAGACTTAAAAGTGCTTTTAGTAAGCCCTGCTGGGAACACACAGTTTTGTGTGTATGTAGCTTTCATGCTAATGAGCTGTGTTTGTCCACACCTGTCTCTGCTAGGCTGTGAGTCTCCAAGAAGTGCTATTGTTCACGTACGTACACACTAACTCTGTGCCAACGTAACAGATTCAGTATATGACATACAACAACGTAACATTAAGGAGTGGCACAGGAGGAGCATCACTAGCATAGCTATGTGAGCAACAGTGCTGACATTACAGTCAGATTTTGACAGCATCATGCTAGGTTCGCCTTTTTGTTGAAGAAAAAATAAGATCAAACTTACAGCTTCCACGTTTGTGGCTGACTGACAGATAATTGGCAGAGCTTTATTTTAGGATGTGTTGCAAAGCCTATACCTCTTCTCACAAAAATAGAACATACAAGTGAGGGAGATGCTAGATTTTTCTCATGTTTGGTGCTCATAAACTGGCTCTATGGACACATACCGTCATTTCCGGACTACATAGGCCACACCCGTCTATAAACCGCAGGGTGTCCATGTCGTAACATGGAATATTTAGTATACAGAGATGTTACACAGAAATATATTTTTTTAAACTTTTGATTAAAAAAAATGGGTTTTTTTTTTCCAAACAGTGCGTGTAACATTGCTAGTTTAACAGCAACCTACCAGAAAAGTTATTCATTCATCCCCATCCACCTCCTGGAAACTAAAACTTCTTCTTCAGCACAACAGTTGAACCATATCATAATTCCTTCATCACACACATTGTCAATCACTCTCTCTCTTTCGTGGTTGCTCTCGGTGTCTTTAGTCTTGAGGCAAATTAGCCGTTTAGCTTGAGATGTCCTCTTCATCACGCAGTAGTCCAGCCTTTCAAAACCCGTTGTGATAGTGAATGGTTGGCGGTCCGAGCAGTCTAAACAGAAGCTGTAGTAATTCTATACTTGATCAAACTTACTTAAGACGTGTCAGATCAAAACACAAACTTCAAAATGTATTATTAGCATTTCACTACTTCCTGAAACTGCACTCTAAGCATCATGGGAGATGTAGTTCTTTTAGCCATAAAATAGCTGCACAAGCCACAGGATTCAAAGCGTGAGAAAAAAGTAGTGGCTTATGCACCAGAAATTATGGTATTACTGTTAAAACGTCATTAAAAAGTTACTTTTGCATAAAAGGAGACCTTTAAGGGTTAGTTCCACTACAAAAAAGAAGAAAAATGTTGCTTTGCCATTTACATATGTTCTGGTTTTGGAGCCTGGAAAGTGGAATTCTTTTCAAATGGTGTCACTGTTATACCACCTAAACGCAGAAAACGGAGGACATGCTAATGTTATGTCATGCCAATCGCAACCAGACCAACAATGGCGGACCCAGTGTTGTTTTGATTTACACTGACAGAGCCAACTATTGGCGTTGCATGCGTATTACAATATTTCCTGTCGTATAGTTCACCGTTGCCTGGCAACAACCAGCTGAAGATAGGTAACATCGTTAGTGGCGATTGCGATTTATTGCCTCCTGTTTTTTTATGTCAAGATTTATTCGTTGTCATGCTCTGCAATTATGATCTTGGATCAAAACTGTCATCCACCTTGCCAGATGTTGCCACAAGAATCCACGGGAAAAGCCTCACTGTGCAACTTTGGTTCTTTTTGACCTGGACATTCAAGGGTTGCCAGGTTGGATTAGCCATCCCACGGTGTTTTGGGATTGAACAAGACATGTTAAAGTCTGTCTCCTCCCGAAAGATTAGATGGTGTTTGGTCAGATATTTCAGAAATGAGCAAGTCAATCAAAGCATCACAAAAGGTCAGCAAAGACTAGATTGAAATCATCTTTGGACCTCCCACTTTGACCCTAAAGTCAGGACCAAGTCCTCAGTGGTGGGGCTGAAGGGTAACTATTTCTCCTGTGAGTTTCATTAGAACCTCAGTGTGAAATTCACGACCCATGTCTGGAAGGGAAACCTATAAAGTCGTCATATGGCTCTTCACCATGCATCCACACTGAGGACACTGCAGCTTTATAGTTGAGCAGCAGGAAAAAGACTCAAGTTTGGGAAAAAGTTGCACACCAGGAAGACCAAATGCAGTCCAAAAGTGCACTTTGGGCTTTAAAAATGTTGACACAGCAATAATATAATTGCACAAGACTTTTTTGAACAAAAGGACCTTCTCCATGATGCCACCATTAATACTTTTTTTTGAAGCAAACAAAGCCTTTCCAGCGCTCTTCCAACTTGATTGATGCTCCTGAGGGTTTTTACGCTCGTACCCCGAGTTTGCTATTTTTGGCAAAGATCTGTTGGATCACTTTCGAGAGAAAGGCTTCATAAAATTATGCCGGTGTTTGTCCAGGGAGTCTGGCTGGGCCTCAATGTGGTTTTGTTGGGAGCAGAAGTGTAGTATTGTTACTTGTTAGAAGCGTGACAATGTGTAAGGATGTTTGATCGGGGGAAAGGCCAAGGGAAGGCCAAAGAATTGGATAATGAACAAATTTTGCGGGCTCAATGTAATCACACAATTAACATTGCATAATTTTTTGACCAAATTTAACAACAAACAGGGTAGTACCTACTATTCTGGGGGAAGATCTGTTACTTTTGTTGGCGCGTTGATGTGTAAATGATGGCCAAATACGGTCAATTTGGTTTATCACAAAATCACCCTTAACCACTTCCTGGGTTGTTTCTTCTCAGTAGCTTTGCTGTTCAATGCTGCTTTTTTAAAAAAAATAGGCCCTTAAAAACAGCAACACCCTCCTGTCATATAGAGCAGTGGTTCTCAACCGGTGTGTGGAGACCCAAAAGTGGGTCATGGAGCCGTTTTAAGTGGGTCGTGGGTCTTTGCCTGGAAAAAAGTAAAAAAAATAATACAATGCCCCAATGTCTGTGAATGCACCTCACGTTCTTGTCTGCCTTACTCGCTTTCTACGCTGCTGCGGGGTGGATGCCATGTTTCTGGGCGACTGTCAAGCTTGAGTGGGGGTGGAAGGAAATCGAGTGGAGTGCCGTCCATCCGACACACAGTTGCAGATATCTGCTGGAGTAGAGTACGCCATAAACAGCGTCTCCGTGCTGCAGCACATTTTGTGTTGAAAACAGTCCCTTAAAATATAAGGTATATGAGAAGTTTGAGTTGAAAAATTCCCGCAGTTTGGGTCAACACTTGTCAATGAGGGGTGATGGTGGGCCCTGCAGGTAAATCAGTTACCACTTATAGAGGATCTTTGACCAGTGTTTCTTGCCGCTTTCTGAAACTGCAGCCACCAGAACAAGGTCATTCAATTATCCCGGTGCAGCAGATGTTTGATGAACTAATAGAAAGAGACTAACTTAAAGTCGTGATTTATTGTTTGTAGCGTTAATCTCTCATGACTGTTCATTAGTCAGGCAAATTAAGCCACCATTGATCGGCACCCTGCTTCTTTGTTAATAAACACACACTGAGACACAGGCAAGAACACCTTCAGCACTGCAGCTTTCAAAATGTCTAGCATGGATATCAAAGACTGTGTGGACACATGAGCCTGCCAAGCCTCCCGGGAGTGCTTTTGAAGCTCAGCGAAGGGTATGTGTGCTGAATACTGCACCTAGCATACACATGGGCGACAGTATCATGTAGACTTGCGTGCACATGTTAATGCCATCCTTCCTACACCAGCTTGCTAAAATCAGGACAAGACGCCGCAGCAATTGCACTGAGCGAGCCACTCTTGTTCGAGTTCACATCAAATACTTTATATGTGTTTAAGACTTGAGTGGCTATTGGATGTCGAACACCTGTGGCCCCAGGACGTTGTGACTGCTGGCCGACCTCGGCGGCGAGGATATGGGCCCGTGTGTCTGCGGCCGGGGGAAGTTTAAGAGACCCAAAAGTCATAAAAAGCGGGGCTGCAGGGGCCCCAGAACTGCTAAAGGACAGTTGTTGGAGGCCCTCAGACATAATTCCATTCAAATGGGATATATTATCAACAACACACATATGTATTCCAGCAATTGTGTTGTCTAAAGTAACAGCGTTGTACTCTAAACCTCTAATATCCACACATTGGATGGCTTCAATCCTGCTCTCATCTGTTTTCTCATCCCTGCAGCACCGTAAGGGCTTCACTGGGAGCAATCCTGCAAAATATCAGCCAGAGTCGGTGGTCCGAGGCCGGTGTTTACTTGACCCATGTGGGATTACTTTGCCAAGCAGTTTGTGCACGCGAGCGTGACGAGCACGGGCGCTTATGTCATGGATATCCCGTCTTGTCAACAGCAAGGAATTGTGTAGGATGAAGGAGAATTGCATTTAAAAGCATCATGGAAGGCTCGAGTCATGCAGCAAACCCATTTATTGTTACAAAAATTGAAAGACAGAATCTCACAAAAGTGAGTATAGGCTCCATTTCATTTTTATTATTAAAAAATGGATATACTTTAGAGTAGGTCAGTGAGAAGCTTGTAATAGCAATATAAATTTGCTAAATGAGTCAACACATTGTCTGTGTCTTTTCCGACAGTCACGCATGGTTGTGGTGGCATCAATGGTCTGGGGCTGACATCGGGGCAGCAGTGGTCCATTTAGGGAAACATGAATTCCAATACAAGTGAGTCCACCTAAAGCGTAGGTCACAACTGGACGAAAAAATTTTTTGGCCATGCAATTTGTGGCGTTCCTCAAATCGCTGCGTTTTTTTTTTTGTTCGTGGAGAGCGTAGTTGTGACCAACATGACCAAAATTGCAATAAAAGTACTGCGTTCCATGCGGGCTTTGCATGAAGTGGTAAGAACTGTGTACCAACGATGTAAGATCCATACCAGAAACATGATTGGTTTGGCACATGCCCGAGACCGACATAACTTCCTCCACTCACAATTTTTTACGACAGAGGTTCTGCGACGTGACATGCCTTGATATTTGTTTTTATTTTTTTTCAATTGATCAACATAAATGGTCAATAACCATACTTAATATGTGTAATATATTAGGGGTTGGGCCGCACGGTGGTCTAGTGGTGAGCACCTTGGCCACACAGTCACAGTCTGGAGATCGGGAAGAGCTGGGTTCGATTCTCCATTTCTGTGTGGAGTTTGCATGTTATCGTGCGTGTGTGGGTTTTCTCCGGGTACTCCGGTTTCCTCCCACATTCCAAATACATGCATGTTAGGTTAATTGGTGACTCTAAATTGTCCATAGGTATGAATGTGAGTGTGAATGGTTGTTTGTCTATATGAGCCCTGCGATTGGCTTGTGTACCCCGCCTGTCGCCCGAAGTCAGCTGAGATAGGCTCCAGCATACCCCCGCAACCCTAATGAGGAGAAGCGGTATAGCAAATGGATGGATGGATGTTAGGGGTTCATGATACTTATTAAAAGTTTGTCTTGCAACCTGAAAAAAAAAGTGAGCGCCCGTAGAGTTCGTTTGACATGACAAAGAACATTTGTGGACGGTCTGCGGCCAGTCTACGGCTTCAAAATCAGCACTGTGTTGATAGTAAATCTGTATCTAAATATTGCTATACAAGCTGTATACTGACTAGTCTAAAGTCATTTCATTTCTATAGTATTGTTCGTTCAGAAGACATACTGTAATAAAAATGCTTGGGCTGCACTCACTTCCATCAGATACTGTGGATTCCCCCATAGACCAATAACCGTAAAAATCACAATAAGGACTTCTTTCATGGTCTGCAGTGGAAATGAAAACAAGAGTGTCATCACTGTAGACTCGCCAACTCACACAGTTTATTTTCCCCAATCTGGGAAAACCCTTAACCAGCTCCGGGGGGGAAGTTCACTACTGCCTCTTGAAGCGTACGTCGTCACTCAGGAGCACATTATATGATGCACTTTGGACAGGCCTGTGATCAAAAAGACACTAAAAAACACACAGAAGTGCAAAGCCGTGCCAGAAATAGCAACACAGAGGATGCCAGCAAATGAACAAGGCTCTTGTTTCCCTAACTTCATATTTACTTTTGAAAAAGCGTCATAGCTGTGAACAATAAGTGTGCATTGCAGTAAAGGATGTAAAACATTGGTCGGTGATTAATACAATCGCCAAAAAGCCCAAAAGGAGATTTTCACGGCTGGTAAGAAAAGACAACAAAGTGTGTTTTTGCAGCATTGACCTTGTCAAATCATGTTTCCAGCTCAAACTGACCAGGTCAAAAAGGCCAACGGGGGTGAAGGCCGGAGGGGCTCGTCCTCTTGGGATGATTTGTAATCCTGAGACTGTAGTTTCAGGTGGACGACGGGACCGTGTGTGTCTCCAGTGACTAACACTGGCATGACTCTTTGTCAGTGCACCTTGTTCATATTAGGATCTCTGAGAATTTTTAGGGGAAGGACACTGCAAAGCTAACGAAGGATGGTAGCTAGCAAAGAAATCTCAAAGATGCTCTAACAGTCTGCATTAAAACTAAATTACATCCATTTTTGGGGCACATATGTCATCGTCGTCCAAGTGAGACATCTGCAGACGTTTCCAATTAAGCCGGATAATCATCTCCACTTACGTTGCCTTGTAATGAGCGAGATTAGAGCGGCGAATCAGTCCCCCTCGTCCATATAAATCAAAAGAAGACACGCAACATTTCAAACAGTGACGTGTGCTTAACCTCTGTTGCAGAGGAACTGCACGCTAGCCTTCTTAACAATGGATGCATGAATGAAGGGATGAAACTAACTTTTGATATTAACAGCTCATGTTTAAAAGATCCCCTATTAAATTACAATTGTAATGATGTTCTAACAGTAATACACTTTTGGTCAAAATTTTAAGAGCAGATGAAAAATGGCAAGAATTTACATTTTGCACTGTTGGATCTTAAGAAGGTTCTAAGTAGCGCTTAATGCAAAAAGAAGAAATGGGAGTGAGACAGAAAACAACCTTTAAACTGAAATATGTTGTTCATCCGCTGATCAAAAGTTTAAGACCACAGCTCAAAAAACCCCCCTAAAAGAGAAATAAAATTTTCCAAAAAGGACTCAGTAATGAGTAGCTGCGCCATTCTTGTTAATCAGCTGAAAAATTGATTTGGGCATGCGTGATGACAGTGTTTCCAGGAGGCTAGCGGGAATGTTGCTCCAGGTGGTGAAGATGGCGTCACAGAGGGCATCCACTGTCTGGAAATGATGTCCATTTTGGTAAACTTCCCTTGACATCCATCCCCAAATATTCTCAATTGGATTTAGATCAATGGAACACGCAGGATGGTCCAAAAGAGTGAGGTTATTCCTCTGGAAGAAGTCCTTTGTCATGTGGGCATTGTGAACTGCAGCGTTGTCCTGTTGAAAAAGCCAGTGATTACCACACAGACGAGGGCCTTCAGTTCTGAGGGATGCCCCCTGCAACATCTCCACATAGCCAGCTGCCCTTTGACAATCAAGGTTACATTTTTTCTCTGTTCTGCCACCTTTCAATGCCCCATGTTTGGTGCTCTTGTGTAAATTCCAAATGGGCAATTTTGTGGCGATGAAGGCGACGAGGCGTTTTTTGTTCTTAAAATACCGTCCGATGGTTATTGGACTGCACTCGACACCAGTGAAAACCATCTTGACAGGACCAGGTCAGGGCCAGTGACATTTTTTTGGGTCTACCACTTGACTTTTTTGTTCCATAACTCTCAGGATCTTTGAAAAAGTTTAAAATAACCGTCTAACTGCATCCAACCTCAGCAGCAATGGCGCGCTGCGAGAGGCCTTGCTTATGCAGCTTAACAACCCATTCGTGTGCAAAGAGAGACAGCTTTTTTGCCTTTGCCATCAAGAGATCATGAGCTTTTAATCATGATCAGAGCTTTTAAAGGCTGCGGTCTTAAACTTTTGATCAGCTGATGAGCAGTCTGTTCCACTTAGCAATAAATTGCTTACTCAAAGTTTTTTTTTGCCTCACTTTCGTTTCTTCTCTTTGCATCTTGAAGCTCTACTTAAAACCTCCTCAAGCTCCAACAGGGCAAAATGTAAATTCTTGCAATTGTTTATGAGCACAATGTGTGAGAAAAATATATCATCTGCCTCAGTTGTTTGCTCCACTTTTGGGAGAAAAGGTCCACAAACGCTCACTTTTGAAATACAGGCTTCACTACACATCTTAAAATAAAGCTCTACCAACTATTCGTCAGTCAGCCACAGATGTGGGAGCTGTAAGTTTGATCATTTTATTTCTCATCAATAAGTAGGCTAACAGCATGACTTTGCTATGTGACTGTAAGTTTAGCGCCGTAGCTCACATCGCTATGCTAGCGTGAAACCCCTTTGTCAGTCTGTCACTCCAAAATCTTTGGGGAAGAAAAGCAATTTAACAGTAATAATAACAATAATAATAATAATGAAAATCATACAACATAAAATTGCTTAGCTTTTGTTTAAACAGCTTTAATGATTTTTAAAATGAAACATAAAAAACTGCAAACTGACAAAAACATCCAACACAATAACGTACACATGTACCTTTACACCCCCTAGTTCATTAGTTTAGGTTTGTGAGCCCTGGGTCTTCTGCAGTTTTGCCAGCCGAATGCTCGGCACAAAGTAGAAAAAAGCATGAGAGGACAAATCCATTGTGACGCCGGTTGGACAGAGTTGTACTTGAACAAATCGCCTCCATTAAACTGAAGTAATTCAATCCTGGTATTGAACACTTGGAAGGAGTTTTATTCCTGCAAATGGGTCAGTGATTGTGGAGTGGCAGCATGTTGTTCAAATTACAGCTCCATGAGAACTTGTCAATGACGGGCAATTGTGGGCAGCAGATGAAAGGCGACGTGTTAGCAGACTCCGAGAGAGCTTCAATGATGGCTGCATTTGAGGATGCTCTGCACCAAGCCATCCCTGACACGCCTCGTCTCTGAAATCAATCGGGATTGGGACCATATTGTGGCTCTTTATGGTTGGAGCACGAGTGCCGCTGTCAAGTCCACGCGCCGTTTGAGTGACTGTCGTGAATGTGAGCGCACGACACCTTCGCCTGGAAGACCGCCTTTTCCACCAGTTCCACTTTATCAATCATTACCCCGTGAAGGAGGCCTTCTGCGGCATAGTGTGCGTGCTACTCCGGCCGCCATTTTAAAACTTTTACAGATGGGTGTCATTAAAAACAGGTGACGGCAAGTTTTTTAATATGGATGGGCTTATCCAAAGTTTCTGGGATGTAACCATAAATACTGTTTGGAAGCGCGACCTGGAGATTATTGTGGCTGCAGACAGACTGTACATATTTAAAAATTGATGCATTTATGTATAATAGCTTGTAACGCAGATCCATGTGCATACAAAGATTCTACCTTTAAGAGGTACAGTGTCGCTTGTTAGTGGGGTAACCTTTAAAACTCTAATCAAAGACCATCTATGTAGCAGAAGCACTCCGATGTTTTTAAGAGCCTACTTACTGCTTGTCAAAGATCCTCTATGTCAGAGTCTATGTAAGAGTATTCTGTTGTTTTTAAGTATCTGCTGCAAAAACAATAGTCAAAGATCTTCCATATGACAGTAGCTCTGTGCTGTTTTGGATGATGCACTGCAAAAAAAACCTTTTGAAAGGCAGGGCAATTTTAAGGACCTACTACAACAACACTATATCTTCTAACTATTTTCAGGAACAGGTCAAAGATTCTCTATTTGACAAGAACAGGGAGATGTTTTTAAACATTGGTGCACGGGAAAGCAGCATTCTGACACAGCATGCTGAAGAACTGTAGTGTCTTCTCAGCTATAGCTTCTGATGTCTGAGTCAATAGAGTCTGATGTGAAATTATGCAAAATGTACCTTGAGGTTCCAGCAATATTTAAGAACCCAAAGACTCTTCAATGATTGTCTGTGGTCTCCTTGACTTGAGACATGTCAAAGTGCACAAAGCCGCTATTGTTCCTGCATTGTTGGACAAATGCTAGCTGGGTCATTAGGCTGTCACATGACATGGGACAGGCGTAATGCCGCCAGAGGACATTGCACGCATGCAAAGCAAAGCGTTACCGCAAAAGGGGCACACGAGAAGGGCTGTTGCTGTTGTTTGGACAAAATAACTTGGTCTTAAGTCAGAGCTCACCCCGACCCTAACATCCAGGGATTGGTGTGGACATACAAGAGGACATATCTGCCTTTCATCACGGTCTTCTCATTTGAGCACATGTAGAAGCAGGGGGAAAAAAAGAATAGGAAGTATGAGTGTGTGTCCCTTTGCAACCATAACAGACTTTAAAAAAAGCGTGTCCCCACTGGCTGCATCTGGACTACCTCAAGGCCACTTTGAAGGCCGAGGGGTGACGTCCGGTGCGTTTTTTAAAAGCTTGAGAGACAGGTGCTTCCGACTGCCCAACACGTGTGAGGTGAGATGAGCTGTTTTGACTTCAGCGCTCTGTCGCTACCAAAGTTTTTATCAGATGCTGACAGCTGCATGTAAGCAAGAGAGACCTTGAAAGGGGTCCAAAGGTCTCGTAGGTGGAAGGGGGGTGAAGATCATTCTCTGAACCCATTGCCTTAACATCCAATGTCATGTTTGTGTTGGCATGACAGGAATTGTCATGCCGCCTCCGGCATAACCCAAACACATGTGTTTTACAGAAATCGGTGGCTGATCGATCGGCGCATCGCTAGTTCTAACAGTAATATATCTCCCTAAATGCTGTATATGAGCACCAAATATGACAAAAATCTATCATCTCCCATACTTGTTTTGTTCCACACAGGCTTCACTACACATATTAAAATAACATTGCAGCACATTTAGGCAATAATAGATTCAAATTGGGAACATAAGAGCCCTTAAGTGAAGACACGGTCATAGAAATTGTGTCTAATTGTCCTAATACATCTTTTCCATATTAAGCCCTGTATGTACTTGTATTTATATATAATTCCAGCAAATTACCACCAATTATTTCATTATCAAATAACCCCACTTATGCAAAATATATGACAAAAATATATTGATTTTCTCACATAAATATGTGTCCCGAGAGCCTTTTATGAGCACCAAATGTGGAAAAAATCTCTCATCTTCCTCACTTGCTCCACTTTTGAGAGAAGAGGCACTCAAACGCTCGCTTTTGAAGGAACGTCATGAAGGAAAAACCTCCTTCCTCATGGACACGATACTGGCTCTGACCCACCCCTTCCTAGATAAGCCTTCCCTGTGTACACGCCCACTACATTGTAAAAAGCAGACTTCGCTACATGTCTTAAAATAAAGATATCTGCCAATTATCTGTCAATTCAGCTACAGAGTGGGAGCTGTAAGTTTGAACACACTTCCAATACACTATTGCTGGGTTGCACGTGATGTCACAGGCTCAAGTAGATGGGGAGCAAATAAAGGTATTCATAGCAAGAAGTCATGTAAAGTATGTGACAAAAATGTCTCGTTAAGTGGAGTATGAACATGCTCCCGTTTGCAGTGAGCAACAACAATCAACATTTATACTAAAACCAAAGTTGAACTATTGTTCAAGCTCGAAAATGCTCATGAAAATGAGAAATGCAGGAAGAATTGGCTCAGAATAGAAAACTACAGATTTGCAATTTCTTCATAAACCCTTTATCTAATATAATACGTCAACTGCAGGTAACTTAACAGGGTCGCGATCGCGTTGTTTACAACAAATACATTTTCATAAACAACCCCCCCCTGGAATAACAGCGTAGTAAAATGATGAAGGACACATACAAGAGTATATTCATGTAAGTAAGTAAGAATGCAGATAGACATGTTAGAAGCGCTATTTTCATCTGCTACATTTATTATGTCTGACGCGGAAGATACATAAGCTTGGTGTTTGATTGCCTTGTTTTATTTCTTGTCTTTGTTGTCTTTGTGCAACACACCATGCACACTCACAATTGGAGCAAATAATTTTAACGGCATGAACAGTTATTTGCTTAATCTGCATTGTACAAAGATACTGAATGTATATGCGGTCACATTCAATGTTTGACCCCCGTCCGGTCACCATAAGTTATGTGGACTGCCTCTAGCTGGACCTCTGATACTTGAGTCTTAACCCTGTTCACCTGTAGTTTACCTTATAAACTACCATTTCATGAACAGCCTATTGCTGCTTGTCCACAATCAAAGCCAACAAATGCCCTTCTGTACATTAATAAAGTTAGCAAGTCTTTCGGAATCCAATTTCTCCGTTTGGAAAAATGCTAAATCCGCCTTGACATTTCAATTCCCTGAGGTAATTGCTATGTTTTGTCTTTTCAAAGATGAGGCCTCTTGTGGAGGTAATAATGCGCCAAATCATCCATCCCTCGCAGTGCAATGAAATTACAACAAGACTGTGCATTAAACCTCATGACAGGCCTGAGTTGTTTTTACAATGCCCTCTACGGACTACTGCAGAGCTTTTGCAAGTACAAGAAGCACACAATTCCCTAATCCTGAGTCCTCACTAGCCCTTTGTTTACATCAACACTGTGCCAAAACCCACAGCTGCCCACAACAAATCACACGAGCAAAACAATCATTAACAACGTGCCTCAGAGAACCCAGGTAAACACTAGTGATGTGCGGATTGACATTAAAATACAGATACTACCAATACCAGAAACTTGTGCTCTAAAATCGATTCTCAATGAAAAAATCAATACTTTTGATACTTCTGTAATTTGAGATAATGTATATCATTTACAGGAACACAGTGGAAAATAAATAAATGATTGCGATCTAAATGATACGAGGTTGGTGGGAACGACTTTTTCTTCCCGCTGTTGAAACGATGGCCGATCGTAAACGGAGCCATGTGTGAAGCTATTTTAGCTCCGCAAACAGCCAAGGCATTGTATGCGATCTTTGAAATACTGCTGAGAAACTGACAATATCTATTTATTTAGCTGCACTGTACAGACTGAACTCAAAACAGAAACTAGCGAAATACAACAAAATGGAGAGCAGTGAAGCATACAAGTGTATTCAAGAGGCAAATTGCATGCTGAGCACGACAAATTCATACATGTTGGCAGGTCTGCACTAATATTAAAAGTGCTCAAAGCCTTTCACGTCCCCAACCATTTCAGAAGCACTGTTTTAAATAGTATAAATAATAATAATAATAATTAAATATACTAAATAAATAATACTAAATACATTACTGTGATGTCTTGTATTTTTATGCTATGAGTTATAGGTGTGTTTACACAAAGTATCGGTATTGGATTGGTATCACTTATACCAGCCTGAATTTGACTGAGTATGGGATCGGAAAGGAAATCAATAGTATTGCAAATCATTAGTAAACACGGAGGCTGATTAGCAAATTAGCCCAAGAGGATAACCATAGATAATGACATCAAATGCTCATGGCTGATGTTCTTTAAGGGTTCCATATTACCGTATTTTTCACCAATTTTAAAGAACCGTATGGATGTGTCGTCCAAAGTTTAGCCTTGATGCCTTATTGGGAACACACCAGTTTGTGTGTCTGTAGCTGTAATGCTAATAAGCTGTGTTTGTCCAAGAGTGTGTGTCTCTAAGAAGCACTATCGTGCACTTTATCGACTTTTTATATAAACTATAACTCAGCACCTCTCCAATGTAATAAATTCCATATATCAGATAAAACAACATAACATTAAGGAGTGGAGCAGGAGGACACAAACGTTAGCAACACTAGCATAGCTATGTCAGCTACAGTTCTAACATGTTTAAATGTGTAGTGAAGCCTATACTTCAAAGGTCACCGAGTGCCTCTTCTCTTTGTGCTCATAAAAAGGCTCAAGGGACACATACTGCATTACTGTTAGAATATCATTAACTCATTCAATACCAAATGCATAATTGTATGTTTTTTATAAACCTGAACGCTCGATACCAAAGACGTGTTTATGTGAAAAAATGTGAAAATTGTAAGTTATATTTGTAAATAAATTGTTATTTCGATGTCAAAAAAAGACCTTTTTGTGTTGTTTATGTTGTAGTATTGTTGTTTAGATCTTTGAGCTGTCACAAAAGCAAAAAATATTTGTGTCAGTGAACGTTATGGTTGAAATGTATCTTTTCACAAAAAGTTGTTTTTCTCCCTTTTCTTGTTGGGAACTGATATTTTGATATACGTTCTACTGCCCATTACAAAAGAACAGAAAAAGGTAGAAACTCTGAGGAAAGACAGGAGTCTAATCTTTCTTTTGGTAGGTTCCATGTTTATACCGCCATAGAACATAAAATATTATGTGTGCCTTGAAAGATCAGTCAACACCGTCTAAAATGGCCAGTACTGAAGGGGATGGCTGGGATTGATTGAGTTAAAAAGTCACTTTTGCATAAGAGGGGACCTAATACAACTTCTTACTGCCTTTTAGACTTGATAGCGTTAAACAAACAGGATCACATTGTAGTTCATGAAGTGGTTTTGCTACCGCTGCAGCTTTTGGGGGGTCTCCTCACAGCATACTTTAACCGTAAACCATCTTATTTTACGACGAGTTTAGCACTTCAACCGCAATGGGTTGTAAACCCAGGGACCCATTCATTCTTGTGAGGTTCTTCACCTCCAAAATGATATGAAAAGGAAGACAGGATGTTTCCAATTGATGATTAATTTGTGCTCATGAGTGATTGTTATTGTACAAGGAGCACCGCGTACTGCAACAATACTTGAGGACCTGCAGGAGATTATTGGAAAATTAGACTAGGAAACTCAACATGCTTGTCTATTGGTGTGCAAAGGACTTTTTCAAATGAGCTTTGTTTTTGGGTCATTGAAATGTCCCCTATCATGCAAAAGTGACATTTTAATAGAGCCTTCTTATGAACGCCAAACATGAGAAAAATCTATCATCTCTCTCACTTGTTTGCCCCACTTTTGAGAGAAGAGGCACTCAAACATTCACTTTTGAAGTTGCTTTTCGTGAAGTCATGAAGAAAAAACCTCCTCATGGACATGATACAACCTCTGACCAAACCCCAGTTAAATGAGCCCGCCCTGGGGTACTCACTGCTGTGTAAAAACAAAAATAATTCAAAAGCATGCTTCGCTATACATCTTAAAATAAAGCCTGAAGCTCTACCAACTATCTGTCAGTCAGCTACAGACGTGAAAGTTGAAATTACACAGAAAATTACTTGACTTGACAGAAGATTGAAGTGTAATAATAACATTGTGCAAAATGTAGAGCTGCTTGATATTGGCTTTCTTACCGATATTGTCCAGCACTCCATTACTTGTCAGATTTGTCAGTGTTTTGATCTGACAAATCTTAAGTAAGTTTGATTAAACGTAGAATTACTTCCACTTCTGCTAGGATCTTAACACCGTGGTTGAACTCCAATGAACAAAAGCAGCCTCACGTCTCAACAAGTGACGGGGAGAACCCGAGGCCAGCATGGATTGCAAGGTTTACAGTGTGCGCAATGTGCAGTTCCAATCCTGACTCGTGCACTGCCTTCTCCATATTACGTGTATTATCATTCACCGTAACAATGCCATAGTTCAGTCTGATAGACTTGTGGCTGTCCAGTGCCCACAATACAGCTTTTCTCTTAAACAAGAAATATTGTCTCTTGTGCTCTTATTTTAGTTTTCTGTTTGGCGCAACGTACAAGAGCTTTGCAGTCACTGGAAAGCGTGTGCAACTTTACATTTTTCTCATTAGTAGTCAGCGCTAATTAGGTGGAGCAGCATTACATGCAAAAACCTAAACATAACACTTTGCAATCATTGCAAATTGCATATTTACAATCAAAAGGCAAAACTTGGAAATAATTCCATACGTTGAACATTCTGAGCTTGTTACTCTGGAGCACTGTGCAGTTTGATGACTAACTAACACACACTCATTATTGTCAGAAAAACCAATAACGATATGCTCCAATTTAAAATTTTTATGCCAATATTGGCATTCCTAGTGACATGTTTTTAAAGTATAAGGATAGAAAATGTCATTTTTGGTTTGTTTGTTTTAAAGGTCCATTATTATACAAAAGTTACTTACTGCTCTAACAGTAACATGTGTCCCTAGAGCACCAAACATAAAAAATATCTATTATCTCCCATACTTATTTGCTCCACTTTTGAGAGAATAGGTATAGGCCTCGCTACACGTGTTAAAATAAAGCCCAACTATCTCTTTGTCAGCTACACACATAGTATAATATGGGTTGTTTAAGGGCGTGGGCGGTCCATTCAACATATTGAAGGACAAGTATAGCTAAATGAATTAAAGTACAACTTGTGGGAAGTTTACCAAAACCAGATGCGGCTTCTTCATTTTTACAAGTGCACAAGAGTCTGAGCACCCTTTCAACAGCATTTTCATCAAGTTTTCCAAAAGAAAAATGTGCTGTGTCGCAGAAAATGCCATTAAGTTTTGGCAAGTAAGCAGCACCGAGTTCAAGCGTGGAGCGTCGCGCCGCGCCGCCCTTTTTAAATCAGACTAGCGATGCATAAAAAAAGTGGCAGCACGCTCCACCAATATGGTTTGCAAAGCAGGTTCTCCGCGACTCGAGAAGTCATGAATTTAAAAAGCCGAGGAAAGTGCAGCGTGTGCAAAAGTCAATAAAGAAAAAACACAGCCAGCACTGAGAGGTTCCCATCCACATGTGTTTGCTTGAGTGATGAGAAATGTCAAATATGCAACACTCAGGGTTCCACCGTTGGACTCAGTACAAACTAATAGTCACATTTTGCGGCTTCTCCAAAGAGGAGTGTTCAATTCCAGTCAGCTGTCAAAGAAGCACCAGAAAGTAGCCAGCCAGAAGGCCTGGGGAAGCCTCCAGGAATCAATGAATCAATCAATACTTCCATGTCCAAACGCATTCCAATGGTCCTACGTGATGCGTATCACTTTTACTCCATGCTGCATTGAAACGATCACACACCGGCCCCCGTTTTTGACAGCACAAACTAAATGGAAACTAACATCCCCGATTAGTCACTACCCAGTAAGAATGAGTGTGCATCGCTCAACCCGTCAGCGATGCAAAAGAGCGCCAACAACCAGCGAGTGCATCTCGCGGTGACTTTACTGCAGTAATATACAAACTTGTTGAAACGTTTTTCTGAAGGGGCAGGGTCGGGAAAGTCATTAAAGAGAAAATAAGCCCAAACATGGAGTATCTCTCCGGTTCCAACATCTGGGCTTGATTGATTCGCGGAGGTATTGTATACGTGCCCGAGTGCAACAATACGCAAACAAGGCTAATGAACAAAAGAAGAAAAGGCTTTGCAGGGTGCATGCAGTAAACAAACAAAGCAAATGGGGATAACACCGGAGCAATTAGGCGTCTATTTTTACATGCGGCTGCTCACCGTCTCAGGAAGTCAATTCAAGAAAAAAAAAAAGCTTGATTGGAGACACCAAAGACTACGTATTAGTGATTTAACGACGTCATCACTACTAAATGTCCAGCTATATAAGGTTAGGATGGCTTTAGCTGTGCACAAAATTAGCACGCTAAAAGGTAAACAAAGGACATCAATGGAGGACGTCCAGCACCCTTTCATCTTAGCACGCATACATGTGGATTCAGAAAAGGTGTGTTTGGTGTCCTTTGCATCAAAATTACTCCACAGATTTGATGACTCAGTCAGTGAACTCTTTAGGCGCCACAGCTTTGCAGCGGCACCCAAACAGAAGAATGCTAAAAAGTAGTAAGCAAACTATGGCTTGGTAAATTTTATTTGTAAAATGTCAAAGCAGAAATTGTCTAGAACCACATTCTTTATACATTAAAACAATAAGCAAGGACTTTCAACCAAAGGAAGGGAAAAACTCCCTGCAAGAATAAAAACCTCAAATAGTAATGGACTACAGCTAAGGTTGGGCCCTATGCTTCTGGAATTCCGGAATCGTGGAATTGGTCAATAAAAATGGAATCTACTGTTTTCATTTACATAATGTGAATGAAATGCAGGCATCGTGAGGAGAATGAACGTTTGTGTGGGGATGTATTTCCTCGGCGGACCGCTCTATCGTGGCAGAAACTCATCACAAACACTAGCCTGCCTCCTCCCAAACTAAACAAGTGGGCAAAAAGTGTGAATTGAAGCTAGCGGGGTTAACTTAGTTTAGCAGAGCAGGCTAGTGCGGCTGTGTGTGTGTGTGTGTGCGACTCAGGCTGTATGAGTGTGTTTACACCGTGTTGTGTTTTACTGCTTGTTAATGCAAACGAGCGTTTCACGCTGACGTTGTGTAAGTTCTGAGACAAATAAGGATGAAAGGCACGTTTATTCTTGCTACCTGTCAACACACACAACACACTTCCGGTCTTCAAAATAAGAGCGCTGTTCACTACACACTGTCTAATTGTGCAAGCAAAAGGCCCAACAACTGTCATAAAAAAATACCTTACATTAAAAATGCAATTGGAATTGCATTTAATAATTAATTTTATTTGCTGTCAGAAAAGTACACACTGGTAAAATAAATGTAAAAGGTAACAAAAATGTATTTAAAAAAATGAAAACAGAAAAACTGAATTTGGAAAAAAAAAATGGAATTTGAAAAAAAATAAAAGGGAATTTGGGAAAAAATAAAACAGATTTCATACGGCCCTACCAAAAGGTTTCTCAAGTCATGTTTCAAGGGTACAAATTTTTGAGTTACACGTACAAGTACAACAGAAGAGTAACCCCCATAGCATAAACAACAGAAATGCAATGCACCTCTTAAACAATGACTCTGTTTCAAGGATTTAACAGATTAATACAAAAAAAGAGAAGAGAAAGTGAGTGCTCAGGTCAAGCATTCCTCAGTCCAGTAAGTGTGTCCATATTTGTGATGTAGGCAACAAAAGGTGTCCAAATGTCTTCTAAACTCTGTTGTCCATTAGAAAATACAGTATGTTATCTGCTCCAGTGGTAACACTGAAAGCATTTGTTCACCCATTGTTTTGTTGTAAGTCTGTAATTAGACTTCCACTGCAGTGCAACACATGTCTTTGCCTTCACTAAGCCAAGATCCAGTGGCGGAGCTACGTGGTGGCACAGGCACCACTGGTCACTCTCCAGCCACCCCATTAGCCACCTAGACCTTTCAGGTATCAACTTATTGCCACCTCTATGTGAGAAATGTTCTCACCTTGGCCACCCCAATGAAACATTTCTGGCTCTGCCACTGTCAAGATCTATGATATTTTGTTCATTTTTACTGGACACAATCCCAACAAGAACAATTTTGGATCCAACAATTTTTTTTTTAGCAACTCTTTCAATGATTAATCTTATCTCTTCCCAAACCTTCTTTGTTTCTCCCACTGCCACATACAATGACCTATTGTTCCTTTTTCTTCTGTACATTTAAAACAAGTATCAGGGATATTTTTATTAGTAAGAGTTGTAGCTAAGCGTGCATGTTATCCTAAACTCTTTCCCCCTGTTTTGCCCCTGGCGCGATCCAAAAGACATATTGAATCGCGTTCTTCATATATTAAATAAACAAAACCAACTATGAGCAAGCAATTTGGAGATGGAGGCAAGGAAAAGCTCCCTCATAGGAAAAAACAGGCTACAATAGATGTCCCTCAAGGTCCAGTCTGCACAAGGACTAGTTCTTGTAGCCATTTGTAACTTTTACAGAACACAAAAAGGTTCCCAAGTAGTTGGCGGTGCTTAATTTTAAGATGTGTAGCGAAGCTTTGTTTCTTGTTTTTTCAAAGCTGTACGAGGTACGAGAAATCAGCCAAGTCAAATCAGCATGTGGTCATTTGAGAACCCATTTGAAGAAGAATCATGCATTTCTTGCGCCATGTAAACATCTGTAAAGAATCATCTCCCACATCTTCTGAAGGGCTCGCTGAAGCTCTTGTGATTATATCATTACAATTCAGGGGAATGAGGGTGTCATTGATTTGCTGATGAAATGAAATGCTTCTTTGCATCTTTTGACATTCTCTGGCAAGGAGTGGCAGGGAGGGAGACCACACAGTCAAAAAGTGTGAAGAACAGGAGGGGGATTTTGGATTTGCTTGCATGGGGAATGACCAACATTCCTCTGAATGAGATGCAGAATATAAACATGCATGGCAAACAACAAAGGGTTTGCTGACTTGGAATGGTAACATCAGCGGAATGCCTCATTAGCCCATTTCCCAAAGGAGTCCAAGCACATGCTGCCTGTGGACTGCCTGAGGACTGGCTTTCAGATTAAATGCACCGCCAAAGAAGGTGATAGTGTCTGGCGAAGACACACGATTCCAGGCAGGCGCGCCAACTGAAAAGCGAGACACCGAAATGTAGCCAAGTCAAGCTAATGCTGCTTGCTTGTTACCAGTTCCCCAGCTGGTGCCAGAGCAGGTCTGAAGTGGCAAAGGGGCTTGCTGTTCTTGGGATTGGGTTTCCACAGCTTTGCCACTTAGTTGCTTGGCTTTTTCATGGTGTAAACGCTACATGAAAAGTAATTGCAGGGCAAATTACTTAAACAAGTAATTACTGGTAGTTATAGTTACTACTAGTTACTTTCTAGTTACTTTCCAAAAAGAAATGTACCAAAAAGAAGTTTACCATGTAAGTGCATAAATGAGTTAGTGATCTGTGGGTGTGGAGAGGACGCACAGACAGTGTGCAACTTGGAGATGTTGGAACTGAGCACTGTTGGTCAGAATGTTAGCATCAGACTGTATGTCTATCGAGATGCTACAATAATAACACACCAAATTTCACCGTTGGTTATGGCAACGGCACTATAATGATTGAAATATTAACTCATTTGATTACCTTTTACCCTGAAAACAATAACGGCATTAGCAACTCCCAACACTGGTCTTTTGTATATTAGCAGGCTATTAGCCTGCTACTTCCTGTTTGTCTGTCATATATTATCAGGCTACTTCCTCTTTGCGTATTAGTTGGATACTTCCTGTTTGCCCGTTATACAGTATATTAGCAGGGGACTTCCTGTTTTGTGTGTCATATATGAGTAGGCTACTTCTGTTTGCCTACTAGCAGGTTACTTACTAGAGCTGCAACTAACAATTATTTTAATAGTCGACTGGTCAGTGATTATTTTTTCCAATTAGGCGACCAGTCAAACGATCATTGCTAAAATGATCTGCTGTAAACGTGTGAGTCCACGACTTGTTTCTAACTTGTTGTCAAATCTATTATGGTAAATTGTAGCAAAAGAAACATAAATGACTTAGAAATGAATGGTTTTACTTTATTACACAAAGCATATAACCACAGTGAAAAATAAATAAACAGACTTAAAGTGCAAAATGTCCTGTGAACATGACATTCTGTGCAAAAGAAATTTACAACAATTTTAATCCCATATTGTTGGGAATATTTAGCTGCCATTATTTTCCTAAAGGAATAAAAGTGTAAAAATGACCATTCCTTATTATAGTCAACACGTTAGCAGCCTGCTTTACTTTTTAGCTGCTACTATTTACCGTGACATACGTTAGATGCTACTTCAGTAATTGTATATCCGCTCTGCTGGCACTGGAGCCGCTAGCATTGGTTTTAAAAACAATTACATGTTGTATAAATGCTACAAAAATGATCATGTTATCCATGATTTATTAGTTTGGCATTAGGTAAAGCTTACCTCGGCAGTGGTGGAGATGATGAGGATGACGACACGACACCGAGGTATTTTTGTTTAAAATGCTCATACAGTACATAGCCGTCCTGTTCCAAAGTTTACATGTCACTGACCTCGCCATTTTCTCTTTCTTCTTCTTGCCTCCACGCATCTTCACGCGACCTATCAATTACATTTTTATGAAGCGACGTGTCGACAAGAACAAATCTCGATTATGTCGACTAATCGTTGCAGCCCTGCTACTTACTGTGCCAATTCTGTCGCAGGGTGAAAAATTCTAACATTACTCAAACACCAAATTACGATGAAAGCCAAGTCAAGCTAATGCTACATGCTTGTGAGCATTTCCCCAGCTGGTGTCATTAGACTAGAGGCCTGAAGTGGCAAAGGGGGGAGCTGTTTTTTGCGATTAGGTTTCAACAGCTTTGCTCGGCTTTTTCATGGTGTGACATTCACCACTAAATAGCACATGAAAAGTCAAAAGTGAACCGGGGATAAAAAAGATGCTCGTCACTGTCTTATTAGCATAGTTGGACAGAGCTGTTGGATTTTTTGTGGTGAGCTGTGTCTTGTCATTATGGTGCTAGAGCGCCATTTTAGCACACTAGGAGGGAAGGGGGAAAAAGTTGGGAAAGCCACCAGAGCATGTCAGCAAGAGGGCTTTTCTCTCTCATCCCAAAGTGGGAATGGATGATGGGAATGGCTAGTGGGGATGCCTGCGGGTTTTGGGTTTCCTTGCCGGGTCACCGAGAAACATTTTAATGAATCACACAAAAGGGTGGCTTCGAGTGTGAATCCAGTCAAAATGAACGCAGCCAAGAAGAGAAAATTTACCAAAAAAATCACCTAAAGCAGAAAATACTGTATATTATGGCACAAGGTTGTATTTATGTACTGTATATAACTTATATGTATATAACAACTTAAAAAGCTGTATGTTTTGCACTTTTATGCTCCCCCCCACTGATGTGTAGTGTACTAATTTGACACCCCAATAATCAACATGCGTTTGCAAAGCTAAATAAATAAGGCTAACTGTGCCTTCTGGTTGTCACTAAGTGCTATTAAGTTAAACTGTTCAAGATGAGACATTTTGATGGATGTTTGTTAGTTATCAAGTAGGACAACAAAACTTTACAGAGGTGTAGTAGATGGGTAAAGGATGAAATAGTATGCAAGATTTGCATCGACAAATTGACATTTGATTTTCTGCGTTATAGCTTACAGACATCAGGGCTGACCCACCCACCGGACATGTTTCGGATTGTTGGGTAGGTCCTTTACCCAATTTGTTCTGCAGGAAAATTGGCATGTAGGAATATTGAGAGTCCCAAAAAACACAAATACGAGCTCCAATGCGGTCAGTTGCCATGTTTTTTATTTATATTCAGCTAGCAGGACTTGACATAATATGTTATGCATGGAAATGGTTTGTATACATATACAGTACTGACAGGGTAAGAACACAAACTAAACAAATACTAGTGCTAATGTGTCGTCTGCCATGTTTTATGTTTACATCGGCCTGCATTTCATCGATTCTCTACCACAAAATGAGCTTCCCCTTGTTCTGAATGTTGGGCGGCACATAAACGTGGGCCGACGAAGCCCCCCTTTTTTAGTTTTGAACCTGCATGACTGCCTCGGCTTTGGAATCTGTGCTGCTACTAATGAGCCCCCCCCTCCAAAAAACAAAACAAAAACAAGACAAAGAAAATAATTCATGATGAACTTCTGACTCACATTTGACCTAAACTACAGCAGGTAGTCGATTATGTAGCTGTACCTAATCAAGTGTCTTTTCGGAGCATGTGAATAATCCATGAGAAGCACGCCTGTAGATTGGCAGACATTCATGAAAACCATTTTTTTCCCTCCCCCCTCTACATGACTCCTGATAAATAAGATCTGAAAGCAGACGCAGAGAATACTAATGATTTTATTTACATTAACCACCACAGGGCTGCTTTTGTGAGGGAAAGCAGCAGCTAATGAAACATTGATGGCAATGAAAGGTTAACCGCTTGTCTCTGAGGGACTTTTGATGAGTAATTGATTCAGTCCCCCTCTGAAAGGGAAAATGAAGAATATTCTTTTGTGCAACAGCGCCCTTGAGTCTTGTTAGACACACAATGTGTGGACCTCTGCCGAGGTAGCAAAAGCAATTTGTGCTCATTTAATTGTTGCTGTATGTTACCATGCTACTTCCGGTTTGCTGTTGTGTACTAGCAATCCACTTCCTGTTTGCTGTCATACAGACTATTTCTTGGTTGCAGTCTTATATGAGCAATGCACTTCCTGTCAGCTGTCATATGTTAGCGGGCTACTTCCTGTTTGCTGTCGTATATTAGCAGCCCTTTTCCTGTTGGCTGACGTATGTTAGCTGGCTACGTCCTGTTTGCTGTAGTATATTTGCAGGTCACTTTCTGTTTGCTGTAGTAGGACACTTCTTGATTGCTGTCATGTATACAGATAAGCAATCCACTTCCTGTCTGCTGTTGTCATTAAGAAGGTTACTTCCTGTTTGCTGTCATAATTAAGAAGGTTACTTCCTGTTTGCTGTCATATATTAGCAATCCTTTTCCTGTTTGCTGCCATATGTTAACCAGCTACTTCCTGTTTGCTGTTGTATGTTTGCAGGTAACTTCCAGTTTGCTGTAGTATGATAACAAGCTACTTCCTGTTTGCCTATCATATATTTTCAGATCACTTCCTGTTTGCTGTCATATATTAGCAATCATTTTCCTGTTTGCTGCCATATGTTAGTCGGCTACTTCCTGTTTGCTGTCATATATTTGCAGGTTACTTCCTGCAAGGAGGTGTCAGAACAGTTACCACAGGGGATAACTGGCTTGTGGCGGCCAAGCGTTCATAGCGACGTCGCTTTTTGATCCTTCAATGTCGGCTCTTCCTATCATTGTGAAGCAGAATTTTCGAAGCTACTTCCTGTTTGTCATATATTTTCAGATCACATACTGTTTTCTGTTGTATGTTAGCCAGCTACTTCCTGTTTGCTGTCGTATATTAGCAATCCTTTTCCTGTTTGCTGCCATATGTTAGTTGGCTACTTCCGGTTTGCTGTAGTATTTTAGCAAGCTACTTCCTTTTTGTCTGTCATATATTTTCAGATCACGTACTGTTGATCACACTTCTATTGTACGTTAGCCAGCTACTTCCTGTTTTCTGTCGTATATTAGCAATCCTTTTCCTGTTTGCTGCCATATGTTAGCCAGCCACTTCCTGATTGCAGTCATGTAATAGCACAACACTTCTTTATCTCTTGTATTTTTACAGCACACCTCCTGTATGTCAGTCGAATGTTAACAGGCTGCGGCCTGTTTTACTGTACAAATGTTGATTTAGGATGACGGGACTGTACCATTTTTGATTCTGGCGCAGGTGGAACGGTCCCACTGCGAAAGCAAAAAATTGAACAAAAATTTAAAAAATGCTTGAGAGTGGTATGTTGACGGTTTGGTAGCTAGCAGGTCACTTCCTGGTTCACACAGCATAAGACAACGGAACTGTAACATTTTGTATTCTGAAGCAACAAAAGCAGACTAACGTTTTGTGGAAATCAGTTACGTAGTTGCTTAACGGGGGTAATCAAGGCTTGCTTGGATTATGTTTAGCACATTACGTCATGAATCCTCACTACAATCTTGCAGAAATGAAGCAAGCTCCTACTCTGTTGATAGGATCATTGCACACTCGTAAGTCCGTCCTTCGTCGTTGTCTCAAAAATAGCTGACCACCTGACATGACAACTGTGTCTGACGGAGGGTTGTGGCATGCAGAGAGCCTGGTCCAGAATGCACGGGCAGCCAACGACGCTTCCCGTTTCAAAGACACCAGGCCGTTCGTATTCGCCAGGGGTTATTTGAGAGTGCTGCCCTCCGACCCTGAGCTTCCGCACCCTGATCACATCCCACTGTGCATGCTTTCATGCTCCCTTTAAACCACTTTGCACCAGGACCTTCCACTTGTAGCACTATCAATTACCAAACACTAGGCTTTCGATAGGTGGCAGTACATTGTTATATCCATGTATGCGAGCTATTATGATTATTTCATCAATTAAATGAACAGATAAATAACGCTAATACACTGAACTCGGTCTAAACAGAAAAGCAGCAATTACTTTTTTTTTTTTACTACCACCACGTTAAATGTGTTTATGCTTTTTGATCGATATACTGTCTGGAGCAGTGCCGCCTGTTCATGTCATCACTTTTCAATGAAATATGCAGATAGGGTAAAGGAAGAGTCAGTGACCCGCCCAGTCCAGAAGATGGAGCTGTAGTAACTCTGTCATTTTAATCTGAATTACCGCCCCCTATGGGAATGGAGTGGACCATTTTTGCCCAGTAACATCATGATTTTTTTCAATCAAACATGCAAGCCAGACATATTTGGGGTTGTTGGGCCTTGGCGGAGGTCCTTCCAATTTGGTCTGCATGGTAATTGGTCTGTAGATACACTGAGGCTCCCAAAAAACAAAACAAATACAAGCTCCAATGCTGTTGTTTGTTTTTAGTTTACATTCCCCCTACTTTCAGACCCGAATGCAGTATTGGAAAACAGCAAGAGTATTCTACAATTATTTCATACTAAAGACGACTTAGCTTGTTAACCTTGGCCTTGATGCTCCACAGCGCTTCAACCCTTGGGCTTCTTTAGCCAGAGCGTGAGTCATGCATGCGGCATGACTTGACTGACAAAAGGATGTCCTTCTCACGGCCTTATGGGTTCACGGAACACATGGAGAGGTGTTGAAAGAACATGAGGGAAGTAGGGATGAGGCCAGAAAAAAAAAATCAGAGAAGGACGACACATTTAGAAAAAGATGACAGATGACAGAAGAGGATTTTGGCAGCGTGGAAGCAACATGAGGTTAAATTAGGAAAAGAGGGAGTTGTAAATCTTTGCTATAACAGCGGCTTCCTCCGTGCTGGAAGCTCAAATAATCAAACATAATTAGACCGTGTGTGGAGATGCTCCACATGAGCCCATGGTGTACGGTATGTTTTAAAGGCAGCCAAATGAGATCTTGTAAAATCTTTTTTTTATTATTAAATAAAAATATAATTTAAAAAAATAATTTCAGATTATTTTTTGAGAGCTGAATGAATTAATTGACTTTTTTTAGTAAATGAATTTGACTATGTAAATACATATTCTTTGAATTTTGGCATAAAATAATTTCACTTTTTTTTTTTTTTTTATGTACGCTCACCCTTCTACTCTTGGGCCACCATACACCAGTGGGTGAAAATTTGTCAAAACAATCCCCTCCTGTGTTGCCTGTGCCATTATTTTGCTATTATTTTCTGACAAACACACCACATGGTGGAGCTGTTATTCAACCTCATGCTGACCATGTTGGATTGACCTGAAATTTCTCCCACAGCACAATGTGCTCTATACAAAACACTCACTGTAATTTTAGAGTGGGCATATAATTTTATAATTTTATTTTATATTCTGTCCGTAAATTAATTTTTCTGGCTAAAAATATGGAATATGAATGAAAGAAGGAGCTGTTTCTGTTAAATACTACGGTACTCTTAAAATGGTATGACTTTGTGGAATGGATGTGGAAGCATGCTTTCTTTACTGCACTTCATTTTATTTGAGTAGAATTGTTAAAAAGCATAATTAAAATTTCTATTTTTTTTTATTCAAGTGTGAAAAAACAGCAGTTTATTTAATTTGATATATTTCTAAATATAGTGCTACGTTTTAATAAAGTAGTTAATAGTTCTCTGATGACTAATTCTCCCTCTTGGGCGTGTACAACAAAGCATTTCGCACACCTTGCCAGGGTTGTAAAACAAACATAGCTGCTGCTGTAAATGCAGACAAGTGAGTGTCAGCTTTAATTATATGCTACCATGTATTATGAGATGATTTGCTGATGTTTTCTCTCTGGGATCAATTATGACACGTTACAGTGGACGACTGGTTTTAATCATAGCAGAAAAAAAAAAAATCAGCAAACGGAACCACAAAAGAAACAGTGAAGTCTCGGGGTGTAGCTGTACATGTAATCATGATTCATAAGTTATTGAAGACTTTCTTTTATGTTTTATTTAAAAAAATCATGAAGCTTATTGACACAATAAACAACGAACAAAGAAGAACCAGATGAAATGGGCGTCGCTTCAACGGAGCAACAAATTGCCACATTTCTACATTCAAAGGAGGTGGAAGTACACATCCACACCATCGATACTTGCATGCCACTGTATGGCAGAGACAACATCACACCAGTCATTATCGTTAAGCTCAACAGGAAATTCAAAATCGTACTGCTGAAATAGGGAAAGAAGCTGAAAGGTATACATGAATGAGCACCTGACAAAAACCATGTATGGAAGTATGAACGCAAATTATAACATCACACAATATTTGAGTCAATTCAAGGAACCCTTCAAAGTAATCGCAATCTCAGAAACTTGCGTTAAAGGGATGGTTCGGATTTTTTGACATGAAGTTGTATGACATCCCCATCAGCAGTGTAGTGTGCATCAACAGTGACTTACCCCCTCCCAATTGGTCCCGTGAGTCTGGTTCTGGTCGGAGATCCGTGACGAGGAACGTAGTTCCGCTTAGTTGCTGGGGTCATTTTGGTAAGGAGTATGCCTCCTCAAAAATAATCAGTCCTCACAAATCGCTCGGCGTTATATTCGTCTCCCCCCATATCCCTATCACCTGTGCATTCATGTGTATGTGATTAAGACGCTCACATCTTCTTCCACTGTGGAACACGCAGCGCTTCGTTGTGATTATACAAAAAACTAAAGAAGCAGAAAAAATGTATAATATATAATTTTTTAAAAGTTAACAAACATTTTGAGAATGTGTAAGAAAGAATATTATAGTCAATCACTAGACAAGAATAAAAACAACATTAGGGCAACTTGGGGCATCCTAAACATTTTTATCAGGAGTGGTACCAAGAAAGCAGATTACCCTCATTATTTCACATATGGAAATGCCAAAAATGATGATATTAACTCGGTAAATTTCTTGTCAGTGGAGCAAGGCAATGAAATCATAGTCAGGAATCTCAACTTCATGTTCCTCACTGATGTGACAAAAAAGGAAATCATTGATATTGTCAATAAATGTAAAGCAACAACATCAACTGATTGTAATGGAATTGAAATGGAAACGATAAAAAGGGTTATTAATGAGATTGCAGAACCGCTGACGTACACCAGTAACTTATCATATCAGACTGTTAAATTTCCAAAAAAATGAAAATAACTACAGTAGTACCCATTTTCAAAAATAGAGACAAACACCAATTCACAAACTACCAACCAGTTTCCTTATTACCACAATTTTCCAAAATCATTGAAAACCTATTCAACAACATGTTGGACAAATTTATAAATAACAATGAATTGCTCGCAGACAGCCAATATGGATACAGAGCCAACATTTCAACTTCCATGGCACTAATCAAAATTACTGAGGAAATTATCAATGCTATAGACCGCAGAAAGTGTGCGGCTGCAGAATATGCATTTGACAAAAGCTTTCGATACAATTAATCACAATATCCTAATTAAAAAACTAGAAAAGTATGGAGTCAGAGGGTTAGCTTTGAACTGGGTAAAAAGCTACTTAGCAAACTGGAAGCAATATGTGAAGCTAGGAGAATATACTGTACATCTACAAGCTTAAACATATCATGTGGCATACCCCAGGGATCAATACTGGGACCAAAACTGTTCAGCCTATAATGATATCTGTAAAGTCACGAAAGACTTAAAGCTAGTATTATTTGCAGACGACACTACTGCATTTTGTTCTGGAGAAAGCAAACAAGAGCTAATAAAAAAGCCACAGATGAATTGACTATACTAAAAAGATGGTTTGAAAAAAACAGATTATCCCTCAACCTAAGTAAAACTAAAATACTACTTGGTAATAGCACAAAGGATACTTATGTGCTAATACAAATTGACTGTGTTGACATTGACAAGGTGAAGGAAAATACACATTTCATAATAGATGAAAATATGACCTTGAAATCTCGCATAAAAAATATACAACATAAAGTGGCAACACGTCAATACCGAAAAAAGAAAAATCAGTCCATACGTTGTGTTGTTCTATGGTATTACCATATCTAACTCATTGTGTGGAGGCTTTGCTTCTTCCCACTCCTTTTCGGACATATGGAACTGTGAGTTGTACTATGTGATGCATTCCAATGTAACTTGTATGCATGTTCAAAAATAAATGAAACCATTACCATTACCAAAAGTTAAGCAGTTTTACATTTCGCATTTGGTTCCCTTACTGTACCCAAAATTAACCGAGCCATGACCTTAAAACTGAGGTTTTATGGCATACACCCCAAGTTAGGTCTGGTTTTCAGTTTGTCCTTCAGTGGGACACACACATACAGCTCAAACACCAAAGGGCTTTCATCATGGCTGGGTGACAGTAGGCAGTTATTGGCGCTCTCTCACGCCTTAAGGCCCACAGCCACATGCAAGGAGCGGCGTTGTGATTTACACGGCGGCCTTCCCTCATTACGCACTAACTTCAGCGGCCACGATCGCTTGCGGGAGCTGCGACGTCGTCAATCAACTTCCTCTCGATAGCCGCACCACAGAATAAACAAAAAAAAAAGTGTCTCTCACTTTGGTGGGCACCATAAATCAAGCTTTTAGGAGGCAGTGGCTTTAGTCAAGGAATCCTTTTGTTTCATGAGCTTCTTGTATGAGGCGCAAAAACCTCAGAGGTAATGAGGTACACAGCTGAGCAACACTCCAAAACAGTTCACTCCAGTTCACTTCTCTCTGTTGTTTTTGTTGTTATTATGATGAAGATGGTTTATTTAGAAACAGCCTGGAGATGCTTTTAAAACGCGTTTGTTTCTCTCTTCTCTATTAAATCTTAATTGCGTGTCTTCATCAAATTAAAATCAAGAACCGCTAAGGACGCACGGTTAAAATTACACGCAACAAGGGCACTTCTTCCCCATTCAATGGTACCTACTTGGTTCGACTCTACACCCTATTGACTGACTAGGAACTTTCTCTGCTGCAAAATGACAAAAAATACACAGTGTACTGTACTCCACAGTCTCCACTTTGCTGCAGTGGCCAGTTTCCTTACTGCCCATAGTCTCCTCTTGGATAAAACATCTCATGTACTGTACTTTGGCCTGTCACGATAATCAATAAATCAATTAACTGAACAATAAGTAAAAACAAACTTGATAATTTTGCCGGCCTCGATATATTGACGCGCCTGCATGTTTGTTTTACTCGCATTATTATGCCATATATTATCATTACATTCCTGAAAAAAATGCTCTCAAAATAATGTTGACAATAATATTGTTTATTGGCAATAATTTCTAGGACAATTATCATCCAGCAAAATAAAAAAAAAAACATTTGTAACAATGTGGCCTATGGTTTTCTCTTGGAGAAAAAAAAAACATCTCATGTATGTACTGTAAGTAGATACAGGCAACACTTTGTTGCCACCATTTATGTGGAAGAGTGAAAAGCTACTATTTACAACCTTAATTGATAACTACTGTAAAAGGAGGAAAAATCGATCTAGATTTTGGATCCAAGCCTACAACATGTCAGGTCCCCTATGATGTAAAACCGATATTTTAATGATGTTCTAACAGTAATGTGTGTCCCTAGAGCTTGTTTCTGAGCACTAAACATGAGAAAAATCTACATCTCCCACACCAGTGTTGCCAGGTCCACTTATGATAAGCGACTTTGGGCTTGGCTTACTTTTTTGTGGAGTTGCTTGCAAATCTTGTGAGTTGCGGTTTGCCGTTTTTTTGCGCTGGTTTTTGAAAGTGCCAACCGCGAGTGTGATAAGTAGTTCGTCCTCTCCACGCACATGGCACATGCACAACGACGCCAGAGCCCAGAGTGACGGAGAAACGAGTGATGATGAGACAAAGTATGAGTGAGTCGTGGTAAAAGTGTTGGAAATATGGGGAAAATATAATAAAAAGTAGAAGAACGAGAGCACTGGAGGACTGGATCCGGCGTCAGGTGGGAGATGCCTTGAAAGTCTGCGATGTGAGATGAGATACGTGCTCATCATGCAGATTTCATGTCAGGTCTGGAACCGATTAACGGCGATAAACAAGGGACGACTGACTGTACAGTATATGTAAAAAGTACACAATAGCACACAAAAAAAAGTCACTTTTAAACTGTCTTCCATCCAGAATCAAGGCTAGACTTGGAGCGACATACTTCCAATACACTATTGTGTGACCTCTGAGACTTGTTGAAAAATACTATAATATAGGTACTTTCATTTTATTTTGAAAATATGCTGTGGGCCAGTAAATAATGAGCTGTGTGCCACAAATGGCCCCTGTATCAGACTTTTGACACCCCTGTTTTAAAGCACCAATACGTCTTTAATGAGTCCCTATTCGCTGACAACCAACATTTAATGTTAATGCTTTGGCATTAAAGCTTAGAGAGTGTTGCTACGGGCAACAAAATGTTAAATAATGCTTAAATGAGAGGCTACGAAGAGTAGCTCATTGTGTAAAGTGAGCAGACTACAAAGTCTCCACTGGGAGCTCATTTGCGAGCCCATACTTAAAATTCTCGCGTTGGTCTAAATTAAAAACTAGAACAACAAGTGAAGCAATGGCGGGCTGGGGTGCTGCCCTTCAAGGGGAGCCAATTTGCCTAGCGAGACATCTTGTTTGTTTTTGCACAACTGGAAGGCACCGCAGGCCACACAAGCGGACGCTTGACAAGTGCAATTGAACAATAACAAACGGCCGCATGCAGCACGAGGCCTTTTCTCGCCTCAGTGCCAGTTAGCAAGTGGTTTCAACTTGCTATGGCTTACGTTTTGGGGTGTGATGCTACGTGTATTCGTAGTCAGTTTTTTGGAAGGAAGCGTAACTGCCCGTAGTCAATACTGGTCAAGCCTCTTCTGTTAATTGCTAGGCCTCTCACTTCAGTCAGCCGGGTGATTCAAGTGGACTCAATCACTTTGACAGGTTGGAGGACTCATCGATCAATGTGACCACTTCGCTTCTCCGTGTAAATATCTGATTCATGTAAACCAAAAGCACCTCCAATACGGGAAAATAAAGAAAAGGAACAATTGAGTGAAGTGCTGTGGTCACTGCTCAGCTCACAGTACAAAAGAAATACCAAATGTTTATTAATATTCCAACTGTGTGTTTAAATAGGCCAAATACAATAAACCTTAGCTTTATTTGTGGGCCAGCCAATAAAACGTCCTGGCAAGAGAAGTCAACTTTAAACCACAAAGCTCCCCAACCCCAAATATTGTGCTGCCATTTGAGAAATTTAAATGTAATTCGAGCATGCGGTTACATTTATACAGTTCACAACAATGAAGAGTAAAATAGCTCAAAGTCCACACAATGTTACAGAGGTGAGGTCAAGTTTCCATGGTAACAAGAGATTGGCAACCAGTCAAAAGTTTAGAGACACGTTCCCATACAATCACATGACAAAGCGTCTCCAAACCTTTGACTGTGTGTTGAATTTCACAACAGCATCTAGTAACTGGGCGGCCCGGAAGCTCCGCCAGCATTCCTAGCATAGATCCTCGCCACTAGCATAGCATCGAATACATGACAGTTGTCCCGACTCATCATCCGGGGCGACAAAGATCCTGCAAGAGAGACGAGCTGGCAGTCGAGCGAATAAAAGCCCAGTCGAGACCCTCATAAAGGCCTCCCATGGGGAATCGACAAACATGGTGTCTTGTGGACATGACGAGACAAGAAGACATGTCTGCACACAATGGGATCATTCGGACGAGGACAATGTCAGCCTTTCACTGGCGTTGCCATGACGCTAAAATAAGAAGCAAGTAACGCCCGACGGGATGTGATTCAGAGAGGTCCGGCCGCCGTGTGACACACTCGCTGGACAATTTATTAGGTACACCTGCACACCCCTAAAAAGCTCCAGCGTCAATTATGCAAGACGGCAGACGACCGCTACGTACTTCGTAGGGTAGTCGAACAAAAGTACCACGTTCAAAATATTATTATGACTTTATTCTCACAGTATTTTGATTTGATTACAGTAATATATCATACTTTTTCCAAACCAAATGTTCTAAAATATGCAACTTTATTCTTTGTATTGTTTGTTTCTCATATTATGTCTTTTTCCTATAATATTTTAACTTCCTGCTATTTTATCTCTTAATATTATGACTTTACTCTCTTAATATTTCATCTTTATTCTTGTAAAATTACTGCTCTATTTCCCATTTTTGCTGGGTTTTTTTTTTAACTTGTGATTTTTAGAATGTGGCAACAGCCAATAAAAAAACAGCCGCGGGCCATAAATGGCTCTGGGGCCGCACTTTGGACACCCCTGGTGTACATACTTTTATTTGCATTTTAAAAACCACTTCGATGGAGCCCGCATACCACTTGTGGTGAACGTACCGTAGTTTGAGAATCCATCAATCAATCATTTGAGAATCATCAGTCTGTTCAAACAATTGACATAACAGTACATTCACATGTTTACACTTGTCCAAACACTTGTCCGCAACATGTCCAAAAAGGAGTAGGAAGAAGCAGAGCTTTACGTCACAACAACAAAGGGCTGAGTCGACGCTGCCCCGATCGATCTGACCTTGCTCACAAAGCACTCAGAGCTTCCTGTGGGATCAATTTAATACGCGGAAATATCAATATTTTGCGAGGATTTTATGGTGGGATAACGCGGTCTGGCGCTAAGAAATAAAGAAGCCTGTTATGCCAGCTAAGAAGCAGGCTCATGTATCTTTTTGCTTTGAAAAGCAATCTTTCCCTGGCACTGACTTGAAGTAGAACTTTGCTGAAATAAATAAAAAGAAATAAAACGGAAGCTAAAGTAAAGAGCAATAATTAGCCTGATGCCGGTGTTAACACAGCTATAGCAGGTGAATTTAAATCAATAGAGCTGCCCTAGTTTTAGATTAAGCTCATATTCCAATGCAAAAATCCCGGCGTGGCTTTATTTTTACTGCATTAAAACTCTTGTTGATCCAGAGATCAGCAGCCAATACAGCATAAATCACGGCTTTAGCTTAGCGTCGAGAGCTAAACCAGGAAAGGGCTACTGTTGTGGCACGCGTGTTCACAGCTTAGTCTTTAAAAATCTGTTGAGCAGCGTTGAGATGTGCAGTGAACAGGGTGTAACAGTTAGCCATAACGACAATTGGGTACGTATCTCGGTGTTTAAGGTCACGGTTACGGTTTATTTTGGGTACAGTATGGGGACAAAATGAAAACATAAAACTGCTTAGCTTTTATGTCAGCTGAGAGCAGGTAATTCTTCAATTAATGAGTTGACTTTGAACGTAACCTCTGAAAAGTGAATAATATTGAACGTCACGCTGAAAAATGTTATCGATGGATAACGACCTCATTAAATCCTACATCACAACACGTTGTACGGCCGTTCTGCATGCAAAAAAACCCACAAGAAACGCACAAGGGTGCGCGTGCGACGTTCTGATTTTCGATCTGTCGGCTGGCGGCAGAGGTTCTTTGTCATGTCAAACAAACTCTAAACTCGACGGGCGCTTACAGTTTTTTTCAAGTTACAAGACAAACTCCGTACGTCTTCGTGCGTCGTCCGTACAGCCAACGTCTGTCTGTCGTACGTTTTGCTCGTGTAAGGTTTGGGCAAAATGTCAATTTTTTCCCCATACGTTGCACTTGAGGAACCCTATGTGTGTCCAGCCCATACGTCCTCCATGTGTCTCGAGATCTTATTCCTTCATGGTCACCACAACTATGTTTTCCACGAACAAAAAAAAAAACAACAACAAAAAACTCAGCGATTTGGGGAATCCACAAAAATCGTACGCCCAGTTGTGCCTTAAGTAGGACTACATTAGAGGTTTTGCACCAAGTGATGGGATCAAATACAACCATAATCCACAGGGATCTAAGTCCAGTTGCCACGGACTAGGGATCTCGCTGAAGTGCAAACAGGTGCGTGTTGAAGCCATCCATCATCTGGTTTGGGATTAGCTGCTGAATGACCCAGTTTGATCCATGATATGCAGTTGTTTTGGGTCTTTTTTAAACACTGGTATCTTTATATACCTTGAACGGATAGACTCCTTCCGGTTTATCTTTCATGGGGCAAGTAACAAGAACCTGTGTGGTTTTATGAGAGGACTACAGTTGTGTTCTCCGTGCTAATATTCACAACTATCACGTTACGCTTTACAAATCGGACTCTCTGAGGCAGCTGCCAGACTGTAAAAACTCGCCATACGCCGCATCCATGTTGCTTATAGTTACCACGTTGTAAAAGATTTCACCACAAGCCTTTCTAACCGGGAGGGGGAAATGTTCCCTCCAGCAATCCCACGGTACCAGAGTGTGTTTTGGCCTGGAGGTGTTGGTAACTTTAGAGCGAGAAGGAACCACAAAGACACCCTACATGAAGCATGTTCTTGGGCTGAAGACAATCTGGTAACACTGGTCTGAGATACAAACACTGGCATCCCTGAACAGTTTGCTTGTTTAAGGACATTTAAAGAAGCGATTTGTGTCTACTGGCGAGAAGATGTCAGTCATTTCACCATAAAGTCCCATATTATACTATTTTTCAACAATTTTAAAGAAGAGGTTCCGAAATAGTGTATTACAATTGCCCAAATTTGGCCTTGCTGCTGGAATTTAGACAGTTTAAAACTGCTTTTAGTAAGCCCCACAGGGAACACACCATACCGTTTTGTGTGTCTATAGCTTTAATGCTAATGAGTATGCTAATCAGTATCCTGCACTCTATCCACTTTTTACATACACACTGCAACTCTGTAGTTGTCCAATGTAATATATCACATAAAAAAAGCAACATTAAGGAGTGGGACAGGAGGACACAAACGTTAGCAACACTTGCATAGCTTTGTGAGCTACAGTGCTAACATTACAGTCACATTTTAACAGCAACGTCGTGTTAGGTTAGCTTATTCATGAATAAAAACAAAATGATCACACTTACAGCTCCCACGTCTATAGCTGACTGACAGATAGTTGGCAGGGATTTATTTTAATATGTGTAGCGAAGCCTATACTTCAACCACAACCGTTTGAGGTTACATTCTGGTTTAGGAACCTGGAAAATTGAATATAAATGGAATATGGACTGTTTACAGCTAAGCGCAGACGACGGAGGACATGCTAATGATAAGCAATTCGAATCACAACCAAAACGACAACGGTCAACCTCAGTGTAGCTTTCATTACTGGTGTATATCATATACCGTCGTCCCTCTCTGCTTCGAATTTCCCAGCTTCAGTCTATCACAGTTTTTTTTTTACGGCTCACAAGAAGTTAGGGATATTTCAGATACATTTCAGGATACTGAATAACCTGCTACTGTATAACCTTTACAGGCAAACTTAATTTGAGCTTCTCTAATTTTGAATGCACATGTGCAACATGTTCAGTACTTAATGTGCTAACACTGTCCCAACGTTTTTGTAAATAGTATAAATAAATCAGGTTATGTGGTTAAATGCGGCCTATAGTCCAAAAATATGCCTATTTAAGCAAACTGTACATATTTTTTGCCTCCATTAAGCATTAGCCTAAAAATAGCAAAATTAACTATCATACAAGTGTAAGGCATTCAAAAGACACATTCAAAGACATTCTACACTAGTCACTAGGTGTCAGTAATGCTACTGTAATGTTCGGGGAGGCACACAATCAGCAGACTTGCTTGCCAGAACAACAGGCTTTTATTGCAGGTTTGAATTATCTCACAACAGGCACAATAATCAATGCTAAAAATCCCTAATAAAAACCACAGCTACTGCTGTGGCCGTTACCCACGCAGAGCTAAAACTGAAGTCTGAGCCCCCAACATCACTTCCTTTCCGCTCGTCACTCAGCTCGCCCAATTCAAATGGCTTATTTACTCTTATTATATGAATACTAATAAAAGTGACAACTATAGGGGTGTAAGTTCATGTTTAGAGGGGTCTAATAATGTTAAAAAAAAACATATTTAGAAGGTTCTAAGCAGGTTTTCTATGCTCTTAACTATGAAAATATTTAATTTATAAAGATGGTATCCGTCTTTGCGGAAATTCACTGACCATGGTCGGGTCTGGAACCAATTAACCAATTTTAGGTTTAGCCTATTTGCTGAAGAAAAACTAAATGATCAAACTTCAGCTCCCACGTCAGAGTTGGCAGAGCTATGTTTTAAGATGTGTAGCGAAGCCTATACTTCAACCCTCTTCTGTCAAACGTGGAGCAAAGAAGTGCAGGAGATGATTTTTCTCACATTTCGTGCTCATTAAAAACTCACTTTTGCATAATAGGCAACCTTTAAAATGGATTTAAAAGCAGCAGGAGATACCAGGTCAACAAGGAAACGTAAAAGTTGCAGTGCATCAAAGTTGTCCTTATTTAAAATAGCAGAAGAGAATTGTTTCTCATCATGACAGATGTCCCGGAATCTCAAGTTTCCTCGCTTATGCTGCTATTTTAATCTCAGATGTTGTTCTCTAGGCTCGGACCAAAGTTCTCTGAGGTCAAAAGGCCTCATCCACTCTGAAGGACCCCCACCATAAACAAGCCAGTAGCCACCGCATTTTTGTTTGCTAAGGCTGACGTCAGATGGTGAAGGTATCTGTGGCATCTCCGCAAGAGCCTCGAGGGTTTGGCAGGGCGTTGACTGATAGCCATGCTGGTGGTCAAGAGTGGTCAAAACATGGCTCAGACGTCTGTCTGTCTGACCGAGTCCGCCTTACTGACAACTAAGGTCAGAGTTTTAGGACGTGTGGACAAACCGTCAGTTCTCAGATAGTGCAGAAAGGTCTACCTTGGATAGAAGAACTTTTGGATTAGTGGCCTGCAAGTTTGGATGCTTTTAGCATCAAGTTCAGGTCGGCTTCTTGGGATGGATTTACACAGCGTGGTTAAAGTGACGCTAATCTGATCAAAATCAGACCTTGATCATAGTGTATGTGAGCAAAAACTCTTTTGCGTTTTTTCAAAAAAATATTAATTAATAAATGATTGCTGTTTTGTGTTTGACTATGGCCCATTTTTAGTCAAAGAATATCGAAAGACAAGTTCTAGATAGTATTCTGGTCAATAACGACACAAACATTGATGAGACATGACATTACAGTACATTACATTACATTACCTGATACCTTAATAGTAAATAAGCCATTGAAAATGTAAATAAAACTGCTGCTCGAGCAGTGTCACAATAAATGTGTTAGTGACGAGTTTAGTGCCAGTCTCACCAAACAATTACTGACACCTAGTGGCCAAGGTAGAGTACAGTACTACATTCACAAATACAATGCTTCTTCTGCCTTGTATTTTAGTTCATTTAGTTAGTTCATTTAGCGATTTTTATGCTTGAAAATGCTTAATTTCGGCCAAGAATAAGTACACGTTGCTTAAATTTGCATATTTTTTGCTACCAATAGGCTGTATTTAATCATTTGTTCGATCATTTATTAATGAATTTTTGAAAAACCATGACAGAGTTGGGGAGCGATGTTCGAACCCACGATGTAGCGAGCGACGACTGTACTACAGTTTGAAACCCTTTCTTAAGTTTAGAATGAATAAATTGGAGGCTAACTGGTTAGCTCGCTAGCATACTATGCTTAAAGCCGTGGCCGCATGTTGTGTCCCTGCACCCTCGGGGTGCCTATAGGGATGTTATTTCATGTTTACAGGGCTCTAATAATGGTAATATTTGTACAGTGTTCCCTCGTTTACCGCAGGGGATAGGTTCCCAAAACAGCCCGTAATAAATGAAATCCGCAAAGTTGCCAACTATATTTTTTTTACAATTATTATGTTAAGGCTGTGAAACACCTTACTGTACACGTTATCAGACAGGCACGAACATTCTCTCACATGTCTCTCTTGTTTAAACACTCTCAAAGTCCAAATTTCGTTTGAATTTTAATGATCAGGTTGGGCACAAGAAATTAAGTGACTCACCAGTGTTTCGCTCCTATGACCGTGCCTCTTCATCAAATCGGGTATCAAGTCTTGCTGTTTAATTCCAGCCTTAGTTCCGTTCTAAACCACAATTATAGACATTTTGGACCAAAAAGCAAAGACCATTAATGTATAATGTGGAAGAGCCTTGACCTAAACCCCTACTTAAGTGCATTTCGGTGTAAACAAGTCATATTTTGAATGAAGCATACGTAGTTTGGTGCGCAATATGGTAGCCTTAACCTAGTGACACCCCTCTAGGGTAAACACAGACAAAGAACAGAAGGAGGCCTTTCAGCACCACGCTGATAGCCCCTCCCCACCCCCGTACGCCTTGTCATCTGTTTTCTGTTTCTGTCTGGCAGATCTTCAACACTCTCACCTTCGCTAATATCCACCCGAAACCCTTCCACAGAAGGCCCTCCCCGAAGGTGCTGCAGACAAGCACCTGTCTAAGGGGATTCATTCACAGTCTACAAGCCCCCTGCAGCAGCAACAGGCACTGTTGTTGGACAAATGTGGGTTTTTTTGTTGTTGCAAAAAAGCAATCCCAAATGATTGTTTGCCTGCACATGAAAGCAACCTGGAGGAAGTGTTTTTTTTTTTTTCTGCCAAAGCCTAACCAGACTTCAACCACAGTGTTGGTCGACACGTCATAAAATGTCATATTTTAAGAGGGAAATGCTCCTAACTGGGTGATAAAACCTGCTTTGGCAACTAACAACATAACACAAAAATTAAGCCGCATGGTTACTTGAATTTATCTGACTTTGTAGTTTTTGAGCCGTTTTTAATATTTATTTATTTAACTGAAATTTTGAATTAATTTAAGTGAAACGTCATAAGTTGGAGGACTAGGACAACACCACCAGCAACAAAACTAAATTCCATAAAAATAAAAAAGATAAAATATACATTTGTTCGGTATTGTATAAGTTAGGTATAAGTTTAAAGATGTTTTTAATGTTTTACTTATTGTTTTTATTTATTTTATTAGGCAGTTCATTTATGTATTTAAAAAAAAAAAAGTCCCAAATTGGCGAATGACAACAATAACCAAAAAAAATCCCCAAATAAATGACATAAATATATAAAACATGTTAAATTTTCTTTTGTTGGTTGGTGATTGGTTGAGTGATGGTGGAAATTCTTGTGGATGATCAGAATTTTGTTTATTTTCCCTCATTTTTCCACAACATTTCCCATTTGTGATGCAAATGTTGACAGGTACAGTACATATTTTGGTGCTATCAAGCCGCAACGTGACGATAAATGTATGACCATATATGGCGTAACCTCAGCAGAACAATCAAAGAACTAATAATAAATTGCACATTGACGTGATTGCAGTTTAAAGCCTTTTCTAATATTTGTTATTTTATTTCACATTATGAGAATTCATCTTTAAAAATGTCATAACGTCATCAAAATTGGACAAACAGTAATCAATAAATATTTAAAAATTATGTAAAAAAAAAAAATAAAATAAAATGTTGGTTTTTACTTTTGTTGTATAGTATTTGTAATGTATTTTGGACGGAACAAACAAGTTTGACTCTTATAACTTGGTAGCGCTTACTGCCACCTACTGCCTGGGAGTGTCAAATACACATTTCAAGCCTCATCTACTGCAAATTGCAATGAATAATATTAAATAATATTTTTGACATTCTATCAAACCTTTATAATAAAAAAAAAAAAGAGGCCACGGCGGTACGCCCCCCCTCCCAAACAGAGCCTGTGTTGTTTCCTCTTTTTTTTTTTTTTTAATTGAAACGACTTCCTCACTCTCCAGGGGCAAGGCTTCTTGGAAGACTGCGACGGAAGGAAGTCAGGAGGCAATAAAATGTGTTTTTTTTTTTTTTTAAATAGGATGCAGAGTGCTCAAAGCTTGTTTACTGCTGAGTCTGATCATTTGCTTTGTGCAATCGACGCTCCACTGGCCAGAATCAGCACCTCCTTTAGCAAATGACCAAAACATGCGTGGTGAGTCGATGGTTCTTATGAAGACACAGCATGAGTACACAAGGAGGAGCCAGACTTAAAATAAAATAAGGTGAAGAGGTCTAAACGGGCGGTGTAAGTGATGTGGCATGTGGTGGATGTACTGTACATACACACCATGCATGAATATTGCAGCAAGGACTCTTAAAGGTGCAGTAGGTGAGAGTGGAGCCACTGCTTCAAATATCCTGCAATGCTCATGGTAATGTTCAACATGCTCGATAGTAACATTGAAGTACATCACATGTTTAATTTGCACTCGAGCAATCGTTTTTTTGTTTGTTTTTTTGGGTGGGGGGGTGTATTTACATTGATTTTTGTTTCTAATGCACAGCAACTCACCCGTCTTGTACAGACTCAACAAAAAAGATTGCCATGACTTCACCAAAATTGACCTCGGACAGAGAATGATGAATAATGAAACATACTTATAAGGCAATTCACTGAAAAAATATGGCGTAACATTTGTTTTAAAAAAGCTCCGGAACCTTTTTCATGCAGACAATCTCAGTAAATTAGGGTCAAACAAGGGTCATTCTCGTTTAAACTATATACGTCAATCTCAACTAAGCTTTTTAAAAATGATTTAAAAAAGAAAAAAACATCTTAAGCAACATATATTAGCATATTGCTTTACCTCCTAAAATTTCACTTAAAAATGTGTACTTATTTTTACCCCAACTGTGCTTGCAAATTCTTTACATTTTTTTCAAGTATCTCTATTTTGCTTATTAAAAATGTCCTACAGAAATTTCTTAGCTAATATATGTATTTTTGGTTTCATTTCATTTCTAATCTTGTGATGTCTGCTATACTACGACGAATCGTATAGATAGTGCGCTCGCATGGCAGTAGCTCACTCTTTAGCAGAAGCCAAATACGAGTTACGCAGGAGCTCTCAAGGAGCTCGTCAAAACCATCGGAAATCGCAGGACGTCATGACTCAATATAATAGTCTCACGTTGTCATCTTACAAAGAACACTAAAATCATCACACAGCAAATTAACAGTCAAATAATAATAATAAGTAAGATAAGTACCAAACATGAGTTTAAAATAACCAACAACAGCTATTTTAACTTTTACCCACAATGCATTCTTCCCAGAAGAGCAGGTCATTGGCCAACGGCAGCCACGAGTGCCGAGCAGCCATACCTGGCGGGCCACCAGAGGGAGCTCCTGAGTGCCTGACGTCATCATATGAACTCTTGAGTAGATTTTATTTTTTACTTTACAGACAGGCCTTTTTATAGGAATGTGTTTTGAAACAGCAGAAGCATGTGCTTTACTTTTTTTCATATTTTCCCGTGTACTTGGCCTGCAGCACATTTCAAAACTATAATTCAATACGGAAAGAAAAAAACAGCAAAAATGTAAAAAATGAGCAGCAATTTTACAAGAATAACATCAAAATATGAAGAGGAAAAAGTTGTCATCTAACAAGAAAAAGTCATAATATGAAGAGAATATTATGAGGAAAAAATAACATTTTAGTAGCAAAAAGTTGAAATCTTAAAGAAAAAAGTTTGCTTTTTTTAAGTCAGAATATATATATATTTTTTAAAAAACAACAACAAATAAAGTTGAATTTTTTGGAAAATTTGGTTGCCAAAAAAGTTATAATGTTATGAATATGAAGTCAGAATATTATGGGAATAAAGTCATTATTACGAGAAGGAAGTTGGAAGTTGAAAAATAGGGGGAAAAAAATAAAAATGAAGAGGAAAAAAGTTAGATTTTAACGAAGAGAGAAGTCGCAATTTTACGAGAATAAACTTGTAATGACCTTTCAGTAGCATAGATTTGAAATTGTAAATAAAAAAATGGTAATACTATGAGAAACAAGCTATAAATACTCAATAAAATATTAAATAATAAAAATAAAGTTGTATTATTTGGGAAAATGAGGGTGGACAAAAAATTGGGAACATTATGGGAATAAAGTCAACATATTCTGAAAAGAAAATGTGTGAAGATTATTTAAGAAGAAGGCTGAAATTTTTGAAAAATGAAAAAAAAGAACAGCAGCAGAAATGGGAAAAAAAAAAACCCTGATCTTTTTTTTTTTTTAAAGGGTTTAACAGAATTGGAGGACTAGGGCATGTACAATATTTCAAATGTTTTTTGACATCAAAATAACAATTTATTTACAAATATAACACCATGAACTATTTACAGTTTTCGCATTTGGAACTGAACTGTGTGTGTGCGTGCGTGTGTGTGCATGCGCATGCGTTAAAATTTCCCTACAATACGTAACCTTCTGCACGCTACACTCCTCTACGCTCTCTCCCTTCCTCCTTGCCGTCAGGTGTGATTTTTCCGTCCCCGTGATCCCTGCCGAGCTCTTATCAAATGCACTTCTGCCACCTTGTGGCAGTTTTTATGGCTTAAAATTGCTCTGAAGTGAAATCCATTAGTGGAGAGTTACGTCATCACCAGAAAATGTTTTGGGATTGGGCCTTCAGGTTTATAATAAACATATAACTACTTGTTTGGTGTTGAATGAGTTAATAAATTATGTAAAGAAAATATCTAAAATGATCAAATATATCTTTTTTTTTACTTTTTACTTTTTTTTCCCCCTCTAAGATTTTGGTTATTTTATTTTATGGAAGAACAAACCATAGCTTTGTATCATACACTGCCACCTACTGCCTGGGAGGGTAAAATACGCAGCTTTAGCATCATTGCTAATAACTATTTGTGGATGGAGCGCATCCCGATGTGTCCTGGTGGAATGTTGGACAGACCGTGTCTTCATGTACAAACAGACCTGGCTTTGATAGCAAGTGCAAATATTGACTTCTCCAGGACGGTTTCACTGCGGCTGGGGGCGGCTTTTAAGGAAGGGGGGAGGCCTCCCCAAGAGATGGAATTTGCGTGTGTGCCCTAAATACACAACAGCGACACAACCCAGTTGACACATTTAATACTTAAAGACAGGGGTGTCCAAAGGATGGCCTGAGAGCTACAGTATTTGCGTCCCGCTGCACATTTGAAAAATAGAATTTAACAAGAAAACTTTAAACGACCAACAACAGCAAAAATGCATAATTCAGCAGTAATTTTACAAGAATGGTATAGAGTCAATATTAAGAGAAAAAAAAGAGAAAAAATCTAACAAGAAAAAGTCGCAGTTTTATGAGAATGAACTTGTAATATAATGAGGAAAAATAATGTAATTTTAGTCGCATAGAGTTGAAATATTATAATATGTTGTAATATTATGAGAAAGAAACAAAATAAAATAATGTTGGGGAAAAAAGTTATGATACATTGGGAATAAAGTCAAAATACACTCCTGATCAACATCTTAAGACCAGTTGAAAAATTGCTAGAATTTGCATTTTACACATTTGGATCTTAATGAGGTTTTAAGTAGAGCTACAATATGCAAAAACAAGAAGAGACAGTGAGACAAAAAGCATTTTGAAAAAGTAATTTATTGAAAACAACAATTAAACTGAAACAGACTGTTTATCAGCTGACGACCATCGCTCAAAAAATAACAAAAAACTCTCCAAACCAGAACAAAAAATGTTCTCAGTAGGACTCAGTAATGAGCAGCTCAAGCAAGCATTGTGAACTGCAGCGTTGTCCTCTTGAAAAACCCAGCTGTTACCACACAGACGAGGGCCCTCAGTCATGAGGGATGCCCCTGCAACATCTGCACATAAGCAACCGCCGTTTGACGACCCTGCACCACCTGAAGCTCCAGTGTTCCACTGAATGAAAAAGCACCCCAGGTCATGATGGACCCCCCTCCACTGTGCCGGGTAGAAAACATCTCAGGTGGGATCTCCTTGTCATGCCAGTAACGTTGGAAGCCATCTGGACCGTCAAGGTTACATTTTTTCTCATCAGAGAATAAAACTTTTTTCCACCTTTCAATGTCCCATGTTTGATGCTCCCTGGCAAAGTCTAAACGGGCAGTTTTGTGGTGTTGAAGGAGACAACGTCTTTGAATTAGTTTTGTGTTTTTCAAACCCTTTTCCCGCAGATGCCGTCTGATAGTTATTCTGCTGCAGTTGGCACCAGTAAGGGTCTTAATGTGGGTGGAAGACCGCCCTGTGTCTTGATGGACAGCCAATCGGATCCTCCGGCTCAGAGCAGGTGTGATTTTTTTGGGTCTACCACTTGACTTTTTTGTTCCATAATGCTCAGGATCTTTCAAAAACATTTAGAATGACTGATTTACTGCACCCAACCTCAGCAGCAATGGCACGCTGCGAGAGCCTTGCTTATGCAGCTCGACAATCCGACCACGTTCAAAAAGAAAAAGCGTCTTAGCTTTGGCCATCAGGAGGGCATGACAGTGTGAATGCCTGACAGAAAATGAAAATTTTGAGCAGATTTTGGCTTTTATAGCCTGTGGTCATAAACTTTCGATCAGGTTATAAACAACCTATTTCATTTTTTTTTGTTTTTTTTTTTGTTTAAATGACAAGTTCCAAATGTGTTTTGTTTCACACCCAAACCTTGTTTTTGCATATTGTAGCTCTACTTAAAACCTCATTATGATCCAAATGTGCAAAATGCAAATTCTAGCAATTTTTCGACTCGTCTTAAGATTTTGATCGGGCGTGTTTAAGAAGAAAGTTGAAATATTTGGAAAATTAAAAAAACAAAACAGCAAAAAGAAAAGAAAAAACCCAAGTTGATACTAATAATACTAAGTTGATACTAATAATACACTTTTTCACTACTATCACAAAGCTGAGATGCAGTTCTTTTATTGCAATATATACTGTACTATAACTTCTTAGCGTATTGCTTTACAAAATATCAAAGTGGCCCTTGTTGGTGGTAGGTGAAATGGAAATTCCATCAATGTAACATTGTGACATTTACATTCCATCATTGCCCTTTTTTGGGGCAATAGGGTCAAAAGGCAAGAAGAAATGAGTTGAAAGTCGACACAAATGCACCTGAAGTCTTCATCCAAAGATTACGGCTTGGTTACGTACAGTATGTGCTACTAGAGATTTGTTTGAGAACGAGTGGTGCACCTGCAGAAGAATACTTTATGTGCTCAATATTGGCCGCATTTGTCGCAACAATCTCTTTTTTGCTAATTCAAAAACAGGCTACTATGAACCGAACCACACTAAAACAACATCAGCAAGCGCAACAGTCGTCACAGCACGCAGCCGCTCACACAGTCAGGACTCATGTCATGTTCACAGACAGTCGGAAATCACAAAACTCTGCAGTACACATAACTGCCAGGTCAGGAATGGAACTTGTACGTAACACGAGGACCACCTGCAGATTCGCTATTCACAGAGGTTACGTGACCCCTTGTGAATGACGACAAACTGTTATTGATGGACGCACCCACAAAAAGCCCTAAAAATGCCTATTTTTGACACTCTAAACCAGGGGTAGGGAACCTGTGGCTCGCGAGCCAGATGCGGCTCTTCTAATGACTGCATCTGGCTCTCAGACATTTCTTAACACGATCACATTTATTGTATTTTTTCGCTGACATTTAAATTAAAACATTACAGAGATCAGTGTTAAAAATAACCTTCAAAATATAAAACATTGTTATGCATTTTAATCTTCTACCGCAGCGTAGGTGGCCACAGCCAATGCCAGCTGTCCTTCCCATATCTTCCGGGTCGCCTACCCGGGTCATTGAGAGGTCAAGAAGTACACGTCCCTCCTTTTTATCAAATAGTCAGTTAGCTAATTAAGCGGAGCAAACCCTTTTGACGAAGAAAATGGGGAAAAGAAAGAAAGATGAGGAGTACCATGCAAAACCATGCAGCACCAGAAGTCGCATTATCGGTAACAAGTATTTTATTTAGTATTGATTAGCTTCATTATGAATGCGTATTTAAGCGAATGTTACTTATTTTTGGCCTAAATTAGACATTTTCAAGCATAAAAACGATTAAATGAATTAAAATACAAATACAATTGAAGGCAATAGAGGAACTGTACTACACTGGCCACTAGGTGTCACTAGTAACGCCCACCAGACTTGATTCACCGACAGGCTATTATTTTAGAATGATTTATCTCATTCAATAATAATAATAATAATAATAGTCATCATCATAATAATAACACGGGCTGCTCTTGTGGCCGTACACCAGCTCTTGCTCCCCAACGTCACTTCCTGTCCACATGTGCGTAAGACATTTATTGAAACACTTATTTATTCAAGATTCAAGAGAGTTTTATTGTCATGTGCATGGTAAAACAGCAGTTATACCATCCAATGAAAATCTTATTCTGTTCATTCTCCCACGAAAAGAAAGAAAACACAAGAAAGAATAAGAACATAAGAAACATAAACACATAAACATAAATACCAATAAATTAAGCAACAACAACAGAAGAGACATTAATACAAGTAAATAATACAAATAAATAAATAAATAAATAAATAAAGTGCTATGAGTGTGTGCGTGTGTTGCGTGTGGCGTGTGCGAGTGCTTCGTTGAGAAGCCTGATGGCCTGTAGGTAAAAGCTGTTTGCCAGCCTTGTGGTCCTGGACTTCAAACTCCTGTAGCGTCTGCCTGATGGTAGGAGTGTGAATAATGAGTGTTGTGGATTTATGTCCAATATGGCTTATTTTCTCTGATTATATCTACTATATTGGGTGATATGAGCATAAAGGTGACTATAGGGGTGTTATTTCATGTACAGAGGGCTCTAATAACGGTTAAATCCAACTTAGAAAGTCATAAAACAGGCTTTCTATGCTCCAACTACAAAAATATTCAGTTTATTAACATTGAATCCTACTTTGCGGCACTGTACTCATGGTCGGGTCTGGAACCAATTAACTATGACAAACGAGGGATTACTGGATATCCAAAATAATTAGAGTTAACGGTAATTTTCTGTCGATTGGCTGGGAGAAGGCACATGCTTCTGCTGTTTCAAAACACATTCCTATAAAAAGGCCTGTCTGAAAATGTTTTACTCTTTCAAATGTCTCTACCTTGAATAAAACCTTGCAAGAGTTAGGAAATCACAAAGTTAATGCAGATACTCCATGGAAATGTTTCTAATTACATTTAGTTAAGACAGCTGCATTATTTATATAACATTAAAAGGCAGACGAGAGCAATCAGAGGTGATACTTTATGTATAACAACCACGCTCCCCACACAACCAAATAAATAATAGCGGAATATCAAATTAGGGAATGCAGAAACCCAAATTGCGGATTGGGTTTCAGCTTCAGCATGCGCTCGCTGTCAGCTCCAATATCCCCCCGCTTTCATGTAACATAATAAATGACGAGGAAACACATGTGTCGGTATTCCGAGTGGAATACGCCGCAGACTGGGCTTTTATTCCACCAGTGGCTCGCAGGTGGAGGTCCGGTCTACGGCACCCGCGGCCCGACCGCAAATGTCACGGCCCAGTAACTGCGGCGGTGTCGCTTTTCGTTTCCTTGCTCGCGAAGGTCACCGAGGTCACCCGAATGTACAGTACGGTGGAAAATGCAGAAAATTCGTTTCTTCCCCCTGAGGAATTCTTGGCTGCTGTTTTTCCTTGCTCGGTGGCCAAATGAGCCAGCCGGATATGAAGCCACATCTGAGGCACCCAACTGTTTTGGATTGTAACGCCAGGCCTGCCTCGATGGGCATGAGAGAGAGAGAGACAGAGAGGATAGCGACTGTATAGTAATAGTCAAACACTAATCAGCTCCAGGTCAGATGATCCGTTCCAGGGTCAAACTGTGGCCATCATATTAACACTAGAAGCATATTGTTTAAACATTCACAACTGTCATACAGCAAGCATCGCCATACTTCGCAGTTAAGCTCCACTGTTGTATCGTTTCTTTTCACGGTGGTGAACTTCTTTTTACACTTGAAAACGGCGAAAACCCGCAACTCAACGTGATTTTGCGCCTTCGCTATGTGTTTCTAACATTAAGAATGCATTTTTGTTGTTTTTATACTTCTTTTGGCACTTGTATGACTGTTACAAATGTGAAAACCTGCGACGAGCCTTCACATGGAGCTGCCGCTAACGTTAGGACTCAAGATGGCGTCAGTGCTGTTTTATATATGGTGGTTAACGTTTTCTCACACTTGTGGTTAACTTCTTTTTACACTTGTGACTATTGAAAATGTGAAAAACTGTGACGCACCTTAATATCACGCCTTTGTTATGTGTTTTTAAAGTTAAGACCGTTTTTTTTTTAATTCCTTTTACTGTAATTAACTTCTTTTTACACTTGTGGGACAGTTAAGAACGTTAAAAGCGATGACAGGCCTCCACAAAAAGCCCTCGCGTTGTGCATTGTCTCACGAGATGAGACAATGCACGAGGTTGGGTCTACAAGAACGACACACGACAAGATTTGAACATGAATTTTCGGAAAGTACAATAAAAAAAAAATGATTGGACAAACAATATTATTGTCAACATTTTTTGAAACCAAATAAACCAGAAATGTTATGTTAATATATACTGATAATAATACTATATCATAATAATGTAATATTTCCTTTAATATGTCATTTTTCACTCCGTAAAGTTGCGGAATTTCCAGTTGCGACACGTATTTTCTCACAGGCAAATTTGTACCGTCTATCAAACGTTTGCAGCATTTCTTGAAATGCTGGCTTTTCAACGGTATTAAAGAGCAGCATTTCTTGCGCACTGTATTCAATTAGGGCTGAGCGGTATGACCTCGTATCAATATCACGATAAATTGGGCAGTTTCGATAAATGCACGATAAATCCCCGACCACTATATATATTTGCCATCTGAAAATAATTGCAGGTAAGCTGGCACACATCACTGTCAATGAAATACAATGCACGTAATGGGACGCACCGATTCCGCCTAAAAAGCCTTTGGGAAAAGCGCCAACAATGCTCCATTTACATAATGTGCTTTGGTTGGTTACAACAGTTTTCATACTGACTTTTCATTTCGTGTTCTTTTGCTCAACATCATCTTTGTGGAACCCAAAATAAATCTCCCTGGGTCTGCGGCCCACAAATATGAATGTATGGTGCATCCCCTGGCATACTACTTCCTGTACACACATGTACTTGTACTAAGCTACACATAGCATGACTGGCATCACGTCTCATGCAATTACATTACTAATGGCCACTTATCACACTGCACGGTGTTGATATCAACCCAACCTACCACAACCATGTCAGGTAACATATTCCAATGATACTGTAATAATACCATTTATAAATATGGTGACTGTCTCATTTTTCTAACAGTTCTATTCAATTCCAGACATCCATTGTCATGTTATTTGCCTGTATGTGTGTGCCATGTTGGCTCTAGAAACTGGATAGAAAATCATCATCAAAATGATCATTTACACAATGAAAAGAGAATTTCACATGTTCTTGTAGCCATGTGACCATCTATTAGTGACATCAAATAAAGCACGGGATCCTTAAAAGGTGCTACCAACAGCAAAGTCATCATGGTTTCCTCTGGAGACGCTTTTATAATGTTTTAATTATCTTGTTCTTTATCTGTGAATTGTCGATTTTGCATACGTCAGCGAGTGCAGCTTGTACGGCTGAGATGTCGTCGCGCGTCAACGCAAGTTGCCGACGTGAGCCAAAGAAAAGTTGTCGGAGACTTGTAGATTTGCATACAGATGCGCCAAAATGTTACTCTACTTTGATGCACTTTGTACGGAATTATTTTAGGAGCAAAATGTGAATGAAAGGGTGGAAAAACGTAGTCGCACGTGTGCTCCATTTTTATTTTTTCTACTCGCACAGTCTAGTTCTTGACGCATAAGCGAGTGAAATGCGGGCACTGTACAGCCGCTTCTTCATTTGAACCATCAGCCGTTCCCTCATCGTGCGTTTCCCATCTTGTTCAGGATGAATGGGTGGAGTCACGTGACTCCACACGCTGTACCTCGTCTTAAAGGGGAATGAACATAGCACACCAGCACACAGCCAAAACAGACAAAAAAAAGATTTTCTTTTCTTTTTTATTAAAACACCAAATTTACCGACACGGGCAAAATGATGTCGGTTGTCGTGGTAAATTTCGGTAACGGTACATTTTCAGTTTATCGCCCAGGCGTATATTAAATAACTCTCTCTTTGAAGGCACACCATTTTGCGCTGTTCCATTTGTATTTACTTTGCCGATTAATCGTCTCAGTGAGTGTTGACTGTCGGTGTGTCGTTTTTTTTTCCCCAGATGGGAAAACTGGGTCGGGTGGATATGCTTGAGGTGGGCAACTTCATTTCGTTGCCTTTAATGTTGCCACCACTTCCAAAGTAATTCCACATACTGGCTTGTTTGTGTTGATGGGATCCTTGCTTATTACCACACGGGGGCTGCGGCATTTGGCTTTGCAATCGTCTGTTTCCCTCCTAATTTCTACTACATTACCTTGTATTGCTCCTCGAGAAGCTCCAATCTTTTACTGTGTGTGTGTGTGTGTGCGAGCTGCCCCGCCTTCCCCCACAAAGACAATGTGACCGTATGACTGACAAGAGGGCTTACTCACAAATGTTAAGATTATTAGAGTGTTTGTGTTTTTTTTTTAAACGATTAACAGTGGTTAGCTTCTTCTTACACTTGCGTGACTGTTAAGAATGTTCCACAAGTGTAAGAAGAAGTAAACCAGTGTTAATAGTGTTACATTTACTACAGTAGATTTCATTTCAGTCCAGAGTATACAAATAAGCTATTTTAGGGTTGTTGTTTTTTTTAACTCCTAAAGTAACACTTCAAGTAGCCGTCTAGCCTGCTTTGGATTATGTCAAGTCACTGGCAGACGGAATTAAAAAGGCAAATACTGTACCTGTGGGCAGCCACAGATGTTGCCCTGAACTTGAAAACATTCATTTCTTTTAGATTTACACGATTTCCCCCGTCAATGCTAATTGCAGGTACCACACAGCGTCGTCTGGGACATTTTTACTACTTCCTGTATGGTTTCTTGCAGGGTTTTTTTTTTTTTCAATAAAAAATGACTCCCATCTGAAGACTGACTCACAGAGCCAGTGGACTTTACGTAAATGCTTGATATAAGACCGTAGACGACCACAGCAAATCCCCGCCGGGTACCGTTTATAATACAGTACTCCAGGTCTAATAATAAAATGGCCGCATATGAAACTGTCTTTTCAATGACATAGGATGTGATAAAAGTACCGTACCCATATCAAACAGAAGCCTGGCTGTGCCCTGAAGTGGGGGTGGGACATTAACATTAAAGACCCCCTCCATTAAACTTTCACTGAATAGCAGTGTGGGAAGTGAACTTAAAGGACAGCCTCAGTGGCAGGATGAGCGGGTGTCAGAGGGCACCAGTAGATGAGACGTGGAGTCTGTGAGCTGGCTTTTGTGGTAGGTCTGAACCCCCCCTCGCACAACCCACAACCTAACCCCAGAGAGGGGACATCAAGGGATCCAACAGATGCTATTTGAAAGTGCAAAATAACTGGACGAAGATTGTACCCGAATGCACCAAATGAGAAGATAATGGTGACTATGAGTAGGGGTTTTTTGGTCGTTATCAGTAGTTTTTACATTGTTGTTGCCTGAAAACAGCAAAAGCACTGAGAAAGAAAAGCTAACAAACTACCACTGTTGTTGAAATTGATGTTCAAAGTCTGTCTAAAGCAGGAGATTTGCTCCTGGGGTCCTCCTGTAGGTGTGGAGTGTAATTTGGTGTGAAATTTATAACACCAATGGAACAGCAGCATAGGCTCCAGCATGCCCCCCCGACCCTAATGAGGATAAGCGGCATGATGGATGGATGGATGGGATGGATGGATGGATGGATGGATGGATGGAACAGTAACAAAAATGGCAGGAAATGAAAGCACCTGCTAAACACAAAAACTACGATTAAAAAGGTGTTTTCCAGCGGATCAAAACCAAAGATAATAATACTAATAATCATAATAATAGTACTCCAAAATGATGAATTCTATAATAAACAAATGTAATAAATATAAAACAAAGCAATAAAATTTAAATGTTTGCACAATGTCGAATCACAACAAAAGGTGTTAGGGGTTAATCACGATTAATCATCATTTGCCACTAAGTGTGAAATAAGCCCATTTGTACTGTATTTGGAAACGCTTTAATAGGCGCAGAACATTTGAATCACACTTTAACGTGTTGTGGTGAGAAATGAGGGGTTGAGTTCAAAGACACCACGGCGTTTAAGTTGAATGCGCATGTTTTGGGTGTAGACGGTCAGTCAGAGTCACGTTAGTGAGCGTTAGGAATAAGTTCGTTATTCTTTGTCTTTCTGTTGATTTAGACCACACATGCATGCGTAATTACAGTGTGTGTCTTGTGATGTTCAGCGTGTCCCTGAATGCACCACGCTGTTGTCTCTTGACAATGAGGAAGTGTGGAGGAATAGAGCTGTGTTTGTGAGTTGGAGATACATATATGGTGTTTTATGCTATTTTTGACAGCCCTAATTGTTTTATACATATTAGACTCATTTGTTTTGGTTCCCTATAACGCAAAGCTAAGACATCTTTAATGTACGAAATTTGGACACCCAAGTAAGGGATGTGGAGTCACCATGATAACATCAGAAATACCATTTCCCAATATTACAAGCTTGCACTTTTATTACTATGCACAATTTTCAACTGAAATTATTACTTATTGTGGCTTTAATTAGCCCCCCCCACACAAGCGGCCGGGCTTTCAACTTCCTTCTGTACTAAAAAAGCCAACGGAAAACGGCAGGGACACGTGAGAAGAAGCGGGAGACTTCTCCATCCAGAGAATGCCCTCAGGTTGACATGCAAGGATAAAAGAAGGAAAAGTGTGCCAGCCTTTTTTCGAAAAAAAAAAAAAAAAAGAGTCACTGCCGCTCCTTTCAGCCGCTCCATCCGCTCCCATAGAGTAACAACATGAAAAGAAAAAAGAAAAAAAGGTACATCTGCGCTATTTCTAGCTTTTTGCCCTCCATAATGAACCTTCACATCGAGAACCACTCGTGATGAGTCATCAGGATGATCCAATCTGAAGGCTTTTCATGCTTTAAAATGAGTCGCTATATTCCAATCAAAAGTCTAATTGCACTGCAAACTTTTCCAGGCCTCCTAACGTCTAACCAGAAGCACCTGGAAGTCTGCTCAGCGTTCCCCACCACTCGCTAATTAGGACACAGGCAAAGAAACCGCACAGACGCTTTAATTCAAAAGAAGCTGACACTTATTAATTCTGTGCATGGAGGGTAAATGTAACTGTAACTGTAGCTGCCGTCCCTGTGGGATTACACACCTCGTCTGATGCACTTTGGCCACTGGGGGGAGACAAGGCTGGATCTGTTTTTGCAGGAAATGAGTTTGTGTTGATATCTAACATCGCAATGAACCTTTTGCCCAATAAGGGAACACTTAGCGGAGACTGCCTGAAGTGAAGATATGTTTGTGTAAAAAAAAAAAAAAATCAAAAAAACTTGCACAAATCCTGAACAAAAGTGATTTCCTGCCAACTGTGCCAACTTGAAGAAACATTCAAGTAAAAGTGGGATTTTCATGTGATCAACAGAACACAACACCGCCACCAGAGGGCAGTCTGCTAGTTAACCCATCAAGGACGGTGAAAAAGTCGGATTTTTCCATTGTAATGCACAGTAACCGCCACCAGAGGGCAGTCTGCCATAGATGCAATTAAATGCATGAAAGTAGGAGTTTTTCTGTGTAATCACACAAACAAAAAACAAAAAATTACGTGTGACCGTTTCAATGCAGTATTGTCATTGTGGTTGTTGATATTATTTTGACCCTTCCAGACATTTGCTGATGTAGCCCCGTTTGTGTCTGTTGTTCTGTTCTTGTTGTCGCAATTCTTGTTGCTGCTGTTGTCCTTGTGTCTGTCTTTTTTGTCCCCCTCTTATCCCCCTCCCAACTATATATTTTTCACAATTATTAAATATGTTTTAAGGTGGTAAAACCCCTCAACATACACTTTCTAAGACAGGCAATAACATTTTATCACATTTCTCTTTTGTTAAACAATCTCAAAGTTCAAATTTCGTTTGAATTTTAAGCATCAACCTACTCGGTTGGACACAAGAAATTATTAAGTGGCTCGTGTGTATTTCACTCCTATGACCGTGCCGCTTTGTCCCGGCGCCGTTGGGCTGTAGTGTTTTTGTATCCTTGTTAAAATATATTGCTCCTGTCGTCGTATTTGCCTCACATGGTTAGCTTCTTCTGTTGCTTCTACTGTTTACAGTATTGGCAGTTAGAAAGCAGCTCACACGGTTAGCTAGTTTGGTAGCCATGACCACGACGAGAGACGGCACGAAGAAGATTGATTGACAGTGGTCTACAGCCAATCTGGACGCAAAAGACAATTGGCGGTGCAGACAGAAGAGAGAGAATAGAGAGAGACACACACCGCTGTCTGTGCTAAAGCACAGAACTACAACACTCGGCTTCCCACAATGCAATTCTTCTTAAAGGACCAGGCTCGGACTGTAACAGCGTTCATACGGGGTAAATTTATTATTTTTTTTTTTTAGAAAGGCACTAAAATTGCACAAAAAAATTAACAAAACAGCGAGTCCTCGAAAACACTGCAATCGTATCAAAGAATCGAAAAAATGCTGAAGTGCACAACAACCGCCACCAGAGAGCAGTCAGCAGCTCCAATGCCGGCCAGGCTAATAACAGGCATTTCACCACACATGCATCATCTTATTCCGTTAATTACACAACGCTGTCATTATGATACACATCCAAAACAAAACATTTGTCTACACACGTACACACCAGAGGGGACTACAATCTGCATCCACGGTGCACTTTTAAGCTTATTTTTAGCCTCCAAACATCTAGAATAAGCTGTCAATAAACATACCAGGACTTGAATCAAGTGAATCATGATTACAACTTTAAAAAAAAAAAAAAAAGCAGCAACACACGCCAATGCCATCTCATGTGTCTGCTTTTCAATCCAACAACATGCCACTCAGCACCTCTATGTATAGATGGGCCGCTGTTGTTCAAATGTTAACCGTCAGCTGCCTGCATCCATCAGAGTGCACCGATGTGTCCTTGAACGCAGCACAAGTCTTACCTGGAGGGCAGTTGCATTCAGGTGATGCTTGTCTGGCCGTCCTGATCTTGACAAATTGCTCATAAGAACGCTGGGGGGTTCAATAAAGAGCTGATGTCAGCATGGTTTGATTGACATGTGCATTGATTTATATGGGGGTGGGGTTACCTGGGTGAACATCTGGTTGAGTTTTTGCTCAATCAATGCGTCCAGATCAGCAGGAGCGCGCGTAAAGGTGTTCGCGCCATGCTCCAAGCCCACCAGCCGGCGCCTGACGTCGGCGGCGTTGATGCTGAGCACGATGCAGAAGGCGATGGACGCCACGGAGCACACCGACGGGATGGCGCTTAGAGCCGCCCCTGCTGCACGACTCCTTTTCCGTGGGTCCACTTTGGTGTCCATGTTCCCCGCGGATGCTCCTCTCTCCCCCGCCAGCTCCATTGGAATAACCGGTGCAGCTTCAATGACGTGCAACCTTTTTTTTTCCTGCAGTGAGGCGTTCACTTGCTGCAAAACTTGTTGCTCAGAGGAAGGGGTTGAGGAATTGCGTGGAAGTGAAGGCAGCGTGGGCACTCGGAGGTTTTCCACACATACACACCCCCCCACCCTCCCTTTGCAACCTCGTTATGGCAACAACACGCCCCCAAACTCCTGCGCTGCACAATTCAACCGTGCTGCTGTGCAAAAATAAAATAAATAAAAGTGGCGTTTAAATTTCAATTAAACTTGAAAAAAAAACCAGCTCATGTTAAAATAGGATACTTGTTTTCCCACATACTAATCTAATAGTTGCATGAAAATTAGGCATTTAGGACATAAGTGTGGTATGTCAAGCGCGTCAAAAATGATGGAAATGAATGATTACTGAACCGTATTCACGTTTTCTTTTACTTGGGGAATTGTCGCCATCTAGTGGACAGGAGGAGGACAAACGCTCTTCACTGCACATCTCCTCTTAAAGGGACAGACGCTTATTTAACAAACCGCTACAGAGGGACAAATGCTACATTCCATGTTTTTATCATTAAAAATACAATTAATAATACAAATTATTGTATTGACTATTAAAAAAAAGTCAATTTTAGTGGTAGTGTATAAAAGTCGCCACCAGAGGGCACTCTGCAGTCAGATCCACGTAGACACGTTAAAATAGCAAAAAGTATTAAAAGTATTTTTCTGCATAGTCATGATAAAGACACAAATGGTCAAAGAAAAACAGTCGGAAATTATAGTGGTAGTGCACAACAGCCACCACCAGAGGGCAGTCTGCAAGTGAATTCATACAAATCTTATTGGAATAAAAGTTGGATTTTGGCACCACACCATTTGAGAGCAGTCTGTTAGTGTACCTCTGACAACAGGTTGAATATTTTTTCCATGTAATCATCATTATCATCATCATCATCAGTTGAAGAACACACTTTTTGTCGAAATACCCGAGGGCAGTCTGCGGTGTAAAATGCACGTAAATGATTTAGGTATTCTGTTGGCGACAAAATAAAAACATTAAATTAATATTTAATAGAACGATGAATGTAATCATATTTTTTTCGACATTTCATTCCCTCAGCATTTTTAAATGAATTGAATTGACGGCTTTAATTTTAAAATGCATTGTTTTGCATAGTATAATAATCAATTCTCCATCTGCACACATTATTCATCAAAATGCTCTTGTTCTGCACATCTTTAATGATGAATTAAATAGCCTTGTTGTAAAATTACATTTAAAAAAACATTTTGTCACATCTCCACTGGGGGAAACATAATCACAGAAATCTATCATGTTTGATACAGACCATTGCAATGGTCAAAATTTGCTGGCGTGCAAAAGTAGAGCAATCAGTCATCTTGGAAGCGAATGTGCTTATGGGCCTCCTTGGCCCGAGCCATGATGATCTTCTCCGCTTTGGATATGAGCTGAAATGAAAGCGTAAAGTTTAAAGTGAGCATCGGCTGCGGTGTTCAAAGAGGATCATGTCATCTCACCTTCTCTATGCCCCTCTTCTTATCCCTGGGACGGTTCAGTCTGCCCTGGCGATCCACAAGGATCTTCTGCCAGTACCTTTGTTCGTGGTCACCTTTGGCAGCAATCCACATTTGTGAACTGTCAACAAATGTCCACGGAATAGATAAAATATGCCCAGACTCCCACCTGAGAGGATCTCCAGATGCCAGCTATGTTCTCTCTGCAGGTCAGCCCCGGCATCGCTGACGGCCTGAGCATCTTCCGAGGTGCGGAAGCGCACAAAGCCCTCAGCGTCTCCCTCCAGGACATCCACATACGCAACAGTGGAGATTTTGGAAAGCGTATCCTACATGGAAGGTAAAAGTCAGCAATGAAAATGACTCGAGTACCACAATAAAAAAAATAATTTCTCTGCAGCCCACTTAGGCAGCAAATTAAAATGCACAAACAAATTGTCTGACTGGAGAAAGTTTAGTACTGCTGCTTCACTTCCAAGGACTGGCCGTCCTGTGAAGATGACTGCAAGAGCACAGCGCAGAGTGCTCAGCGAAGTAAATAAGAACCTTCGAGTGTCAGCTGAAGACTTACAGAAATCTCTGGCGCATGCCCAACATTTTTGTTGACAAATCTACCATACGTAAGACATGAAACAAGAATGGGGTTTATGGGAGAACACCATTCAAGTTTGTTAAAGAGCACTTGGATGTTCCACAGCATTACTGGCAAAATATTCTGTGGACAGATGAACCCAAAGTTGAATTTGGGAGGAACACACAACGTCATGTGTGGAGGAAATATCAAAACCTTATCCCAACCGTGAAGACTGGTGGACCATGGTATGGGCATGCTTTGCTGCCTCGTCAATAAAATGCTATAATCAATGGAAAAAGGAAGGACAACTGTAGCTCTTTCTTTGGCTGGAGTCAGTCACGAGCTATCAGTGCACTCACAAACAAGCTTGTCAACCCATTGGAAATCTCAGGAGGTCAGTATATATCACAATATAACAGTCTGACTAACGGTGTCATCTTACAAAGAACACTACACTCAGCACACAGCAACTGAACACTCAAAAGGTATACCTGAGAAATACATAAACATGTACCAATACAAGTTTAAAATGGGAAAAAAAAGGTTACGTTTTCCCATAATGCATTGCGTCTGAGCAAAGCATTCATTGGGGCGTTGCAATGACAACAGCCTCCCTCTGGGCTCTGGGATACTCTGGCTCCCTCTGTTGGACAGAGGCAGCATTGCAGTGCCATCTATCAATTTTCTATGCTGCTTGTCCTCCAATGAAATGCTTTGCACAAACGGAATGCAGTATGGGAAAATGTTTTTTCCAACTCAAATATTTATTAGATATACCTTTTGAGTGTTAAGTTGCTGTGTGACAAGTTTAGTGTTCTTTGTTAGATGACACCGTGAATCAGTCTGTTATATTGAGTAATGACCTCCAGCCAACCAATAAGTTGACAAGCTCGTTGTGAGTTTTTTTCATAGCTCATGATTGGCTCCTGTCAAATTAAAACGCTGCCTGGTCCTCACAGACTCATGTGCGCCACAATATGCTATTTTATGACGTGTGGCTTATATATGCAAAAATCTCTTTTTTTTCCTCTAAATTTAGTGGGTGTGATTTATGCATCGGATTTTACAGTATGTAGAAATGTAATAAATTCGAAAGGGTTCACAGACTTTTTCCTTCCACTGTATATCCAAGACATCATGGCTTAAAGATGGCACTCTACCTTGATCAGCTTCCTGCCTGGAAGCGCCTTGTTGTCCGTAATCTTCATGATGACGCCGCTGGTGAACTGGGGACCCTGACTTGCAGCCTCCACTGGAAGAAACACAAGAAATGCAAGTTTATTGCCATGTTCCTACTGGTTGAAATGGAAGTGAAGCTGGTGCTTGACGACTCACTCGTCTCAATCCGGGTCTCGCCGTCGCCCTCCGTCCCTGTGCCGCGCTCTTCGCCGTCCATCTGGGTCATGCACTTCTTCAAGGATGACATGCTGCACTTTTGGAGCCTCAGGTACTCCGCTTTGAGGTCAAGCCACACTTTCCTGAGAAGACGAACCAGAGGAGTTGTAGTTTCTGCGTGACATAAACATGGCATCCTTTAGTTCTTATCATATGGGCTCGTACTTGGATAAGACTCTCAGTGGAATGACCTCCTCTTCAATTTTCAGCTTCTCCTTATGTTTCTTTTTCCTCTTGCGCTTCACTTTGACCAGAGAGTCTTCTTGATTTTCTTTGCCGTCCTCCACACTCCTCTCACCTTCCATAGGAGCATCTGTGAAGCACAAAGTTGACATTTTAAACACTTACACGTACTACCGTAAATGATAATGATTGTATAAGAAAGTGGAAAGGAAACCATATTTTTTTGGTTTCTCTTCTTTGGTCTTTTAATAACAAGTATATTGCACAACACAGCAGCATCAGAACAATTGTAATAGCACTTATCACGGACAGGTCTGGAACCAATTAACTGCGATAAACAAGGGGATTATTGTAAACTAAAAAAAAAAAAAACACTAAAAATGGATAATGGCATAAAAAAATAGAGCAAAAAGGCAATTTGCAAGAAGCGCCAGTGTTGAAACAATTTTTTTTGTTTGCATTTTTACAAAATGTAAAAATATCAAACTGCCCCCCACCATCCTTTGAATTTCAGTATGCGGCAGTCCCTGGAAAAAGCTTGGACACCCACATTTATGGTATTAGCGTACTGACACAAAAACTTTCCATATAAAAAAAAAAGTCATTGAAAAGGTCATCTTTTATCTGTGGTGTCATGATGTATAAATGCAAACCAGAAGATGAAGACAAATGACTTCTCCCCCCAAAGCCAGTAAGAGCTGTTCTTTCAGTCACTCACACATGCACACACACACACACGCACACGTGACCAACAGAGACCTGCTCAAAAAAGGTGATGTGGGCAAGTTAGCAAACAGAGGGTGGTGCCACTTTTAAGATAATAGTGATCAATGAAGCACAATCAAACAACTTTTGAGCAGTTAAGACAAATGATGTAATTTTCTTTTTACTGCACTTTACCAGCTATTGTCTTTGAATGGCTTTTGAAAAAAGGTATTGGAAAAGAGGCGTTATCTCATATTCAGGGTCGTCTTTGGGGTCAACATCACATTCATTATTTAAATGAACTCACTGCTGTCTGAGGCCTCGTCATCTTTCTTCCTCATCTTGGAGGGCACTTCTGTTTCTGATTCGTCCGCTGAGTGTGAACGTCGTCTTTTTTTCTCAGATATTTCACCGGCGTCAGAGTGCTGCTTCTTCTTCTTCTTCTTCAGCTGCTGCTGATCCGTCAAATCGGCTTCCATCGGCAGAACTTTGGCGTCTTCCGCCGGCGTCTCCGCCTTCTTTTTCTTCTTCTTGCGCTTTTTCTTCTCCTCCTCACCTCCGCCTGCAGATACTGCGTGAAGAAATAAGGAAAACTGCTTTTGTTTGACAACGAAGAGGTCGCACCTGAAGGCGGATTGTCTGTGGGCAGCTGAAGTGGCCTCCCGTGTAGCGTCTTCGGGAAAATTCCAGCCTTCCTAGGCGCATCTTCAGGAGGGTTGTTCAGCATCTTAATTGAAAGCCTTTGTCAGTCTTAAATAGTGTCAAATATTAGCGAGGAAAACGTATTAAATGATCACCTCAATGGCTTTATTTGCTTGTTCAGGCATCTCAAACTCCACAAAGGCAAAACCCTTGGAGTGTCCACTGCTTTTGTACCTTGGGATGCTCACGTAAAGAACGTTTCCGCATTTAGAAAAGACCTTCTCCATCCAGCTGTGAGTCACATCTTTGGGCAGAAGTTCCTTGTTAAGAAAAACGGGGGGAAAAACATTAAAGAGCTGTATTAATAATACTAATTTACAAAAATGGCTTAAGAGATGCCGGCTGGCTGCTCCCCCTCGATATCCTCCGCCGTTGCTTGATGAGCACCTCCAAAAAATTCTAACCTCGCATCAGTGGCCACACGGACAACAGAGATGTGATTGTTTGGCCTTTTTTTAGTACATCGCTTCCATTTTTTCCTCCCTTTTATCCCATTTTTATTCCTCCCGCATTTTTAAATCCGCCAAAAAAAAACCAAAACTGCAACAATTGGCTCAGGGGTCGCACAGCTCACCTTCGCAAACGTCTTCTCCTCCAGTTTCAGCGTAACATGTACAGTAAAAGTGACTGTTTCTCACAACAAAAAACGAAATCTGAATGTTGCCATTGTTTACTTGTAGTACTGCTGCACAGGAAGCTGAACAGCAACTCAACCAGCGTTGTGTTTGCTCACTCTCAGGAAAACACCACCCCTAATGTTTTGGCAGAGAATTTAAAGTCACGGGCCACCTCACTCCAAAGAGCGCAACAGGATCATGTCACCACCTAGAAGGCTGACTTTAAAACAATACCATGTCATGGATTTAAAATAAGAAGTATTTGGGTATTTGGGCATGTCTGTGTGGAGGTTGTATGTTCTCCCTGTGCGTGCGTGGGTTTTCTTCAGGTACTCCGGCTTCCTCCCACAATCCAAAAACATGCATGTTAGGTTAATTGGTGACTCTAATTTGTCCATAGGTATGAATGTGAGTGTGAATGGTTGTCTGTCTATATGTGCCCTGCGATTGGCTAGCGACCAGTCCAGGGTGTACCCCACCTCTCACCCAAAAGGTCAGCTGCGACCGCCCCGCGACCCTAATACGGATAAGTGGCATGGAAAATGAATGGATGGAGTATTTTGTCATAAGTAATATTATTGTGAGCTAAATAGAAATACGTCTAGAACAACATAGAAACAAAAAAAATGACAAAAAACCCATAACCATATTGTGAATAAAAGATAAATCATAAAAATAATTAAGATATTAGGGACTAATAACTAAAAACAGCAAATTACAAAAAAAAACTTTCATAAGCATATTGTGGAAAAATATAAAATAATGAATTTAGAAAAATAAGGGATTTAACTACAAATACTATATAGAAAAAATACAAATACTAATACAAATACTAAAAATATACAAAATACGGAATATAAAAGACAAAATGCTTACCACATAGACTGTGCGGCTGTCCACGTCATTCGGTAAATCTCCAATCGGTTGCTGCCGTCTTACTTTATCACCCTCTAAATTCACCTAAAAGAAGTAAAAAAAATAAAAATAAATAAAAAATTCTACCACAACCCATTTAGGCAGTACATCCTGATACAGCAAGTATCCACATTTACCTGGACCACGGATGAGTTTTTCAGTGCCCTGGCGATGAGCTTGGTGTCACTTGTCAGCTTCTTCATGCGATTGAAGCTCGCCAGCACACATATGTCAACATCTAGGACACATAGAAGACGTTGCTGGCTCACACAAACATTTATGATGAAATACGTGCGTCTTACATCCATCTTCTGACTCCTCTATGAGCTTTTTCAGGAAGCGGTCCTTGCTTAAGTTTGCATCCCCGAACCAGAACTCCACTTGTTTCTTGACTTCACCCAGAAGTTGCTTCACCCTAGATCTTTTCTTCTTGTCCGTCTCATTGGTCTTACTTCTGGGCTCCGCACAGCCTTCAACATCCCTCTGAGAGTCACCCATTCTGTATAAAATATACCAACAGAAGATACAAATAGTTGGAGAAAGCAATGTTGTTCAGCTCGCTACTTCGCGGGCTGGGGCCTTTTCAAACACGCACACACAACAGTCCCTGCCCACTATACATTTATAAACACGCAAAACACGGAATTAATACCATAGCAAACTCAACATACCCAAATTAAAGGGGAAGAACGATGATTTAAAAACGTAGCATGTAAAAACTAAAGTGTTATGCGAGTCACCGCTAAATTCATCTTCAACTAATACATTTAATGCCGTCGCAGAATATATACGTCACGCATAAGCGCCGGTCCAGTGAGCGACGTCCGGTAGGTCTTTCATAATCAAAGGTAAAACCGGAAGTGTCAACAATTTTTTATACAGTAATTTAATATAGTGTACGTAACAATATACAAAGCAATCAATGGAATGTAATTTAAAAGTGGTTTAAAGAAAAAAAAATATAAATACTTTTTTTCAAAATGGTTTCAATATGATCCTTTCATTCTTTATGGCAGGGGTAGGGAAATGACTCTGGTGGCTCAGATGTGGCTCTATCATCTGGCTCTCAGACATGTTTATTAACACAATAAAAGTGGTTTACTTTATTTTTTTCGCTGACATTTTAAAGTAAAACATGACAGTGTTCAAAATAACGTTCAAAATAAAAAAAACTTTCTTATGCATTTTAATCAATCCATCCGTTTTCCACGGCAATGCGGGTGGCTTGAGCCAATGCTGTAGCCCCTGACTCACTGAGAGGTCAAGAAGTAAACTTCCCTCCGTTAATAAAACAGTGAGCCAGCTAATTCTGCAGAGCCCACCCTTTGGACGAAGAAGACACAGAGTACAGTGCAAAACAGCACCAGAGGTCACATGAACAGTAAGAGGTATTTTATTTATTATTGGCAAGTTTCAGTATGACGTTATTAAAAAGAATAGATTCAGAGACTTAATGCACACTTTTAGTTGTATGCAATGGTAAACAAATTATTATGTCTCTCACAAAAGTACATTTTAAATTATGTGGCTTTCATGGCTCGCTTAGCCAAAAAGGTTCCCGGCCAAGCTGCTTTATGAGCAAAGTCACGACTTAACCAGTCACCTCGGTTGACAAAACATGTACATTGTGCTTTTTAATTCTCGAGAATTTAGTCTGTTTTAAAGCTAATTGTAAATTCGTAAAAATGGATGGATGGATGTAGTCTTGTCATGTTTTAATCTTCCACGAATACATACTACATCTAAGCTTCTACAAGTACTTTCAAACTCAGGCATTTTTAGGCATGATGACACCCTTACGTTCCACACCATTAGGGGGCAGCAGAGCTTCATCACATAAAATTTTAATGGCCACTTGGTTGTCTTAACTATCCACCCATCCATCTTCTGTCACTTATCCTCACTAGGGTCGCAGGTATGCTGGAGCCTATCGGCACACCCTGGACTGGTCGCCAGCCAATCACAGGGCACATATAGACAAACAATCATTCACACTCACATTCATACCTATGGACAATTTAGAGTTTGTTTTTGGAATGTGGGAGGAAACCGGAGTACCCGGAGAAAACTCACACAAAAACATGCACGGAGAGAACTTGCAAACTCCGCACAGATGCCCGACAGAGATACAAACCCAGATCTTCCCGATCTCCTGACTGTGTGGCCGACATGCTAACCACTAGGCCACAGTGCGGACTTTGTCTTAAGTGGACAATATATTTATTTTAAAGATTTAACATGCAATATTTTACAGTATTACAGCACAACCAATTTTTACGATAAGTGTTAAACAAAGGCATAAATAAAAATGTACCTATTCGTTTCCACCAATTTTCTTCTTTCAAGTATTTAAAGACGGATATCACTAAGGTCTGGCACCCCTGTTAGCGTGACTAATTTCCTGGTAGCCAGGCTAACTTCTGTTTTGTTCCGTGAACTTGCAGCCCGAAAAGCGATTGGATTCGTCTGCCCACTGCCTGTGGGTCCAGCTGGCGCGCCATCAAGCTGATCTCGCATCCAAATTCTCCTTAAAGAAGGCGCCGGAGTTTCACCAGTGATTTTGAAAAAGTAAGTCAAATATGTTTTTGTCTAAATTTTATGGTTCACCTTTCATATCGTATCATATAGCCCAGGAGTCACCAACGTGCATGGTGCCCGCGGGGCACCAGGGCGCCTCTCAGGGAGCCTCCCACGACCACATGAGGCGCCCACAAGCCTGCTTCTCAGTCAGGTTTTCAGGTAATTATGTGACAACACGAGAAAGAAATGCATTCTGAAATACAAAATGTGATTTGTGGATACCAGCATTTTGTTAATGTTCTGGTATAACAAGCATATTCGTTTTGTTTGGGGTGAAATAAGCTATGAAAAGAAATGTTGCCATTTTCATTTTGTAAAAGTAGCTCTCACAAAAAAAAAAAAATGTTGGTGACCCCTGATATAGCCAATAGCACATTTAAAGATTTACATGTGATCGGTTTCAGTATCGGTATCGGCCCGATTTCACTCATGGATGACCGATATCGGTGTCGGTTTACATCGTTAACCGCTTTAATACATTTTTGTGATGAAAAGCATCACTCTCAGCTTCATCTCCAGTACTACTGCATTCTCCGCGGCGCTCCGTGACAGCGGTGCTGTTTTCTTCAACTACTCTTCGTGCGCCTTTTGTTAACCGAATTTCATTATTAATGTATTATTTTATTGTTATCTGATTTTGTAAAATGTTATGTAACCCTTCAAAGAAAACACAGCATGTTATAAAAGAAAATGTGCTTCTTTTTTATTTAATAAAAAAACACTGCTTGACCAGCAGAGGGCGCCCTCTGCGCGTACACACAACAAATACAATCATCTGTAGGGACATGAAAACACTTAAAAACCCAACCATGTATTTATATACAAAACTATACACAAAACACATGTATAATAAATAATGGAGACAAAAATAGATATCTACACAATGTAAGCATATACATTATATGTTGTTTTCTTCTTTTAAATCACACATAAACAAAAAGCCAAGTAGTCTAACATGTTGCCCATCTGGAATAAATAAAGAAAAGAGAAACATAACATGTCTGCTTTAATGGGCTTGTTTTTTTTTTCCTTTAATTTGTCGATATATGACACATTTTTGAGGGGATTATTGCAGCTAGGCTTTATTACCAGGCGACTAAACGTGCAAAAGCATAACGAGTGGTTAAAAATGGGCATATGGGCAAATATCAGCAAGAAACACATAAAAAAGTAACTTAACCATAAGTCCTGTTCTTAACAAAAACTTAAGTTGAGTTTCCGAGTGCAAAATAATTGTCATTTTGTGTTTTTAAATCTCCGCAAGAACGACGCCTCCTCAATTAGTGCAACCCCAGCAGGACTATGTTAAAATGTCGGTCAGACCAACTTCTCTACAATTTAATGTCCTTTTTTTCATGACTTTTTTTTTTTTTCCAAGGGAGAAATACGGTGGCCTTCAAGGGCATCAAAACTGACATTAAGTTTGAATGTGGCTGTGCAACTGTTAACTTTGGCAAGCACTAGTGGGAAATGTGGCCTTACAGGGTCAAAACGGCTGCGTTTTAAACTGAGTGATGTCGCTCTGCTTATTATGTCAATATTGCGTGTGAAGGGGCCGACAAGTGCTGAAAAGGACTAAATGGTCCGTGACTGTGTTAAACTCTAATCACATGCCAAATTAAAGCTATGTACTGTGAGTGGGGTGGCCTTCAGGGGTTTGCATTTTTAGGCGAAGTGAGTGACTTGGCTTACCCTATCAAAGTGACATTATGTGAAGGGACAGACAAATGTGCAAGGCGACAAATGCCATGTAGTTGACTTTGACGCGCACTAGTGGGAATTTCGCAGGCCTTGGAGGGTCAAAAAGACTGCATAAATACGGTGGCCTTTTGCAAAGTTAGTGACTTGGCTTGGTAAACTGACATTATGTGTGAATTGACAGACAAATATGCCACGTGGTCGAAATACGGTGGCCTTCAGGGTAAAAAAAAGTCAGCTTTTTAAGTCAGGTGAGTGCTTTTGATTTGCTGATGAAATTGATATCGTGTGTGAATGGACCAAGAGGTGTGCAAACAACAAAACGACTGTCTCACATCACATGCCGAAGCTGGCAGTGTCAAAAAAGCTGCGTGGCTTTGCTTTGCTTCTCAAACTGATATTGTGTGTGAATGGACAAACAAATCGCATGTGGTTGTGCAACTGACAAGTTCTAGTGGGTAATTCAGTGGCCTTACAAAGGTCAAAAAGGCTGCGTTTTAAGCCAGGTAGGCGACGTCGCTTTGCTTATTAAATTGACATTGTGTGTGAATGGACCGACAATATGAGCGCTCTGATTGGAGTTTATGGCCTACCCAAAAATGCAATGACACACTTCCAGTGGTTCATGCGTGGGTTCAGAGATGAAAGGTCCTCACTGGACCTTCTCAGCGTCAACTGAGCAGGAATGTCCATCGTCTCCACGTCCCCCGCATCCCTCAGGTGTTGAGGCATGAGTGACAGCAGCGACTCTTAAATTGAGGCAGCGTGCACAGCTCCAACTGTCGAACCTTCTCGCAGTACCTGGTGCTGTCTCTGCACTCTCCGGCTGAAGCAATGAAAGCATCCATGACAGTAATAATACCTCTCCGAAATGTCAATAAAATGTTCTTACCTCTGCCACAGGAGGAGAGATTGCAACGCTGCCAGCTGGGAGGACGAGGCTTCCACATGCACTGATGCTCCCGAGTCAGCCGTCCAGTCGCCTGTTGCGTGCAGACGACCCGGCGTGACTGGAAACCGTGTCGCCCGCAGGTGGCAGTGCACTGCGTCCACGGCCCGACTCGCCACTGGAGAGCGCAGGCATCTGTGGAGCAATTCCGAGTGGAAGTGGGCCTGTATTTAAAGAGCACAAAACACACGTAAAGAGCATGGATGGATGGATGGAAAACACATTAAAAATAAAAAAAAAACATAGGAGGACATTAAGTCGTAAAGATATGATGTTTACTGTTGAAGGCCGCTGCACATCCTGTAGGCCACTTTGGTGCCATTTGTGTCTTGGCAGTAAACACGGCGATGCTGTGCAGCCAAACTGGGACCCACACACTGGCTGTTACACTGGAAAAAAAACATTAAAAATGGCTTTAGGGCAAACACAATTGGATTTAATTTGGAAAATACACAAGAAAAATTTAAACGCAACACTTTTTTTTATTGCTCCCATTTTTTATGAGATGAACTCAAAGATCTAAAACGTTTTCCACATACACAGTATCACCATTTCTCTCAAATATTGTTCACAAATTTGTCTAAATCTGTGATAGTGAGCACTTTTCCTTTGCTGAGGTAATCCATCCCACCTCACAGGTGTGCCATATCAAGGTGCTGATTAGACACCATGATTAGTGCACAGGTGTGCCTAGTGGGCTTTTATTGTGGGCAGTCTAAGGCAGATTTGTGAACAATATTTGAGAGAAGTGGTGATATTGTGTATGTGGAAAAAGTTAATCTTATAAAAAATGGGAGCAAAAACAAGTGTTGCGTTTCTATTTTTGCTGAGTGTAAAAACCCACACATGATAAACTTTTGAAATATACTTCTACAGCTTGATGTTGTGTGTGACAATTGCACAAAATTACCAACCAGCCCACTGTACTCATGAGGCGAGAAGATATGGTGGCCTTTAAAGGTAAAAAAGGCTGCATTTTAGGCCAGGTGGGTGACTTTGCCTACCTTATCCAACAAATACTGTGTGTGAATGGACAAAAAAAAGTGCGCAAGGCAACAAACCAAACAACTGAGTTGCCTTTCAGCATCAAAAAGTGTGCATTTTAATCCGAGTGAGTGACTTTGTTTTGCCTATCCAATTAATATTGTGTCATTTTTATTATTGTATTTATTATGATTATTATTGTGAATGGACTCATACTTATGCAGATGTGCAAACTGACAAACTCCATGCACTTGTAGCCGGGTCCACGATTCTGCGCAACTGTACTGTAATCATACAGGTAAAAAAAAAGAATGCCTTTTAACGCCAAGTGAGTGAATCGCTTTTCCTACCCAACTGACATTGTGTATGAATGGACGTACAGATGCCATGCAGTCCTTGACTAAGATCAACTGGAATCACACGGCAATTCACACACAAAAACTGGCTATTAAGGGTCAAAAAGACCGTTTACTGTTCAAAGTCACCTGAGTGCTTACCCGATCAAAAAGACATTGTGCTTGACTGAACCAGCAAATGCGCAAAAACGACAAACCCGTCCAAGACCATGCTCAACTGTAATCACACACCAATTCCCACGTAGATATGGCAGCCTTTAAGGGTGAATTTGCTTACCCTATTAAACTGACTGCAGGTGAATGGACGGAGGGATGCACGAGGCGACAAGACGCCTTGTGGTTGTGCAACTGTTAGCGTGGCACAACCAAATGGGGGCCTTTAAGGTTCAAATAGTGTTTAAGCCAAGTGTGTGACATTGCTTACACTGCCGAACTGACATCGTGTGTGAATGGACAGACAAATGTGCAAGGTGAGAAATTGTAATTGCACGTCAAGTTGTTTGGTTTACTCCAGCGTTGTCAAACAAGAGCTGGAAATACAGCTCTGACTTTATTCAACAAACCTAAAGTTTCCATGAGAAGAATAAATTGTATATTAATATAGATTATTGAGTATTACCAGTCCCCAGGCGGTTGTGGCCCAGCTGGCGCAGGGCAGAATGTTACATATCCTGGTATCAGGAGGTCTCCGCCCCACACCAAAGCAATGGTGGCCCTCCACGTCCCTCGATCTGTCATCAGGACCCCTCATGCAGCGGACATGTCTGGTCTGGGAACCTCCACCACAGCTGGCCGAACATGGCTCCCAAGGGTCCACACGCCACCTAAATACAGAACACCGTAGTTTCGCGAGGGTTTAAGATAGGGATTTTCAAATAATTTGTTTCCGAGGCGGGGGACACCTTCTCAGTCAAAGATCATCAAAAAGGTCCTCTATGTGACAAGAGCGTGCTGCTGTTTTTAGGGACATACTGCATTAAAGCGGGTTAAAGTCTTCTGCATGGCAGGAGCGCTCGTCTGATTTTAAGCCCATTGCAAAATCACAAGTCAAACAGCATCAATATCAGAGGCTCTTAACCTTTTTCACCTCAGGGCCCGACTTTTCCAGTACAGGGGGGGCCAGGGTCCGTTCATTTATTAACACTGAATTGGTAATCTTAATCTTGATTTGATTCTAAAAGAACAGGGCTCAAGTCAAGCTGATTAACCCAAAAATAAATACTAATCTACGGTAATTTACTGCCACAAAAAGGGGGGACTCCTAAAAGATAAAAAAAGATGTGATAAATGCAATTATGGGGTGATAAATAAATTTAAAATGATAATAAATTCATTGATAATGTGTTTTCTTAAATAAATAAAGTGCCATGAAAATACAGCCTTACAATCTGCAAATTAGTTTAAAACTTTCTTCAGCAGTTTTCATTTATGCACATAAGAGTCAGACCTTGCTCATATAATATATGAGTAATGAACAATAACAGTCACCACCCCATGTTATTGCAACAACTTCAAAACAACAACAAACATATCCACATCTGCTCCAGACATGCGCTTGTATTCTTCTGCTTGTTTGAGCTTGTAATGCCTATTTTTTTTCTTCTTTGGTACATTGCGCCTTTTGCTCTATTTGTCCCATTTTTTTATATATTTTTTTATGTTATTACTACATTGTGCCACGGCCTCAAATGGCACCCGGGCTGTACTTCGGACACCCCTGCTTTTATGGCAACAGAGCTTTTTGGTTCGTGTCATAAGAAATGTGTGATACTATCTCATGTTTTTAAACCTTATTTAACAACACAACATGGTTAATGACAAAGGGTGTTGGTTTCATTTCAAGCAGTAGAGGCTCGAGGCGTGCCTTTTCACACGGGCAAGCGATTTAAAAAAATAAACATTCACGATGATGCCTGCGAGCGCTGATTGTAAAGATAATGTACACGGAGCAGCTCACGTGATTAGGCAGCCTGGAAATGACAAGGCCGTCTCTCGCCATGACACGTAACAGACTTAACTTGTTTGTAATGGATTTGGGTAAACAGCCTACTTCGTACTATAACAACCTGTTGGTGTTGTAACATTGATGTTCTGACTTGTGGTGTCCGTGAATGCACCTCGCTGAGAATGTTATTGGTGGATGAGAGAAGAAAAGACGTGTGCGCGACCTGAGCTGCATACCGTGTTGGAACTCATCACTACTGTTGGTGTTAATAAAACTTAAACAGAGCATCAGTCTCTGTGTGACTAGTAGGACCCTACAGTATTTTGCAGCACGCACATCAAATAGGTGAATGGGACATTGGTGAGAGGCTGACAAAACCGTCTTTAATCATCTTAATTTTACTTTTTAAATGCTGCTCGCATTGACGGACAACACGGAATGCACATGCAGCACTGCAGCAGCAGCAGAGGTGATCGCTAATCTCTGTTTGTTTTGAGGCATTGACTGAATTGAAGTGAATTTATCACTTGCAAGGAGTGGCAGCTGCAAAAGGAGCGCTCTGACAGCTCAAGAGCGTGTGACTCCCCTAATGTGTAGATTGCCGTGGCAACTCAAAACTGAAAGTACAAATGCGTACCTAGCGAGCGACGAAACACACAAGCGTAATTAAGGGTCAAAATGTGTGCCGAGTACAAAATGATTACATGTTGGCAGGTCTGCAACTGAGCGCCTCGCGGCTCTGATGGCCCACAGGTGCAAAACATATTTTTTTGGCGGCCCTCTAAGTTAATCACTGCTCTATATGACAGGAGTGCTCTGCTGCTTTTAGGAATCTGTTGCAAAAACGCCAGTTGCTCCCAAGTTTTGAACTGAACTTGCGGGTGGTCTGATTTCATTCGTGGGCTGGTTTTGGCCTGCAGGGTGGTGCCAGTTGAATAGTTTTGCTTTAAGAGAACGAAAAGCACCAACCTGAGGAGGCAGTCTTGTCCACTGCACAGAGACTGGTTGCTCCTATCAGAGCAAACTCCTTGGACACAGATTCTTCCTTTGTTTCCTGAAAAATACAAAGAATAAAAAAAATAGTTCTTCCCTTGAGAGCCTCCTTATCCTTTTTTCACTCAGATTAAGCAGCCCGGCAGCCTATCTTCTTTGAAAACTTCCCTTCAGAGCCGTCTAATTGTTGTCGTATGGGTAAGAAAAGTGCCAGAACGTAAGAACGTAAGTGGTGGCGGACGAGGCTTTGATGGCGATCCAGAGAGGTCATGCTTGGAGGAGAGAGCGGAACTCTGAGGGGACCACACATTCCGCATTGCTGACTGAGCCAGACCAGCCACTGCACTGCAATGACTTCCCAGAATCTCCAAGCCGACAAAACTGGACCAAAATTGCTTGTTACTGGGGTTGTACCAGCAAAAGTACTGTTTTGTTACAGTTGATACTTGATTTTGACAGCCTGGGAACTTACCCGAATCTTTTTGGCCTAGGAAAAATGTGCCTTGGAGAAAACAGGCCTCTGCAGCAAAGTAGAGACTGTGGCATATACTGTAATACTGGATACAATAATACAGCAACAGGGTAAGCTAACGTTAGCATATGTGTTGTGTTTATTTGTTTTTGTTTATCCCAGAGGAGACAGGAAGGCAGTGAGGAAATGGGCTGTCACAGCAAAGTGGAGACTGAAGTATAATGCTGTACAGCAACAAGGGAAGCTAACGTGACATCTGTGTTTATTTTTGTTATTTATTCGACAGGAGACTGTGGGCATCATGAAAAGGATAGTTTAGAGTCCGATAAGTATACCAAAGACGTACAGTAGGATATGGTTCTTACCTGTAACCTGCAACCAAGATGAGAGCAACGAGGACCCGAGGCGGTTCCTGGCAGTGCAGGTGTAGAGTCCCTCGTCCGCCCGGTTTGGAGACTGGATTCTAAGCGAGCCAGTTGGCAACAGGTCTATTCTGCAAAGACCAGATCTCTGCTCAATCCAATCATTGTGCTACTTTTTGCTAAATGTCACCTTAATCATCCATACCTGCTGTTGTAGTGCAGCTGTTTTCCGTTTTTTGTCCAACTTAGGAAAGGTTCCGGGTACCCGAGAGTCTCACACTTCATTTCCAAAGTGGCAACAGGCTTTCGGAGCAAGACAGGTGATCCTACGTGGACTACAACATTGGAAGAGGACACCATTCCGACTTTCCTGGATCTCTGAATGATGACGGGGATTCTGGATCTGGTTGAGTGTGGTTTTCGAAGGAGGGGCACCTGCGGACTTGCCGGATGGTGTAGAGTGGACTCATTGGTTTCATAGTGGAACAGCTGACTGACCAACTGACCAATGAGTTGCTCCCCTTGTTGTCGTCTCAGGTTGTCCTCTAGCTTCTGGCTATCGAGAATGAGAACGTTTGGAATGGAAAAATCGTCTTCAGAGGCAGATTTGACTTGGAGCAAATGCTCTACAAAACGCTCATATGGGTTTGTGTCCTCTGTAATGGATGTCTTTTGCTTGTTGCCAATGATCTGCAGGACTAAATGTTCCTTAGCTTGGCCTGCTACACATGTATACGTGCCGGCGTCAGATACTCCTATTTGCTGGATCTTCACTAATCCCACAGAGGTAACAAACAGGTGCGGGAGACTCAGCATAGGCTTCCCTTCCTTCAACCATTGAATGTTTCCCTTACGGATGTGGCGGGTAGGACAACGAAGGAGGACAGTGGTCCAAGGGAGTAGATAGGCGCTACCACCCACTACCAAATGGACCTTTTTGCTCTTCCTCCATTGAATATAGACATTCCTCTGGGCCAGTATGGTGGGGCCGGGTTTCAAGGAATCTGTGAACAAAGATTTTGGTTATTGTCAACACAGTTTTTGAAAAATGAGGCGTAAAGAGCCGTCACTTACTCTTGCAGAGCCTAAGAGAACAAGGTCGGACCCTGCTGGGTCGCGCTAGAGAGGAGCAGTTGTTTGAATCGATGGTCTGATGTCGTCCATCCTCGCCTTGTTTCCTGCAGACAGCTTCCAGCCTTTGGATACCATTTCCACAGGTCACTGAACACTAGACAAGGACATAAATAGTAATGTATTTTAAAAAAACGGCCACTGCAGCAATGTGAATACTTTGGAGTACTAATACAGCACAGCAAAGGGTAAGCAGATGTTAGAATGTGTGCTTACTTCTGTTATTTCTTCCAGAGAAGAATGAGGGCAGAAAGAAAACAGACCGCGGCAGCCAAGTGGAGACTGTATAGACTATATCTCGACTAATACTATACAGCAGCTGTAAGCTAACATGAGCATGAGTGCATTTTTTCTATGTATTTGAGAGGAGACTGAAGGCATCGAGAAAACGTGCTACTGCAGCAAAGTGGAGACTGTGGACGAGTCCTGCACAGGAAAATGGGGAGCTAATGGGAGCTAAGCATGTTATTGTTTGAGCAGAGATTGAGGACCGCAAGAAATCGGGCTGCTGCAGCACAGCGGAGACCGCTGATGGCTAAAACTGCCTAGTAATAGTGTAAGCTAGTGGCCGCATGTTATTATTTGAGAGGAGATTGAGGACAGTGACAAAACGGTCCACTGCAGCAAGGTGGAGACTGCAGATGACTAACACTGCCTAGCAACAGGGTAAGCTAACGTTAGCATTTGCGTTTATTTTGTTATTTATCCAAGAGGAGATTGAGGGCAGCAACAAAATGGGCCACTCCAGCAAAGTGGAGACTGGAGAGTATAAAAATAAACTCATGTCAACATTAGTTACTCTGTCTCTCTGTATTAGTTATTTATTTGAGAGCAACAAGAAAATGGGACGCTGCGGCCGAGACTGTAAACATCTTGAGCAACTATAAATAATACCTTGCAGTGCTAATAGTGAGTAGAGCCATGTCAAGCCGTGCAGGAACCATGCAGTGGAAAAGGGACATTACTGGGCTATGATATGTAGACAAAGCCTACCTGGGACCAGCTAGTGACCCACTGAGGTGGACACTGCTGCTTAGTACATGTCCTCTGCTTGGCTGGGCTCTTGGAAGGACAAAATGTGTCGGGCACCTCCAGGATGCTACCATCTGCCAAACGCTGTTTGCACTGAACCAGCCTCCTCTGAAGTCCATTACCACAGCTACCAGAGCACTGGCCCCAGTCCTGTGCTTCCCACATGGGAGGGCAGTCAAAGCGGTTGCAGGCTTGGACGGGGTTTGGTTTGGGATCGTAGCAGTCGTCATTCCTCACAATCTCAGTAATGTTGCTGTCCCGTGAGGGCTGGTGAGTACACGCCACAGTGCGGGACATCAGGCCAACACCGCAGGAAGCGGAACATGAGCTCCACTGCCCTGTTTCCCACCTATGAAGACCAAATGTTGACATAGAAAGATAGGAATAAGGCCCATAAAGTCAAGTTCAGTGATGAAGCCGACCCCCGACCAATTGCAACAGAGTAGCCATGTTTGGGGGAGGAGGCTGTCAAATACGAGAGTTTTGGCCAAGAGAAGAAGAATGCAGATTTAATCACATAACTTGAGATTTATTGAGTATTTTATTAAAGGAAACTTACTATAATGCCCCACTGGGATCCAACATAATTCTAAAAGCCCCTGAAATGAGCAGGATGGGGCCCCTTTAAAACTTTTTAACACCAAATTTGTCACGGGTGACAGGATTTTCAATGCTATTTTAAAAATAGTACCAGTCGAAAAACCCTCTGGAGCCTTCAAATCTTAAGTGGCATCTAGAAACCAACAACCAAAATGACCGCCAGCTAAATTTCTTAATGATCATTTAGATATCATTTATTTATATAAGGTTTCACCTTGTTCAACTGTAAGTGGATTTAATTTAGTCATTGAATACATGATTAAATACATGATGATTTTTGAGATGGCCCTGGGCCACGAGCAGGAGAAGTTGGGCCCTGAGGTCAACCCCTACTCTATATTACAGGGAATACTCTCAAAAGAGTGGATCCTGACATGGCTCAGTGATGGAGGCCAAAGAAAACACATCCAATATGTTTGCTGTGCCTGAATGCAAGACTCCAGATCAGAAAAAAAAGCCTTCCAGCCTCTGGGTTTGCATGATACTCAGCATGTCCAAATACTCCTCTCTTGCTGTCATTAGAAAATAAAGCCCTATTGTTATTTCCTGTCATGTCATAGGACGGGATGCAATCAGATGGATTGCATGTTTTCTCACAGTCCAGCAGATGCAGGTGCGAGATTTAAGGGGGCCTTAAGGAGGGACAGGAGATTGATGTGTACATCTCAGCTGTCACTGCACATTACAGTCTTAGCTAAGTAAATCAATGCAAGGCCAAGTAAAAAAAAAACAAAAAAAACACTAAAGATGAGGAGGTCGGCTGTACGCCTTCTGAAAGAATCAAGATGACAAATCAAAGCCCATAGAGCCCACAGGTTAGGTATTTTTGGAGGTGCACGTCACACTACGCAAGAGGGTTTGCAGGGGGAGGAGCGAGCCGGTGTAGTGCACCCCGGTGCTTCCACACAGGAGCACAATCCCGGTTTCAGAGACTGAACTCCAAAAATGAAACAGGCAAAATGCAACAAAATGCGCACCTGGAGAGCACATGAGCGTATGCTAGGATCAAAATGTGTGCAGAGTACAACAAATGCACACATGTTGTCGGGCCTGCACTCTGCTGATAACCATAGAACCAGAATTGAAATTTACTGTTGCCGTAATTTTACTGAACAGATGCTAACATAAATAGCAGCAGGGCTTATGACGAGCATTAAAACGCCAACAAAATAGTTTCTGGTCTTTTACAAGTCTAAGCTACACATTTTAACACTGAACATTAACATAAGGTAACATTCATATTCTCGTAACATTATTACTTTTGCTCTTGTAAACTTATCAATTTTAAGTGACGATGACTGGATATGCAGAATGTTTTTACCTGGGGGGGCAAGGTTGTGTTTTGCAGTCCTGAAGAAGTGGCGGGGGTCGGCGGGCGCTCACACACAAGCTCTGGTCCAAAGCTGCCTCCTTGGTCTGTTTATTCAGGCAGATGACCACTGCCTCCTGCACACCTGACAACATCCAAGAACCATAAAATAACATCTTCATCTGCTAGACAAGCTTGTTGTTGTCTGCACTAATGTTTTAACGGCGTTAATCTTTGATCAAAAGCAACTTGTATGTGTCATAGTTGCTTAGTTAGGTGTTTTACACTCCAGTCCTTTAAAGGGAGCCATGGACTATAAGTTTGGAGAAGCCACACGGAAATGTTTTCACGTCAGGAAAACGATGACATCAGAAGTGAGCGCCGCCGACACGCCAACATAATAGCTGAATATTTCTACTAGCATGACTCACCCCGGTTGACATTCTCCTGTTATTTTGTTGTCTTATACTCCATAATGACTCGCAGAAGTAATTCCACTTCTCGGAAGTCTAAATGAGCCTTGGAAAGCAGAAGATCATGGAGTTATGCGCGTGCGTTCTTTCTTCTTCTATGGTTTGGTGTGTCACGTGGTTTTGTCTGTGTGCAAATAACCGTTAGGGGTCTCTAATTAGTGGCAGTTGTGGCTGTAGGTGACCTCCTGATGTCGTTTTCTACTAAATGTTGCTACTCAGCTGTCAGTGTGAAAGTCATGCGTGTTACACTTGCTGTACTGTTGTTTACAATGAACTCATCAGCACTATTCACGCTGACTGAGTTTCCACTTTCTCAAGCACTCCAAATTATTATTAACACTAAAAACAATAACTTTTCATGTATAATTTACGATGGTTCCATACCTCCTCCACAGCTCTCGGAGCACTGGGTGAACCCGTCATATTCCCACTCATGCAGCTCCTCTCCTTGGACCATCTCCTCCATCTCTGTCTCTTCCTCCTCCACACCATCACCTCCTTCTGGCTTGTGGCATGGAGTACGGTAGCAGGGTTGGCTCTCTGGAGGTTTGATGCCCAAGCATTCATCATCAGGGAGGTCAGCCACAGTCTGGGAGAAGGACAGCAACAGCTGACACTTGACGGTGCGCCGCTGTGTGCCGGCGCCGCACGTTCTGCTGCAGGGTTGCCAGGGAGCTGGGATGAAGCTGGGAATGACAGATGGAGATGTCAAAGCTGTTTTTATTTTACAATAGCAGACGTTTACACGTTAAATGTGACTTAAAACATCACCTGTAGAGTTAATGCATGTTTTACTATGGACACAGTTTAACACTGCAATTGCTTATTCCTGTTTACATTATTTCCTATGGGAATGGAATGGGACAAGACAATCATTCAGTCTTTTAGACTCAAATTAAGACATGAGTATTGTTGAAATCCAACAGTCCAATCCAATGGATTTTCTTGCGCTTCAGCTGTGACACATTAGGAATTTTTTAAAAAGCACTTTCATGTGTGAAAAGGAAGAGGAAATGCTTGTAGATCATGGGCATCCGTCAAGGTCTTTTCAACAGCTCGGGGGAAAGTAGAAATATTAAAACCCTGTTCCTGCTCGAAGACTTCCTGAGGAATAAAACGTGTCAGATTAAATTAAAACTCTTGGAAGGAAAAGATTTATTTTCAGATAAATATGTCTTCAAGGTGATGTCTGAATGATGAGCTGCAAAAATAAGCAACGTTAGTGCCTTAGCAAGATTGTCTTTTGTGCACAAAAGATGCTTGTATATTGCTTGTATATTTCCCCCAGTGGAAATATATGATTTAGTGCAGTGTTTTGGACCAAACGCAGCCAAAAACATGACTTGTCTCCATCTTTGGTTCTCCCATCCCATGTGGTTGCCAGATATGTTTTTATGCAGCTTTTACACGCCTCCTCACTCCAGAGATGAGTCAAAGTCACAGATGTTTAGAACTGGCGAACACGCGTGCTAATACGAGTCATGCAAACGCGCTCGGCCGCGCTCCAAAAGGACAGTCTTTTATTATTAGTCAGAGGACATGTGAGACATCTCGAACATCAGTGAGTGTGCTGAGGCAATGCTTTTAGCTTGACAAAAGAGGTGGACACTTTTTTTTTTATTGTTACCTTACGTGACCTCCCATACATCACATTTATGACAAGGCAGGTGTTCAGCAGAGGAAAAGCAGCGTGAAAAACATAAAACTCATGGACAAGATGAACACTGAACACACTGAAATCCCCTCTGGGCTATACTGTGGATGTTAAATTCTTCTACTCCTGAAGCGCTGCACACCAAAAAGTAAAAAATTGTCAAAACATGATCAATACACCACACGGTGGTGCTGTTATTACGACACCAAATTTGACATACATCTTTAGGTGACTGACAAACACATGTCTGTAGAATTTGAGCAAAATTGGTTGAAAAACATGAAAACATCAAACATCAAACAAAACATCTTTGCCGGGGCACCGATTAATTGTCATGGAGATTTTGTCTCATGATGATAGAACTTTGAGGATCTCGGTATTAGATGTATGGGATGTATTTCAACACAACCCATAGGGGACGCTACAAATGCTATTTACAGTCATGTGAAAACATTGGGACACCCCATGGTGTAATGCTGATTTAATAAAAAAAAGTAAAACTACAATAAAATTTAAAAAAGTTCCCTTACTTGGGTTCCTCAGTTACGGCGATCTCCTCTTCCAGCTCGATGGCCTGCTTGTGCCACGGAGGTTTGGCTTCAACAGGTAGCGTATCTGAAGAAAGGGTGCAAAATATCAGTACGGCTCTTTAAGCCAATCACAGACCTGAAGAAAGTCATTTCCCGGAAAAGACACAACTGATAGGGAAGTGGGCTTCAGGTTAACTATAGCAAAATAATAATTTTTAAAAAGTTTTGGTAAAGCATGCATAAAAACACACCAAGAGCCTTGTAGCAGGGCACAGTCACCAGACACTCCTCCTTGATGTGGGGCTTGGTGGTGGGGTTGCATCCTCCAGCATGGAGCCCCCTGTGGTCAATGCACAGCACCACCCTGTAGCGTAGACCCTGACCACAAGTCACTGTGCACTGCAGGGAGGTATGAGAGATAAATCTGTGTTACTTGGCCTTTCAGATTACAAGTAAGAACCCTCTTTACTCACAGGGGTGTGTGTCCTGTACCAAACTAAGCATTGGCTGCCAAAGCTGATTTAAGATCCGTTAAAGCAAACATGAAAGTACCAGACACCTACAGGAGACCACTCCTGGGCCAGCCAGGTGGGGCAGTCAAAGGTGTTGCAGGGCTGTAGGATGGCCGCCTTGGGTGCGTAGAGACACTTCCACTCCTCAGTAGCCATGATGGTGCCTTGCATGTCCTCCTCCACACAGGAGACGGAGCGACTCTGGATGCCGCCACCGCCGCAGGAAGTGGAGCAGGCGGTCCAGGGGCTACTCTCCCACCTATATATACATACATATACACAGTCAAACCTCGTTTTTTTGTACGTACTTTTGCCAGATATTTTGCCTTTGTTTTTGTACACCGTCTCGGTTTTCATAGAGTATTGCAGGTAACAAACCCGTTTGCCCTGTACTGTATCGTTCCGTGAGTCCCCGAACAAAGCAACCTACGCGTCATAAAAAAAAAAAGTTAAATAACCCACCATGGGGCCAAACAAAGTGCCAGCGAATTAATGAAGAAGGTGAGAAACATTATTGAATTAGTTTGTCATTCATAATATTTTGCATTGTTTTCTGCATGTACAACTATAATTATTAGGAATAAAATGACATGTTAGCATTTTTGGGTGTCTGGAATGGATTAAATGGATTACTTCCTGTGGGAATAATTGCCTCGGTTTTTGTATGTTTCTGTTTTCGTCTGATCTTTTGGAACAAATTCATAACAAAAACCTAGGTACCACTGTGTGTGCGTAAGCGTATGTGTGTGTGTGTGTGTGTGTGTGTGTACAGTGCCTATAAAAGCACCCCCCTTGGATAGTTCAGCCATTTATTGCTTTTGTAAAAGAAATCATGATCAATGTAATTTTGCTTTTTCGACAATGATTTGCAAAAAAAAACCCCTCCTTTCATGTGGAAGTGAAATCTGTTTATTTTTCACAAATTTGTGTCAACTAATTACAAATACTGTATGTAAGATAAAGTAAGTGTTTGCATAAATATTCACCCCCTTTAAAGTGGCTGTCCTAATTCAACAGAGATCCAGCTAGTTGATACCTGCAGTTTCACAAGTGAAAGTGAAATGGAGAACACCTGAGTACAGCTGAATTGTATTAAGTGATTGTCGTATAAAAACACCTGTGTCTGGGAGGCCCAGTCTCCGGTCCATTAGTACTCTTGCTACAATTGCAACATGAAGACTAAAGAACACTGCGAATACCTCAAGAGAAAAGATCATGAAAAAGTTTAGAACAGAAGATGGTTACAAAAAAATTTCCAACTCACTGGGCAGTACAGTTCAGTGCAGTTAAATCCATAATTAAGAAATGCTTAGTTAAAAACCATTAGTTTTATTACTTTTACAAATGAAACAATGGTCAATGTAATTTGGCATATATACTGTACAAGTTTGATTCCTTTTCTAATAATTATTATTATCCATCCATCCATCCATCCATTTTCTATGTCGCTTATCCTCATTAGGGTCGTGGGGGTATGCTGGAGCCTATCCCAGCTGACTTTGAGCGACAGGCGGTGTACACCCTGGAATGGTCACCAGCCAATCGCAGGGCACATATAGACAAACAACCATTCACACTCACTTTCATACCTATGGACAATTTAGAGTCGGCAATTAATTTATTTCTTATATAATTATTTATATGAATATGTATATATGGAAAAAATGATTAGACCACCCTTGTTTCTTCAGTTTCTTGTTCATTTTAATGCCTGGTACAACTAAAGGTACCTTTGTTTGGACAAATATAACAATGAAAACAAAAATAGATCATAAGAGTTAAATCTTTTGGCAGTGCAATGCTATAGCTATTCATGTAAGAACTTAAGTGATTTTGGTTATTATCAAGAAATTTTTTGGTTCTGTCGCTGATCATGGGCTGGGTTGCATTATGGAGGGGAGTTTACAGCTTTCAGACCTGCGTTGCATGGAGTACGGAGGTGCTTGCCTGCACGGCAGATACTTCAACTTTTGTTGACTGGTTTTATTTAATTACCGAATAATGCATGACGCAAGAAACACTTTCTGTCTTTCACTTTTAATGCACACATCAACTCGCTAAATGTAGTGACCATGTTGCTAAATTGTCAACACGGATCTCTTCTACATATGAGGTGTGTTATGAAGTGGAGTTGGTCACCACAGAACCATTATTAATGACGCAAGACACTCACTTAACTTCATCTTCCAATATATATTGTCACCGATACGCCTGACTTTCATTTCTGCTAACAACTTGGAGCATTAATAACTAACTTTTACGGGTGATCGCCAGTGCTTGTCAAGATGGTGCTCTGCCAAATAACACGTGTAAATTGAGCGACCTGGTCCAAACATCCACATGTTTTTATCAGACAAATTTTGTAACTTAATCTTGATAAAATGTAAAATAACTACAGCTTCTGCTTGGCCATTGACACGGCGGAAATTCAGACAAAAAATACAACCACGTCGCTCACAGAACACCGAATGCAAGTAGGATTTCAAGGTTTATAGTGTGCGTAAAGCACGTAATGTGCGGTTCCAATAATGCCTTGCGTACTGCCACTTCCATATTGCTGTACTGTCATTCATAATAGTGATGTCATAGTTCACAGTCTGATTGGCTTCTGGCTGCCCTGTTTTCACGAGACAGCTTTTCTCTAAACAAAGAATATCGTTACATTTTAATTTTGCGAAATATCATGACATGAGCTCTTGTGACACCCCTAATATGTGTATGTAAGCACCATATGTACTGTATACGGTATATATTTATTTATATTTAATGTTTATTAAATTTAGGACGTACCTAGGCAAGGGGTGGTAGAGGTCATACGGCATAATCTGCTTGTAGCCATCGCTGAAAGACAACATGTAAGACAATTTAAGTGTGGTTTTACTGTGGAAAGTAGCAAAAAAAAAAAGGATGTTCTTACCTGGCAAGACAAGGCTCCATGTTGCACTCCTGCAGTTTGGGTTTGGGTTTGATGTTCTCTGGGTAATAATGGCAGTACTGGTCCACAACCACACGGCCACTGCGCATGTCGAAGCACTCCGCGGACGTCAGCTGGTACCCTAAAGCAGAGAAAAATGCTGATTGGATGTTTTCATGATCATAATAGCGCAGCGTTTTGTTGGTTTACCTCCTCCACATGTGACAGAGCAAGGGAAGAAGTCCGTTTCCCTCCAGCGGTGGATGATAGGCTGGTAGAAGATGTACTGGATGATGCTGTCTGCTCCACTTGCAAAATGGACCTGCAGGAAATATACTATGAACTCATAACCTTGCCAGAATAAAGTTGTATTTTTGGAAGAAAAAAAAGGCAAAAATGTCACAATATTTCAAAAAAGACAGTTGTAATATTTTGAGATAAAAGTAGCACTTGTAGGAATAACAAAATAATGTAATGGTTGAAGTTAAAAACATTTAAGTCACAATTTTACCTGAATAAAGTTCTAATATTTTCAAAATAAGTAATTGTCACAAGAATCAAATTGTATGATTTTAGGCAAAAAGCTGCACAGAAGAAAAAAAAAAGTACACTGATGAAAATACAATTGTAGTTTTTGAGAATAAAGTCGTACTGTAAATATCTCCAAAAAGACTAACCTTGTAATTTTATGAGAAAAAGTATTTTGAAAAAAATTGCAACCAGAAAAAGTTGTAATTTTGTGAGTTGTAACCTTGCCAAAATAAAATAGTATTGGTAGTATAAGAATTGTTAAAAAAAAGTTAGAAAAGTTGTACTCTTAGGAACATGATGTATTTTTTGCAAAAAAATATAATCGGTGCATACAATAGTGCTGATATGAAGAATTATATCATATAGATAAATTTCGCAATATTAAAAAATAGCTCTGACAACCAAAAAAAAAAGCCCCAATAGGGCGAGATTACCCTGACGGTGTGAGCAAATCAAGCGCTCCTTTTCTATCGTAACTTTCCCACCTCCCCTGAGCTCACTTGTAAACAAACATGGTGTCGATCGTGTGGGACTTCTCCCCATTTCAGGGAAAGACATTTTGCCAAATTTTCCAAATGCTTTGGGACATTCCGGGATGAGGGAAACAAACATCAAGAAAAAACCTTATCAGTCATCTGAAACATCAACATTACTTTGACGCCCGAGGCTTGTTCCTATCGACACGGCATTTGCAAAGGACAAAAAGGGCTAAAGCGATCTGTGATGTCATCATCGAAAGGATGGTGCTGGACGATCAGCCTTTTGCCATCGTTGAAGATACCGGCTTTTGTTGGCCAGTAAACGCCTAGGTGCAACTGTTTGTACTTCAGAGCCACCGGTATTTTTTTGTGTTTTGTTAATGATGTCATGATATTTGGTTGGAACAAATTTATAGGTAAAGTTTGTCAAATCCAACTTTTTTTTATTCTTGTCAAGTTGCACTTTACCAGGTTTCCCAAACAATAAAATGATACATTTTTACATTCACTTGTTAAAATGACCACTTTACCCCTTTAAGATTATGACTTTTTTCTCATAATATTATGGCCTTGTTCTCCTAAATGTACGACTTTTTGTGACTATTATTTTCATGTAATTTTACAATTGTTTTTAAATGACAAATTCAGTGGTTGCCAAAGATTCGTGTAGACACGTTTTTACATTTCAGCTCTTACCTGGATGGTGAAATCAGCCCTGAGTGGCCCAGGAATTCTCAGAACTTCCTTATCAGAGAGTTTTTGGTAATCCAAGGTGGTATTTTCCAGGTGGTACTGCCCTGACTTATTCAGGACAAGTTGGCTTTTTACCCCTTGTAGAGTCTTACTCTCCACATCTAAAGAAAGAACACAAAATCGTACATTTGTCAATAATAGTAAAGCGTTTGAAGAGATCGTACACTGACAATCATTGCAAAATCAATTTGCAACAAACTACTGTATGTCGAGTCACAGGAAGGGCAAAACAGATAAACAGTGCGATGACATGAAATACAGTGGTGTGAAAGAGTGTTTGCGCTCTTCCTGATTTCTTATTTTTTGTGTGTTTGTCACACTTAAAGGAATAGGACGGATTTTTTTACATGAAGTTGTACGACATCCCCAGCAGCAGTGGACTATATCCACAGTGTCTAACCCCCCAAGTCCAGTTCTGGTCGGATTTCTGTGACGAGGAATGTAATTCTAATTAGTAGTCCCCTGTGGAACACACGCAAACAAGATGACCGCGGTGCTCTGTCGCGGATGAAGATGCGAGCATCTTCACCACATACACACGAATGGAGAGGCGACAGTGCGCGGGGACATGGCGCGAGGCAAATATAATGCCGAGCGATTTGTACGTTCTGATTTTTTTGAGGAGGCATTTTTATGATGCAAATGTATTACTCTCTTGAGTACATATTGTTTTGAGAAGCCAAACTCTGTACTTAAATGACCCAGAAACTAATGTAAGCAAGCTAAATATTGCAAGTGTCAACATGTAAAAGATATGGTGTGAAGTAATTATCAGTAATAGATATGGAGAAAGGGTAGGATTAAATGAACGCAGTTTCTTCCTACTATTTTTTGGACATGTTGAATTATGCAAATATAACCACGTGATGTAACCTTAATGTAGTTTGTTAAGCAAGTCTAAACCGTATTTACATAGCATACTGTTATAAAGGAAGGACTTGCTTGGGAGAAGTATTTTGGTGCCACCTACCGGTTTGCTTGTAGAAATCGATGCCGGAATATAAGACGACCCCTCTTTTTCAAGACCCATTTTTTGGGGGGAAAAAAGTTTTTAAAGGTCTTTTGAATAAAGACAATGATGGACAAAAATGTCAAGGTCACATTTGTCAATAAAAAGCTAAGCAATTGAAGATATGGTACACTTGTTATGATCTCAAAATCAATTTGCAACAAACCACGTACAGTTATCCCTCAAATTAAAGGTCCCCCAAATGTAAGACAACCTGTCTAAAACCATCTTATATTTGGGGCAATACCATACAAAGAGGATGTCCATCCATATATTTTCTATGCCGCTTATCCTCACCAGGGTCGCGGGTATGCTGGAGCCGCTCTTCAAATGCTCCCAGCTGGCTTTGGGCAAGAGGTGGGGTACATCCTGGACTAGTTGCCAGTCAATCGCAGGGCACATACAGTATAGACAAGCAAACATTCACACTCACATTCATACCTATTATTACAATTAAAGTCGCAAATAACAAGCATGTTTTTGGAATGTGGGAGGAAACTGGAGTACCCGGAGAAAACCCACGCACATGCAAACTCCCCACAGTGATGCCCAACGGAGATTCGGACCCAGATCTTCCCGATCTCCTGACTGTGTGGCCAACAACTAACCAATCGGCCACCGTGCAGCCCACAAAGAGTATGTGTCAAATCTAAACAATGGAAGGGCACCCTGGACCTACCAGGACTTACACAAGTGATCCGGACCTTTGAGGACAAGACGCACGTGTCGACTCTTAAAGGGGATGATCACCACAGTGTCCTCAACTTAGGTTGGACAGAAAGGGACAACAACTTAGGTGTATATCAATCAAGCATTTCATCCAGCACAATTCAATGCTTTGAGGGACCTACTTTTTCCCGAGGCATGCTGGGATTTGTAGTGTCCTCGTACCAGCCTGCAGGAGGAGCCATCTCCACTGCACACGCCACAGTTGTCTTCTTTTGCTGCACTTCCCAACTCGTGGTCGCAGCCAACAATCTGGAAGGTGAAAGCATTATATGGACATATGAAATAATAACAGCGAATAATAGTCTAATCCTATTACATGTTACACCATTGAATACCTATAGAGACAGTTCATTATCATTTCAGTCTAAACAAAGTCCTCCAAGGTCCATACTAAATCAACATTATTATTATTAGGAATAAGGATAGGCTTTTATGTCATTGAACCATTTGACAATTATTATTAATTATTAAGAATATTGATGTGGAATTAGGCTCCAGCATGCCCCCGCGACCCGAATGAGGATGAAGCGGTATAGAAAATGGATGTATGGATGGATTGATGTGGAATTATGAAAAATTAACCCGCTGGGACTTCCAAAATCTTGGCAAAAATGTGGATTCAGTTTCATTTTCTGTCAGGCATTCACACTGTCATGATCTCTTGATGGCAAAGGCAAAAAAAGCTTTCTCTCTTTGAACGCGGTCGGATTGTTGAGCTGCATAATCACGTCCTCTTGCAGCATGCCATTACTGCTGAGGTTGGATGCAATTTTAAACTTGATGATGAGGGTTATGGAACAAAAAAGTCAAGTAAAGAAATTTCACCAGCCCTGAGACAGAGCTTGGCTGTCCGTCAAGACACGGGGCAATCACTGACCCAAATGAAGGGTGTTACTGGTACTGAGTGCACTCCAATAACCATCAGACAGCATCTGCGAGACAAGGATTTCAGAACAAAAATGCAAAGTCTTCAAATTCCCCATTTTTTTCTGGGATTTGCATGTTGGCCCCCATCAAATCCAAAATATAGGTTGCCAAGCGCTGCCTTAGAGGTCTGTCGAGGTGTCTTTGTGGTCTCCCACCTGGCATGCTCCACTGATGCACATGTCCAGGGACTCTGTGTAGCACCGCGTCCCATCCAGAACCTTGGGTGCCAATTCCACCACCAGCCCTGACGAGCCCTCGGCTTTGCACTTCAGGGCGCACGGGTTGTCTGGGTCATTGTAGACAGGCAGCCACTCATGGTACTGGCCCTGGTAGCGTACGTCGGCGTGGGCTGAACACTGCTGAGCTCGGAAGTCTCCGGCTTCCACGGGGCAGTCCTGAGAGGGAAACACAGACACAATAAGAGCATAGTATTCTCAAAAACAATCAGCCTTTAACAAACACTACATTATAGATGTACAGCTTACCACATTACTGCATGTGCGATACTTGATATTCTGTCCTTCGCACGTCCTGCAGGAGTATGGAGGGAAAAACAGTGTGTGAACTTACTTTTTGTGGTGTTGAATGATGAGGCAAACCACAATACATGCGCATAAGTGCCGGCGGTTAGCTTGACATTCAGCAACCACAAGTGGCGCAAAGACATAATAAAGTCCCTTCTTTGCGACTGTAAGTGAAAAGTCAGAGTGGATTTATCATAACTGGAAATCTGACCTGGAATCCAGCTACATTTCATGTTTTAACCCATTGAAACCAATATAAAATTTGAAAAAACTAGCAATGCATGATGGTAGACAACAATTATGTACCCCAAATGCTCAATAGGCTTCAATCCACAACTAGTTTAATTTGAAATATTTGGACAGTTGGGAATGCCACTGAAAATGCCAGAATAATAAGACTGTAAAGTCGTAGAAAAGACCTCAGCTCATTCAGCATCAAAGGACTGCTTTTTCTTTGGCTTTTCCTTAGTAATGTTGTACAACGATATAGACAGGAAGTAATAGCCACTCCGCAGTACTTGTTGTGAATAAGAATAGTGGCTATTAACTTCTTCTTACACACTGAAAATGGTGGGCAAAATATGGACTCAGTTCATAAAAAAAAATGCTTTAGCGTTGAGCGGGAAATCTAAAAATAATATTAACAAAAAATAAACACAATTAGCTCATTCAATACTAAAGACACATTTATACATTTTTATACTCCTGAATGCCTGATCCCAGCATCGTGTTTATACGTCTTTCACGTTTTTTTGCACAAGAGGCAAAAAGGGGTGATGATGCAACTCTCCACTAATGCAGTAACACTTCAGAGCACGTTTAAGCCATAAAAACAGCCACAAGGTGGCAGAAGTGCATTTGATAAGAGCTCGGCAGGGATCAAGTGAGGACGGATAAATCACACATGACAGGAAATTCTAACGCATGCACACGCGTGAGCACTTCAACACACGCACGCGTGCACACACATAGTTCAGTTCCAAATGTGAAAATTGTAAATAGTTCATTGTGTTCATGGTATTTGTAAATTGTTATTTTGATGTAAAACAACCCCTTTTTGTGTTGTTTATGTTGGTATAGTTGTTTAGATATTTGAGCTGTCAAAGTGAAAGTTATGCTTGTAATATATCTTTTCACAAAAGGCTGGCTTTCTCCCTTTTCTTGTCAGCAACTGATATTTTCCTGAAATGCACCTATGTTCTACTGCTGATTACTACAGAACCGAAAAAGGTAGAAACTAACTTTTTTTTGAGACAAGAGTCTAATCTTTCTTTTGGTAGGTTCCATATGTATATAGCCAGAGAACACAATATCCTGTGTGCCTTGAAAAATCTGTCAAAATCGTCTAAAATGGCCGGAACTGAAGGGGTTGTCTTTTGAACAATGGCTGGGATTGAGTGAGTTAAGATTTGGTATAAATTATTTTATAAAAGCATCATTTAACTGTGTAGCATGTGTCCTGTAAATGCTCCAATAAACACCTCAATTCAATTAACCGCAAACGAATTAGCACCGGATCAAAAACCATTTGCATTAACAGCTTTTGCTGTAGGCAACCTTCTGATATAGTTTGTATTAACGCCATAAAACGGCAGTAGCTGTGTTTGAAGTGTCATGAGTAGTCAGCATCCAGCAGCTGTAGCTACCTCTGTATGCACTTTACTACTCAGATACACTCCTGATCAAAATCAAGACCAGTGGCGTAAACAATTTAATGCTGTTCATCAGCCAATCAAAAAATTAACACCATCGCTCAAAAAACCCCGAAATCCCACTCAAATTGAAATAATTTCAAAAAAGGCCCCAGTAATGAGTGGCTGCACCATTCTTATTAATCAAAGCAAACATTTATTTTGGCATGCTTGATGCCAGTTGTTCCAGGAGGCTTGTGGGAATGTTGTTCCAGGTGGCGAAGATGGCTTCATAGAGGGCATCCACTGTCTGGAACTGATGCCCTTTTTTGTAAATTTTCCTTGCCACGTTGACTTTAATGGTTGTTTGCCAAAATTGCTTATTCAAAAATGTTGTTTGCCTCATTCCCATCTCTTCTTTTTGCATTTTAAAAGCTGTACTTAGAATAAAATGTAAATTCTGGCAAATTTTCAACTGGTCTTAAAATTTTGATCAAAAGTGCCACTGATGCATGTTACATTTGCCGCACTGTTTTTTTACGATGGACTCGTCAACAGTATTAATGCCGACGGAGCCGTTTGCACCCTACCGCTATTTCAACATCGGTTCTGTTGCTGCTGTGTTGTGCAACATATACTTGCTAATAAATTGTCATGTGTTCAAAAGAGAGCTACGTTTTCTTTTCCACTTTCTCATGCAGTCCAAACCGTTGTTAAAGTAAAAAAAAAATGTCCTTGTTATTCTGGATATAAAATACACAACCCTTTCCTCCAAATACGCTAAAAACAGACACGGTGAGGCTCTCCCAGCTGGCGGAACACATAGGAACAGTTTCCCCACTATGAAATTGTCAAATGAAGCACCTATTGAAAATTCCATTAGTGCTTTCATGCTACAGTAAGTGAAGATAAACGATCACTGAGGGATAATGATAGGTAAATTATCCTCCGGGACTCCAATCAAAGGTTATTGTGCTGACTTTGGAAGACTTTTAGAGGATTTCAAGCAACATCACCGCATTTTTTTTGTTTGGTTGGCTGACACAGGACCAAGTTCAAGCTTAAAGATTTTTGTTATTGCAGAGTCTGTGTGGCATGGCAAGAACATTAGTCAGATCCTTCCAGACTGGTCCCCCTGCCAAGACAAACAGCGGTGAGCGGCTTGAGCGTGGATGAGAATTGAGAGACAGGTAACAAATCAGGCCGGGATGAGCAACGTATCATCGTAAAAATATACATTTCCTCTCACATTGAGAACTAGTTGGTTGAAATATCTGAATTCTGAACAAAAGACACCAAAACTTTTAAAAACTGAGAAGAGAGGTGTTTTGTTTTTGTTTAACAAGCATTGTTTTTAAATATAGATTGTACACAATACTGGAAGCCATTAACAGTTAAATGACACAAATCAATTCTTCAATAGGTGGACTCTGGGCTGATTGCTTCTACAGAACACCAGTTGAACAAATCATCAGAGCAGCACTGACTTTCTTTTACTCCACATCTTTGGGCAAGTAAAAAAAACAAAACAAATATGATACTAAAGTAAATAGTAGTCCAAAACATTTGTATTATTATTATTAGAACAATAAATTCCACTTTTGGAGGACCTACTGTTACATGAATTAGCCAACAACAAATTGTGAGCTGGTTTGAGAAAGTTGTAATTACAAATAATTGGCTTTAAAAAAAACATTGTATTCAAGGTCATCTTATATTTCGGTCACTTGTTAGGCATTTCATTACGCTGATATCAGCATGTCCTCAGAGTGCTACCGACTGTCAAAATGAAAACAACCAATGTTGTACGAGGTGTTTGGCATGCGTGTTGAAGTGTCATACTCAGTGTCGACTTTATATTCTGTTCACTTTTGAGCGTTTCATTGCATTAATATTAGAATTCTTCATTGCTTGTTATGAGACTTCAGCTTTAACTCGTTGTTAAAGCAACTGACGCGTTAGGAGGCGTGTGGCGTCGCTAGTGTAGATATGCGCATGTATTAAAGCGCAGACGGCCGTGGATACAACTTCTTGTAGCCCGGTGGTGGTAATGTATGACGCTGGAGCGTCTGTCACCTCACCTCATCTCACATCACCTTGCTGTTGGCGTGGGAATGAGAGGGCCCTCCTCCCGTTTTGGAAAATGTGCCATTAAAAAAAAAGCACAGGGCCCCAGTGTATGTGTGTGTGTATGTGTCTTGCAAAGCTAAAAAACATGCCTGCAACACCCTCTGAGCCAATGGCAACCCGCTGGGCTCCCTGCTGACCCTTAAATGCCAACACATACACAGAGGACCAATGCAAAAAAAAGTGCAGACTAAACAGAGCGTGTCGCCTTCAGTAGCCCCTTGATCATGTGCGGCATTATTAACAGCAGCACAGGTAGTTGTAAGCAAAGTGTGGACATATAGATTGGGTGCCGTGGCAATGCTTAAGTGCTTCTGTATTATTCATGACAGTGTCCACCCAGGAGTTTTCTTTTTAGGGATATTCTCAAAAAACCTGTCATCATAAATGCATGTATGTGTTATAAATATACACATATACAATTACATTTACACTGTCAAATAAAATGAAAAAATATAATGCAATGCTAAAGTATTCCAACAATATTCATTGTCGTTTTGCACACTGAATTGGAAGAACTACAGGGAAACACCCAATGATGTCACTCTTCTACTGCTGAACTGCTGCACACAAAAGGGTGAAAAATGTGTTAAAACATCGAACCCTACTGTGCTGCCTGTGCTATTACTTTTCTGGCAAATACACCACATGGTGGCACTGTTGTTAAACCCCACAAGTCAGACTGACTGAAAATTGGCATTGACGGCTGTGGCTGTAGGTGACCGCTTGGGCCTGATTGCTCAAAACCCGGTTATTTATTTAACAACGGGTTAAGCAGACTTAACCAACCGTTAACTTTAACGGCACCGTTATCTTGTTGTCCAAAACTGGGTTAATTTTAACGGGCTGTTAATTTGACGTTAAAGTTAACACACCTAAGGACCACCGCTAACTTTTTTAACCGGTGGTTAACTCTCAAGATGGAGTTGGCGGCTCACGCTGCCTTCGTGATGCCATTCTGTCATGTCTCCTTACGTGCATTGCTGATGTCTGGGTTATGCATTACGTCACACATTACTGTGCAGCTTTTCGGCACAAGACAAATTATTTATATTTGCAAGACAGAAAAACGTCACAAGATTGTGTTTTTATGAGCAATTTCAGGCGATAGTTACAGTACATTATTTTTAAGGCTTTCCAGAGGAATTGTAAGTTGTTGTGTAAATTGTGTGTCTGATGGTGTACGTAGTCTTGCCTTTGCAATGTACTGAAAGCTGTGTTCTGTCCACTAGTGTAACAATAACAACTAAAACATACATTAGATAAATATTGCTCACTTGTTGTTTATACATGAATAGCTATCATACGCATTATCATCTTGGCACCAATTATTAGGTTGAAACCTAAGACTCTTACTTTGAAGGCGAGCCGACTGTCAGTATTTTTCCAACCTATAACAGCTGGTGCTGAGCAAAATATTTTTAACGAAAAACATTTCAATTTAGTCGTGCCTGCTTGTTTTAATTTGTAAAACGTTTAGCTGTTGCAGAATACAATTTGAACATTTTTAAGTTAAGAGCGTCTGGGCTCTTACTTTGAAGGCTGGTTAAGTGGGTTCCGGTAGCCAGAGTAGGGCCCGAGGTTCATTTTGCTGTAAGGCTGGAAACTATGTTAAATGTTGCTCACTTTAATTAATAATATATTTAAATAAAAATATTTTTGTTTAGTTTCTTTTTGTAGCCTCGTTTCGCTATCAATTTAATCAACAAAATGAGGAATTGTGGGATATATTGGCGCGGACAAGTGACGTCAACCACACGGTTTAACTTTGATGGTGCCGTTAACTAATGATGTGACTAACCATGCTTTGAACAACGCATATTTAATGGTCAATTAGCTAACAGCGGGTTAAGAATCAAACGGTGGTTAGGGGTTAACCAGTGGTTAAAATAACTGAGTTTTGAACAACCGGACCCTGATGTATTTTCTTTTTAAACATTTTTTTTAACTAACTCAACAAGATGGCAGTGGCTGCATTTGCAGTATCATAAGTGATCAGCATCCAGGAGCTTTGTTTACCTTTGCACTTGCTTTAAAATGTTGCTACCCAGCTCTTGGAGTGAAATTCATTTGTGTTACCCTTGCCACAATGCTTTTTTACAACACCGGTTCTGTGCTGCTGTGTTGTGCAATATATTTGTTCATACATGACCAAATGGTTAAAGAGAGCGACGTTTTAATTTCCACTTTCTCACACAGCTCAACTGTAAGTTAAGGGTGTTTTCCGCCAAAAAGTGACAAGCGTGTGTAAAATTTGAGTAAAATTGGTTGAAAGACATGGCCGCCGTCAAGCAAAATGTCTTAGCAACTTAGCGACTAATTGTCCATAAGTGACTGGCCATTTGTCTAATGATTATAAACTTTGAGGATATGTGTATTACATGTACGCTAGATTGTCTTCCAAAGCATTTTGAGTTCAAGCCATCGGGGGGCGCCCCAAATGACATTTAAAATCGTGACAGAATTAGTACGGCTACACTTAAAGAGATGTACTCATGAAGGCTGGTGTCTGGCTTCATTTGATGGTTGCATGAATCACTTCCTATTTGTGACTACAATCTATTATACCGCTGTATTTCTGTGTTAAGTCCTACTTGGAATTGAGGCATCGTCTCAGGGAATAGGACGCTCCTCCTCCGCAGGTACGGGAACAATCGCTCCACGACCCCCAGGCGTCCCAAAGAGTGTCTCGGTCCTCTTCCGAGCGGGCTGTCCGCGAGCTCTGCACACAAAGAGAGGCCATCTGATGAGGAATGAAAGCGAATTTGAGTCGTGTAGGGCTATTTGTGGATGTACGTATACGAAAACTACAGCCTTATTTTGACATTTGTTTGTGGACAGTGTAGCCCAGAACATGGCAAAACATGTCACAGGATAAAAGGAATTGCTGGATTTGATTGTTATATAAATCTCTCGATTATATATGCAAACCAACAGGTGGCGGCAAACGACTTCACAAGAGAATATATTCTTATTCCTATATACAGGGTCGTCTTATGTTCGGGTCAATACAATATTTTTTTTGTCTTTGAATTAGTTTTTTAAAGTATTTTGACCAAATACGGGTCTTGAAAAGGTTGCGTTGCCTTGTATTCAGAATGGTTTTATATTGGGGTCAATATAGTAATGTAATTTTTTTCTTTTATTCTTGTCATTGATTTTTTTTTTTTTTTTTTTTTTTATAACAAATATTTTTCCAAGAGACGACAATCTTGAAAGAGCGGTCATCTTATACTGTATTGTGTTCACAATCATTTTGTCTTTCGGTGCAATATGTCTTCTTTTTTTTTGGTCTTTTATCCTAAAGCATATTTTTTCATACATGACTCTTGAAAAGTAGTGGTCGTCTTATATTCTGATATTCTTATTGTCTGATATATTCAGTCAATACAGTAATCAAAAATAAACTTCACGTCACCATAAACATTGAAAATGATCCTTTATGCAAGTAAAAGCATAACAGCAGTTTTCTAAATTTATGTCCGAATCCCGAACTGTACAAGAACACAGAAAAAGAAGGAAAAGGGCAGACTGATTAAAATGTAAAACAAGGTGTTTATTTTGAAAAAGGCTGGCATGGTCATGTGATACATGTCAGCTCCGCCTGACTGCGTACAAGTTATGTTTCTTTCTTTTGGCTTTGAGCGATGCTGGAAAGTGAGAAGAAAAGGTGGCTTAGCTGACAAAAAAAAAAAAAATGTTCACACAAATTTAACTAACTGTGGGACAAATCATCCGGCTCCCATGGCCGTAGGAATGTGGCTTTAAAAGAATCAAAAACACATTCAATGAAATAATCTGCCATTCACTTGGACTTTTGAGGATTAGAGGAGCCATGAAAAGATGCAAAGGAGGTAAAAAAAACATAATTTCACGCAATTTTCTCAACATAAAGACAACCTCTTTGGGAGAAAAGCTGCACTGCAATATCTTTGCATGCATCAAAGATTTGTAATCATGAGAGCCTAGGTTCCCAAAGAGGGGTACACATACCCCCAGGGGAATGCCAATTTTCATGGGGGTACGTGAATACATAAACAATTAGCGCACGCACAATTACGAGTGCGCCTGAATGCCTCACAGAGCAGAGCGCACAGTCAGAGCAGACAGTGCATGAAGTTGTTCATTGCTCTCTGTGAGTTATATGAACAAATAAGTAATAGTTTGATGATTATGTTACGCATTGAGAGTGGTGTTTGTATTGGTGTTCCAATCCCCCGGCGTGGGTATTCCCCCGAAAATGAGGCTTAATCACTGGTTGTATGTATTTTTGTACTTTGGATGTATCAAATTATGCAGACCTAAATCATAGCGGCTGCGAATGGACAAAAATTCAACCCATTCAAACGGAAGGATCCCAACATCTGGTTGAAATAAAAGATATGTTGTTATCAATTTATCAGTGTTCATGTAAAACCTTTATCAAAATTTGACCATGCAAAATACAATGTTTTGAACCAGAATGACTCACTTACTGCAAAATTAATCATGTTCAACATTTCAAGATTAAAAATGTCTGTGTTTGACTGTGACTGTGAAAAGTTTGTTGCTGATTTAGAGAATATTTAACTTCCGTTATTGAGGTAGTTCTTTAAAAACGTCCGCTGTCATATAGAGGGACTTAAAAAGTAGAGCTCTCGTGTCATATACAGTCGAGCATCTTTGACTACCGATTGTGCAGAGAACATGTCATCCTCATTCAAGTTCAGGGTGATTTCTGTTTAACACTTTTTACACTTGTGAGACAAATATTACTTAAAACATTGCCTATGCTGGCCACAGCATGACCCTGGAACAGATTAATTCAATTAACTCCTGTGAGAGCCATTGATTATTGAGGTTATACAACAGTGATGAAGCGGCCTTTCATTGGACAGCAGCAGATATGTAATAATGATCTGATTATTTTCAGTAGCAAAAACACCCCGCAGAGCAGCTCGGGGCTGCGAGTTCAGCTTATTAAAAATGTGTGTGCAGCGCTATAAATGCCAAAGAACAACAGAGGGGGAATGGCAGCACCTAAAACACACACAGAGTCAACAGAGCAAGCGGCCAAAGCCAGGGCGCTACTTTGGACTTTGTGCACAGGGCCAACTATTCCTGTGTTTGGATCCATGGTAAATAAATAAAACAGCCTGTTAAAATCCTCCCCCTTTTTGGACGGCAGTCAGGGAGGCTGGTGAAAGAGAGTAGAGGATGAAGGACAAGAGGGATGGAGATGATGGAGGCCAGCTTTGGCTCAGGGCGCTACTATTGTTCTCCATGAAGGCCTGCAGGGCTTTGAATCTAATAGCTCGGTAGGTCCCTGAAAAAAGCAGAGCGCTCCAGTCACGTAGAGGAGCTTTGACTACATTTTTGCACACATGTTCATTGTGAGGTGCACTCGCTCGTATTGCAGTTCATGTTTCCCTCAATGAACCGCATCTCCAGTAGTGCTGGGGGCAACTCATGCAGATGACATGATGACACCACCATGCTTAAATACAGGCACGACACAATTGTCTTGCTACTCGCTCATGTTGCCAGCCAATTAGAAAATAATGGCTGTGTCCATACTGCTACACAAGTCGGACACTGGCTACTCCAAAATATATGTCCATTAGTCCGATAGTATTGTCCCTTGAGAAGGCTCACATGTCTACCGCTCATCCTGCTCGCTCACTATTTGATTCAAGAGATGAGAAAAACAGAGCTTCTCCTTCCCATGTGGTCCATCAAGGATAAAGGAGGAAATGACCAAGATGTCTGCTGATGGACAATGCAAGTCACCTGTCAAGCAAGGGAGGACATTTTCCAGAGAAACCTGACCATTGAATACTTCCACTCTACCTCATTTTTCAGGGTTGACATGTGATATGTGCACATCTGCTCTAGCCCTTGTCTTGTGCATCCTCACAAAAGGAACTACAGCTGAAAGGATGCCTATTGAAGCCTCCGTTAGTCACATGCCACATAGTAAACAACATCATGTGACACATAAGGATGCAAATGCACACAAAAGGCTATAATAAAGAATGAGAATATAGACCATAAAATAAAGGAAGGGGAGATGTTACAATACCACAAAAAGAAGAAATGTCAGCAGTAGCGTGCAAGATGAAGCACACTCCATGGCTTCACAAAGCCTTAATAGCAGCTGTCCTCTCTGGGTCAGTCCTGTACGCCTGCAACCCTCCTCTCTGCTTCCTCAGGAGGGACTTGGATTAAAGGGGAGGTTAAGGAAGGAGGGGAGGTGGGAGGTATTTTCTATGTGCAATGTGAGGACGGAAGGAGGGGTCCCATGATGTCTGGCCAATCAATAAATGGTCTTCAGTCAAGCATTCAAACAAGAAGTTGGACTGGACGCCAGCTGCAAAATCACACGTTTATTTCTATTAATGTTATATTTCTGTCTCCTCCTTGCTCGTGTCTGGCTTCTCTTTTTGTCCTCTCATGTGGTTTTTGGACACCTTTAAAGCCCAGACATTTAGAGTGACTAGTCATGGCACATGGCAGTATATCTTCTCAAGAGAAAAGTAGTACAGAAGGTTAACTTACAATGTATACTTTGGACTAGTCAGTGTACAGCATTTATAGCAGTAGAGAATTACTGTCCATGTGGAGGATCTTTGATCCTTGTTTTTGCAGTAGGTCCTTCAAAATAGCGAAGTGCTCTTATCATATAGAGCAGTGGTTCTCAACTGGTGGGTCGCAGAACCGTTTTCGGCAGGTTGTCGGTCTTTGCCTGGGAAAAATAAAAAATAAAAATAATGTAATAATGATCCAATGTCTGTGAATGCACCCCACATTCTTTTCTGCGCTATTTGCTTGCTTGGGGTGAAAGCCATCTTTCTGGGCGACTTTGTCACGCGTGAAGACTTAACATGCCGTCAGTCCGACACACAGCTGCAAATATCTGCTGGAGCGCGCCATAAAGAGACCGCTTCTCAGCGCTGCAGCTCACATTGTGTTGAAAACAGTCCCTTAAAATATAAGATATCTGAGAAGTTTGAGTTGAAAAATTCCTGCAATTTGGGTCACCACTTGTCTGTCACTGAGGGATAATCGTGGGTCTCGCAGCCAAACCAGTTGAGAACAACTGATATAAAGGACACAATTTGGACATGTTCACTCTGAGGTTCACTCAATAAACGCAGCTCCACTAGTGCTGGCAGCTCTCGTGCAGACCCTGATGCTACCACCACCATGTTTGACTGTAGGCAAGAAGCAATTGCCTCCAATTGCTACCTCTTGTGTTATTTACACTTGTACTATTTAGACAATAATGGCCGTGTTTTGACTCATTTTCAGTGTACAGTAAATATATACTGCTATATAAGCTGTATACTACTTGAAAGTATCTACATTTCTATAGTATTATCCCTTGAGAAAATATAATATTCTTGCTGAAATGTGAAGAGTGTTGCGGAATTATTTGAGTCTTGTCACAAAAGCCTTATTCCTTTTAAGAGCGACTAACTTCAATGGAGCCTTTCCTAACATCTGGCACTTTAGGCCCACTGGATATTTCCTCACTGCAGTGGAGGTGGGGGCAGGTGGAGGGACAATTCTGGAAGAAAACAACCAGCGAGATGGACAGCTCTTGGCGCACAGGGACTGGATCGTAAACTGAGCGACTTTCCAGTTTCTGCCATGGCACGAAATAACAAATTATAGAAAAATGGTGCCAGTGTGTGATCACACAATGCAACCCTGATTCTGCTCCAAAGACAATACTCAAAAGTTGTGCTCAATGTGTTGTTCATGAGCAAACGTCCTACAGAATGGACATCCACTTGACCTTTATCCATAAATATTTGCTTTCAGAAGAAATCCTTCTCATATTTTGCAAGTGTAAAATGTTCAGAAAATAAACTGCCGCGTTGGCTTGGAACTCGCCACAGACGGAAATGAATGTGCTTGATTGACACCCAATTGGAAACAATCCACTGTACACCACAACGTCCCTGGATGAGCCTACATTCTGTACACGCCCCTCCCACAACATAAAAAGCGGCATATGTTAGCTATCTAGCTAACATACTGTAGCTATACTTCTTAATGTTATGATGTTGTATCAACATAGTTGGTTTTACGACCTTGCAGCTGAATATCGACACATTTCCCAAATCTTGATCCAAAACCGCTGATTGGAATAGAGATGACATTCCCTAGCATATTTGGTATACGAAGGCCTGAAAAATCTATTCACCTAAAAATCACCTAAAATTGCACCCTACAAGTGCACAAGAAAATTGGGAGTGTGGGACCCATATTCAAATTTGCTACATGTATATAGATGTTTAGTCTGGATCAAATTGGGTGTGATACTCTTTGATACTCTCTGATACTCTTTGATATTCTCATGCAGAACTCCATTGAGAAATTGAACCATTTAGTAAACCTATAGTGTATTTCTGGGCCTGACGCCGATGAACGGTGCGTTATCTTTTTGTGCACAATCCGTGAACAGAAGACCGTGTGGCTCACATCCTGCCCTTTTGATCCCATCCCCCGGACACTTTCCTGTGTGTGGAACTAATTTGTTTTGGATTCCTGATGTACTTCAAGCTACATTAGGATAAAATGATAAATGCTCTGTTGCAGGGGATAGAGTCCATATTTGTTGTTCACGGTAGAATGTAGAACCCATAAGGCTAAATACAGAACTTCAGGGTCACCAGGGACGAAAAGCTTGTTTAAAGTATAAATCTTGGGTTATGCTTAAAAAAACAGTGAGTTTTGGCTCAATCAGGACTATAGATCAGTAAATATCTTCAGACTAAGACTCTACAGTCTTGTTTGGGTGCACAGCAGCTTTAAAAAGTGCACCATTCATCAAAGGAAAGGCTGAAGCTGCTATAACCACCAACCAAAAGACTGGCCCGATCCGCTCTGAAGGCTCTATAGAGCGACGGTTTTGCTTTTCAACCTGAAAATTGAGTCACACCGCTAACATGTGTTTTCCATTGTTGGGAATGTATCGAGTGTTGTCTTTGGCGCCCAGCAGGAAAGCGATAGTAACGTGATAAAGGTGGTCAAAGGCAGGGTCTGGAACATCCTCTATGTGACGTTTTTCACTGTAGATAATGATGCCGCAACCAGAAGAAGGCGCTGCAGGTCCTTTATCGTGACCTGTGCCTGACCTACAACTATGGCATCACATAAAAGAAGGCAAAGTTCAAGTGCCAATATTTTTCTTTGAGAAAGTTACACATTCACGGAGGTTGATATGCGTACAATTAAGTTTTCAACAAGGCATATATCAAACAGTGAAGAACATGAACGATCTTCCGTGGCTTCCAGCAAAGTTCAAATAGGAACTTACTTTACTTTACTTGAAAAATGACCTCAGTTGCTCCTTTTTTTTTTTCCAAGTCCAAGCTATTGCTACTATTATACTACTATTACTTCTACGACTACGACTACTACTACTACTACTACTACTACTACTACTACTACTTTAGCTATCTTGAAAATTTAACAAGACTACAGAGAAATTAGAGATTTGGGTTGTCTTATATTCACGGTCTCGAGATTTATGCAGTCATCCCTCGCTACATAATGGTTCAAACATCACTCCCTCGCGCTACAGTTGTAGCTTGTTTATAGCCGTTAATTGGGCTAGTGTGCTAACCAGTTAGCCTCAAATTTATTTCTTCTAAACTTAAGAAGCCAAAAAACTAACCACTTCCACACGGAATGGGGGAGAACACTTTTTCACTCTATCATGTTGGACAGGCCATGGCTGACTTCATGGCTTCATGCAGTGTTAGGGTAATGTAATGTAAGGTAATGTCTCAGTATTTTGTGTCACTACTGCCACCCAGTGACCAGTATACTATATATCACATATTGTATTTCAATATGTTTTGAGTAATAAAAGACTGTAGTCTACCACAAAACAGCAATCATTTATTAATTCGTTTCTGAAAAACCGCAATATAGCAAGGGAACGATAATCAAACCACAATATTGTGAGGGACGACTGTATAGCGTTTTTTCAAAAAATTATTAATTATTGACTGATTGCTTTGTGGTTCTCTATGGACTATTATTGGTCCAAAAATATTGATATATATAATATTCCAGCTATTCAAAAAGAGGTGTCTTTTTATATTAATGGGTTGTCTTATATTCGGGAATGAATGAATCGCCAAGAGGCCGCACGGTGGCCTAGTGGTTAGCATGTTGGCCACAGTCAGGAGATCGGTAAGGTCTGGGTTCAAATCTCTGTTGGGCATCTCTGTGTGGAGTTTGCATGTTCTCCCGTGCGTGGGTTTTGTCCGGGTACTCCGGTGTCCTCCCACATTCCAGAAACATGCATGTTAGCTTAATTGGCGACTCTAAATTGTCCATAGGTATGAATGTGAGTGTGAGTTATTGTTTGTCAGTCACGGGTGTACCCCGCCTCTCGCCCGAAGTCAGCTGGGATAGGCTCCAGCATACCCAAGCCCCTAGTGAGGATAAGCAGCATAGAAAATAGATAGATGAATCGGCAAGAATTGGCCAGAAAGACATAGATTTAAAGAGCAAGGGTCTATAAAAGTGTGCGTGGAATTCCAACTAAAGGTCTCCATACGCCAGAAGCCCAAAAGTGGTGCACACCTCCCCACGTCTCACCAGAGTCAATGCACAGTGACTCATGGATAGACAGATGATAGATAGAATGATAGATAGATACGTTATTAATTTATCTGCGAATGCGGAGCCCATATTAAACAACCGCATTGTTCTGTCATTTGGAATCATGGCTGGTGAGAAGACGACAAGGACAAAGAAGCATAATTTCACAGAAATTAAGGTGGAAATACTGGTTGAGAGAGAGTTGGAGGCCCGAAAAAGTATATTATTTGGGGGGGGCAGCAGTGGCATAGCAAATAAAAGAAAGATGACTGAGTGGCAGCACATTCACTGTCAATGGTGTCAATGGAACAGGGCGCACCATGACAGAACTTTGAAAAAAAAAGTCGGATATCAATAGCACACGGTTTTATTTTAGTGAGAATGCTTTTAAGATATTTATCTAATTGATGCCACATTTTGATGAAAATGGGTGTAGTAAAAGCTGTTTCATTTTAAGGTGGATGCAAAGAGGCGGCTCTTCCTACATTACAAAATCCCAAAATGAGCAAACTCATCATTTGTGGAAAAGGAATACTTTTAAGAGTAACTTTACACACACGGCCAAATAAATAAATGTGTCTATTGATGACATACTACATGTTATTTTTTGATAAATTGCCAAAGAAAAGGACATGCATATTGGCTCCATATCTTGTAAACTTAATGCCTTGTATTTACCTTACTTAATTGATAACTAAATGGATTCATTAATAATATTAATGATGATCATATTAATGATTGTCAAACACATAATATTCTCATGATTATAAAATAAAATGATCAACTATCCAAGTGTTGCATTGTTTTGTATGTATCTTTTAGTCAGGACGCTACTACACTCGTGCGTAATGGTGTTTTTTACATTTTTATTTGATTAACAAAGTAGGTCTGTCAGTGTAATGCAGGGTGTCCAAACCTTTTCCACCATACTAAAAAATGAAAGGATGCAAGGGCCACTGTGATATTTTGTAATACATATGCTTTCCCATACCTAACTTTATTTTTCTTTTTTTCTCATATTGACTTTTAAAAACGTTTTTTTTTTCATATTTCAACTCCATGCTGCTGACATACATATAAAATATAATATAATATAATTAATAGAATACATAATAATATATATATAAAATAAACATTTTCCCCACAATATTTTGAGTGTTTTTTCCATTTCTGCTGTTGTTATTTTAATTTTCAACTTTCAACCTATTTCAGCTTTCTTCTTGTAAATTTTCTTCTTCAATTTGACTTTATTGTCATAACATTATAACTTTTTTCTGCCACCTAATTTTCAAAAAATGACAACTATTCGTTGTTTTATTTGTTTCTCAAAATATTATGACTTTTTAAGAAATTATGTTTTTTTTTTCATTAATATTTCAACTACGCTACTAAAATCCATCCATTTTCTATACCGCTTATCCTCATTAGGGTCACGGGGCAAGAGGTGGGGTACACCCTGGACTGGTCGCCAGCCAATCGCAGGGCACATATAGACAAACAACCATTCACGCTCACATTCATACCTATGGACAATTTAGAGTCATCAATTAACCTAACACACCCACACAGTCATGAGATCAGGAAGATCTGGGTTCGACTCGCCGCTTGAGCATCTCTGTGTGGAGTTTGCATGTTCTCCCCGTGCGTGCATGGGTTTTCCAAAAACATGCATGTTGCGTTAGGTTAGGTTAGGTTAGGCTACTAAAATTATAATGACAAAAAATATTGAAAGACTATATTGAAAGACAAGTTATACAGTACATAGTATTCTGGTCACTAGGCATTACAGTAATGTTATACAGATAAGACATGACAATTAGATTACATTACCTTCACACTGCATGAGTCAGCCATAACATGTCCAACATGCAAAAAAGTTCTCCTCCCATTTTGTGTGGAAGTGGTAAGGTTTTGGCTTCCCCACTATGTTTGCAACTCTTTCTTAAGTTTAGAATAAATAAATTGGAAGCTAACTAGGCATCTTGGTATCATGCTATGTTTAAAGCGGTGGCCGTCTCTTGTGTCACTGCAGTGATCCTATACAGTTGAGCAATGGGGTGTACACAAAGAATAATAGGAGTATAAAGTTGACTTTTGGGGGTGTTATTTCATTTCAGAAAGTCATAAACAGATTTGTAGATTTATCTATGCTCTAACTATGAAAAAAAAAAAATGTAATATCAAATCCTGCTTTGCAGAAATTCACTTATTGTGGTCGGGTCTGGAACCAAGACACGGTCGTCTTGTATTCAGAGTTATCTTATATACGGGTACTTATTCATAACCATGTTTACACAAATTAATAACTGGGCTTGGGTGCCTAGCATGACCACAAGCTCTTAGATTTAAAGAGCAGATTAGTAGTTACAAATGTAGGACAGATGCTAACATTAGCTCACATCTTTAGCATCTACTACTACTACGTCTACTACTACTAGTTTAGCAAGCTTGAAAAAGCAACAAGACTAGAGAAGAGAAATTAGATAACCTGATAACCTGACTGTCCTCAGCCATTCCATTACATGTTTCGATTACTGTAATTACCCGATTATAAGACGGCATTTTTTGCCTAGAAAACAGTCTGAAAAAGGGGTTGTCTTCGGGTTGTAGACATTTATACATTCAAACCAACAGCTTTGAATTTGTCTTAAAAAATATTCTCCCAAAAACTGTCGGCTTACATTTGTTTATTTTTTCATAGCCATACTCACACGGGTAGTACTGCCCCGGCAATTATTAAAAGTATTTTGTGCATTCAGAACTTAAAAACATTTGTCTTGTGTTTGTTCGCTAAAGTATCTTGCCATGTCAGGACTATTTACACAGCAAAACCAACTACTTGATGGAAAGGGAGATAAAATGTGGATGTGTGACTAAAGAGCTCCCCCACTGAAAAGGAGTTTTCACAGCCTAACAGCTGTCTAAATACGCTACCGTGTTGCAGTCAAGAAAGGAAAACTTAAATGTGATTCTGCATAATGTGTGTTAAGGATAATGCCTCATTGGTGGCACCCAGTGTTTGGTATGAGTGGCTACATGAAACCTCAAGACACCAACCAATCATCAGTCACTCGTGCACTTCATCCCTTGTCATTATCCCCAGTGAGGTCACTGACAATCTGGTGAGGAATGCCGACAGTTTGCTTGTGGTCCAACCTGGAAAACCCCGGGCGCCGCAAATAATTACCCAACACTTTACAGTCTAAACAAACCCTTTTCTTATCGCAATTATCACGCGGATGGTGAAGAATGTGAGCTTGCCTGATTTTGGCGCAGATTAACTGATGGATGGCTTCAGCATCCGCTCTGATATTTGATTCCATTTGCAGAATCCATAGCAACATGTTTCATCTCGGAGATCGACCGTTATTGTGCACAACAAGCCATAAATTTGCTTTGACGTCCCGCTGGGTCTCCTCCTATTGCGATTTGGGGATGGAACTAATAGGTGGAAAGTTGGGGAAACACATGTTTGCAAAAGGATGCATATTCCCTCAAGAAGACATCATTTTATAGCACTTGGCTTAGTCTGTAAAATGTGGTTATGGACTAGACTGGACTGCTTTTGATATGCTTCTGATTTTGTTGTCCTGGAGTTGGATGACCTAAACTGCCAATGTTTGACAAGATAGTTTGGCTAATTTGTTTTTCTGGTTTTGTATAAATACCGTATTGAGTCGACCCTGAATATAATACAACCCATAACACTTAAGGCGATCTGTTGTGTGGTTTGCATGTTTGAATCTCTAGACCTCGAATTTAAGATGACCCCAAATATAAGACCACCCGTAGCACATAAGACAGTGTGTTGCATAAATAAATCTCTTGGCTTTGAATGTAAGACAACCCATAGCACAAAACGTGTTGTGTGCTTGGCGTAAGCCGACTCATACAACATAGGACGATGTGTCACGTGGTTTGTATGTATAAATCTCTAAACTCTGAAAATAAAATGTCGCATAGCACGTAATGGTTTTATGTATGAATCTCTAGACCCCGAATATAAGATGTCCCATTGCACACATAAGATGTTGTATTGTGTGGTTGGCATACATAAATGTCTACTAGTAGACACTGAATGTGAGATGACACTGCTTATATGACAAACCATAGCACATAAAACGATGTGTTACGTGGTTTGCATGTATAGATGTCCAGACCTTGAATATAAGACAACCCTCCGCACATAAGAATAAGTTGTAAATCCCTAAAATCCGAATATAAGTTGATCCTGGATACATTCTAACGAAATTACTCTAAAAGCAGCATCATAAAGACATGAGGTGATTATGTACATTTGTTTGCTGCTACTGATCTTTTAAACAACAACAAGCAATTCTTACCTGCAATTTGCAGCTATAGCGAGCCAATAGTACTTCTACATGACATTTCCGGACTAGCGTAATTCTCCACTGCAGTGTGGTCCTTACCCAGCCGCTAACATGTACAGCCATTAGAGCCCACATTAAAAGATATAGATACGTTTTTGGTTGCATGTTACCCAGCGGTTAACCTAAATGGTGCTCCGCATGGGTGGCGGGTGGCTGGCGAAAAGGGGGGGAGGGATCTTTCAGCGGCAGGTAATTACAGGCAGGATAACACTGTTGCTTACACTGGAGATTACAGCAGGCCGTCTGAGCCAAGTGGCTACAATGAGGGAGTCATGCAGAAGCTCACACCAACCGCAGTGCTTCTGTGGTTATTAAAGTTTATTAAAGTACCACCCTGTGATAAACAGCCAAGAGCTTATAGGTGGACTTGGAGCTGCACTTAAAATGTCCACATGCAAGGTGTTGGGGAATTCCATGAAAGAACACAAGGTTTGTGCTCCCAACACAAAGAAAAACAGCAACAACAAGAATAAAATTGAAAAACAACAAAAAAAAAATAACCAACAGTATTGTACAGAGTCTGTACAACCATATCTCAGATTGACAGAAGATAACCACTGGAACATGTAAACAACGCAGAGAGACGTAATACTCTATGTAAACAATTTGATATAAATCACTTTCCATGTCTCTCAGGAAAACTCCGGTGTTTTTAAGTATGTAATGCAAAAACACAAATCAAAGATCCCTTACTATGTGACAGGGGTGCTCTGCTGCGTTTAGGGCCATTGACATTATTGAATGTAAGAAAACAGCGGTAGCAGACACACTTGTAGCTCTGTACACAAACCCACAGTTGTTATGTGGTGAAGTCTTGACCCTCAGTAGCATAACTCCAGTACCCACAGTGCAATGGTGCGAGACCACATCAAGCTGGCGGGGGGTGGTCGTAGCATTAGCCAAGGATTTACTGAGCGAATATGTTGACGGAACAAACACAGGACTGTGGTGGGGGATGATAGAAACGCTCCAAGGAGCCAACGCCACGTGGCTCCACACCACGTTAAATTGCTCAGGAGCTTCTCTCCAAACAGCGCTTTGGAAATATACCGTACACTGCCTAGACAAAACTAACCAATCTCCCAATTCCCTAAAACACTGTTTCTTGCATCATTCTAAACGCCAAAAATAAAGTACGATTGAGTGAATATCTGCCTCCACAACTATAGATGGCGCTATCTTCTCCTTTTAGCCACTCAGTAGTGGACTAGTTCCAAGATTGTGTCAAAAAACAACCTAGCTGGCTGCAAACGGCGAGCAATACCACATTATTGCAATATGGCATCTGTTACGGTAATTACTAGGGGTGTTACGAGTCACTCGTGTCACACGAGACGAGACGATACACGATATTGGGTCTGCGAGATTTGAACTTTAAGTACTATGAAAAACATCTAAAATATATATGGCAATACATTGCAATCGCCTAATTGAATTTCTACTACTCTTTTGCACTCTGTGTATATGGTACCACCCCTAGGATCACTCCGTTCATGCCATTGTTCTATGAAACCAACCAATTCCTGCCTGTCTCGCCTCCGGTGGGAGACTGGGAAAACAGACACGCATGCATATGGCAATGTATTGAGGCCGGCAAAATTATCAAGTTAATTTTCATTTATGATTTGATTAATTTATTTATTACCGTCCCAGGCCTAGTGCCCAAAAGTTTTTTTCTGAACAAGAAATCTTGTCACACCATCTTGTGACACGAGATCTTTTGCCACCCCAGTAATTAGCATATTGATGAAAAGAAAATAATAATAAATATAAATTGAAATAATATATAAATAGTAACTATAAATAATAATAATCTTTCTCAAGACCCAAGACACAACCAAAGACAATAAAAGACAACCTGTATCTTTTCATCGTGTTTTCAAAATCAGTTGGTAGAAAAAAGGTATGTATAAATATCTAGACTGTGGAAAAAAGGACAACCCAAGACAAAATCAAAGACAGAAAAAGACTAAATGTATATTTTTAAAATCACTTGGTATGGGAAATGTTTGTTTTGCATATATATATATGTAGAACCTGAATATAAGAAGATCCCTTTTTAAAAAATAAATCCTTCTCCCCTTTTTTAAGACCCAGTGTATGTTAGGGCCTTATGATTTCTGAGTTAATGGAATCGCACATTGAATCGCGGAATTAGCCAATAAAAACGGAATCTCGACCGTTAAACTTGGAATCTTGCCGAAATTTACATAATGTGAATGAAATGATGTCATCGCGAAGAGAAGGAATGAAATATTTCCGCAGCAGACCGCTCAATCGGAGGTGGAATGTCATCACAAACACTAACCCGCACGCTCCTGAACTAAGCACGTCTAAACGGTGACCTGAAACACCAGTGAAAGCTGCCCATGTATATCGAAACTCATCTCTTAGGGAGCGTGAGTGGAAGCTAGCGCAGTTAGTGTAGCAGAGAATGCCGGTGCTAATGCTGTGTGTGAGCGACTCAGGCTGTACGAGGGTGTTTTGTTTTATGGCTTGTTAATGCAAACGATCGTTTTAGTTGTGTTTCGTTTTTTTTAAGTTCTGAGTGAAATAAGGACAAAAGCCAGGGCAGCAGGCAGCACTGTTATATCTACACCCAAGCTTGTAACACTCAACAGTCAAGTGACATTCTTAACACACAACACAAATCCGGTCTTCAAAATAAGAGAGCTGTGCATGACATCCTGTCTACTTGTGCAAACAAAATAAGGGTGTCGTAAAAAATATTTTACATTAATGACACAATTGGAATTGCATCGGCGACTACGTTTCCTTAACGACAGGCAGAGACATTATATTTTTGTTGAGGATTTTTTAGTCATGTCTGCAGAGTCTGCCCAACAATTTATTGCATCAAAAAATGTAAGGATTTTTGCATTGCTTTAATGAATATTTTATTCTCTAACCCAAAAAGCACACACTCTTAGTGTAAAAGGTTAAAAAAAATGACTACTACAGAAAAAAAACAGAATTTGGGAAAAAAAATAAAATAGATTTCATAGTTCAAATTGTACATGTTTAAAATAATCATGTTGTTAGAAAATGCAGTATAAATATAATGTATACATTTGTAAACCCCAAGATGACCTGTCTTTGTCAGAATTTTCCCCAGGGAAAAACTACCGTCTGATATTGACGTCTTTTGTACAAAGGCGATATATGGAACTCACCATGCCCTCACCTGGCTTCTGGAGCTTCAGGGATCATCGCTGATTGTCTTAATTTTTAAATTACGTGAGCCAGTCGGAAGCGAGATATCAACATTCCAATGTTATATCACGCAGAAGGCAGAAATTCTTAAACAGTTGGGGGAGAAAAAAAAAAACTGAACCTAAACATCCTCACCGCCTGCCAAAACTAACAAGCACAGCGGCCTAATGAAGATAAATGAAGTGTTTAATTGGGCATGCATGCCGTTGCCCCCTTTTTCCACCTTGAGATGGAGGCTAAACACAGCTGCTGAGGTCACCAAGTGCACTCCCCAGCACGCCCTTTGCCCCATTTGCCCAACCCCCATTTACTCTGTTGACAACAGGCAGTCACGTCTACGCTTTGGTTCGTAAAAGATGAAAAATGTCAGTTTTTGCCTAAGGTGTCAGTGGAAAAAAACAATACGGCACAAGGTCGCCTTTGGGTTAAAACATGAAAAGACGTGCAACGTGGAAGTGGCTCCTGAATAAAGCCCGTCCTTACAAAAACGGTTCACTCAAATGTGTGCAAATCAGTGCACCACAAAGAAGTCATAGATTTGGAATGCCAAGTGACATTGGTGCTAAGATACCATAGTATTCCATAGTATGCTATAGTCCAACAATAGTTTACTGGAAGTGTGTTGTCCAAAATTTAGCCTTGATGCAGGAATTTAGGGCGTAGTCATCCCTAAATTCATCAATCATTTCTTACACCCAACACCCAAAGCACAGAACGTTTGACTAGTGTGAATGCCAAGAAAACTCACCATACTCCGTCAGGTGTTCTTCAAATGCCGTATTAAATTAAAGCTTTATAATCTGCTACCACCACGAGATATTTTTTGTGGCATTTATGCAAACTTTATCACTCTCACAACTGCCATTTAAGTTCCACACAGCAGACATGTTCGTTTTGGCTTTGGCACGCCTGCGCAGTGGAAAATGGGAGGGGGATGCTTGCCCCAAGACGTTAGAGCAAGACACTACTAGGGCACTATGATTTCCACGTTAACGGAATCGTGGACAGAATCGCCAATAAATTTACTGTTAAACGCTGAATGTCGTGAAAAGTGACATAATGTGAATGAAATGATGCCATTGTGAGGAGAAGGAACGTTCGTGTGGGGAAGTATTTCCCCGGCGGACCGCTCAATCGTGGCAGAATCTCATCACAAACACCAACCAGCCCCCTCTTGAACAAAACGTGTCAAAACGGTGGCGAAAAACCTTGGAAACTCTTGTCTCACGGAGCGTGAATGGAAGCTAGAGGGGTTAGCTTAGTTTAGCAGAGCATGTTAGTGCTGCTGTGTGTGTGCGACTCGGGCTGGATGAGCCGTGTTTACACCGTGTTGTTCTGACACTTTAATGCAAGCAAAGCGTTTTACAAAGCCCGCTAAAGACGTTCAGGTTCTGAGCTAAAAAGACGAGAGGCGCGTTTATTCTTGCACCCAGCTTGTCTTAACTGTCAAGACACATTCTCAACACACACAACTCATTTCCAGCTTTCAAAATTCAAGCATTGTTTGCCACATCTTGTCTAATAGTGTAAACAAAATAAGGGTGTCATAAAAATATCCTTAACATTAATAATGTGAATGGAATTACATCGGTGACTACATCTTCCTTAATCACAAGCATGGGCATTACTGTTGTTGAAGATTTTGTAGCAATGCACACTAAACAGAGCGATCACGACAGGCTGCGGGCTGCAATGGTACATTTGTTTCCCATGGAAATCATGCTGATCATGTTGTTTCCCATGGAAATCGTCCGATACTGATCGGTGGCCGATCAATCGGAGCATCCCAAACTTACATTGTTTCCCACAAGAAAAATAGTTTCAGTTTTTGTACGATTTGATTATAGATGAACCCTTTCGAACGGATTAATCACAAAACCCTTTGTACACTGTAACTCTGCACTTGTTCAATGTAATAGATGCTATATATCACACACAGCTATGAAACCTTAACCCCAGAGGGCCCTTTAGAATGTTTGAAGTTAAAATCTTTCTCTTTAGGAACTACAACGTTATCGCTCTCATAAAACTGTAATAAACATGCAATATATAAATATGGTTTTACCTTTTGAATGTATCAAAAATATGTGGTTATCATGGGAGTCAATGGGAATAAATCAGTCTTGTCGGTAAAGAGTGTAGGCGGATATGCTAATATCTAATTCATTGGTCTAATGAAAAAAAAAAAGCTCACGTTTCATACAAGTAGGCTTAAAACTCACCGATATATTGAGATTCAAAAGAATCTAAAAAGCCAGTTTGATCCCCAAAAGGGGAAAGAGGAGGAAACGTTAGCAACTGTAGCAAAGCTACTGTATGTGACCTACGGTGCTGACATTACAGTCACATTTTAACAGCAACATCATGCTAGGTTAGCCTATTCTTTGAAGAAAAACGAAATGATGAAGCTTATGAATAAGGACGGATAGTTGACAGAGTTCCAGGCTATGTTACGATGTAGCAAAGCCAGCTCGGAACTTGAAAATCGACTGCTTCCTCAAAAGTCTAGCTAACAAGTGAGGGTGCTTTTTCTCAGGTTCAGTGGTTAAACCTTGATTTCAGGGACAATTATTACTGTATGAACATCATTAAAAGGTAACTATTGTGCAATAGGGAACCTTTAAAAGTTTAGCATACATGTCATAGCTAATAACAGAACTGCTGGGAACCTCCAATTCCAAAGAGGCTAAATGAGAGATCACCTTTCAGAGAGTCCACTGTTGACAGCACGATTGTATTTGGCGTCTAGACGGTAGCCGGCTGAGGAGAAAACCACACGTCTTACATCCTGTCACCACCTTGCTCCTCTTTTGTCCTGAGTTTATTCAACATTTTTCCGACATCTCATATCTCAGGATGCTTTAAGAAATCCATCACATTTTATCACCAAATCCCGACTCCTTGATCATGACAGACTTTTAGTTGTAAGCTGACGTTTATTTTTGCAGGTTCTAAGCTCAAAAAACTGCAGCAAATTGTCTGGAAAATTTCACCATCTGGGATATTATCTCATAATCTTTACTCATTCGAGGAAGCCAAAAATTCAGTCATCAGACCCCTGCACTCTTTGATTAGGAAGCTGAATAGACTGAATGTTTGTCTCTGGAACTTTACATTACATATGCTGGTGTAAGTTCCACTGTTCTTAAAGGAGGTGCCAGGAAAAACAGGAGAGGACAACCCCCATCCCGAGGGACGAGGTAAAGTGTCCCGGTGAGGTCAGTCCTAATGCTGCACCAACCTGACCCTGGCATGGACGTCAAAGCCAATACTTGTCGGAGTGCCGAGATCCGCCTCCTGGAGCGCTCCTTAATTAAGTTTATCTTGGCTGTGAATCAAGCTCAATATTGAACAACACGGAACAGCGAGTCAGAGAGCGGCGTGAGTGCTGAAAGGAATCGCAAATATGGCTCCTGGGAGTCTGCGGCTTCCTGGTCTTAAGACATGTTAGCGTGAGACATGAGGCGAAGGAAGACTTTTGGTGATGTCACTCGTTTTTGCTGTCCGACAAAAAATGACTGCGCACATTTGAGTCCATAAACCCAAAATTACAAAGCGATTATTCCGTTAGTATGCAACATTATGATACCGCTTTCAGTAACACAAGAGGTCACTTGAAGTGCAATACAAAAAGTGGAGTACTGTAATGCTGTACAGTAGAATAGATCATCGCTATTTGCGGGTTAAACAACTGAGACACCCATAAAAATGTCTATTTTTGACTGGACTATGATGCTGCATCGAGGCACCACTGTTTGCTTTGCCGCTTCGCTCCGCCTCCTCCAAACCCTCCTGCTAGCTTGACTCGTCTTTCTCCTCCAAATTTGGATCAACATTTTCAATAAAAGCGACTAGAATTATGAGATTAAATTCCGTTCCAAAATCCCCCACATCTCTCTTCAATTGCCATTGTTTGCTCACACAAAGGACACGAACAAGCTCAATGCATAGAAGCACAAGCCACGTTTTAGCCCTAAATATGCCTCACACACTAATTAAACACATTTACATTTGTAAAATGTATAGGTACTCGCCAGTAATGAATAATAATGAAAGATGATCGACAGGTAAAGCCTTTAGCCTGGTCATCACACTAGCTACAACCGTGCTTCCGTCTGTTGTGGAGCCGTCTCCGTTTGTCTCAAAAGCTTAGCGTACGCTAAAGCTAACCTTGGCAGTGGTGGTGATGGTGAGGAAGACGACACAGCACCGGGGTGTTTGCGTTTAAGGTACTCATGCGTGGCCGTCATGCTGTTGAGAAAAATGGCTTTGCAAAGTTTTTTTATAGTCACCGACCCCCCCTTGCTTATTTTCAGTGTTTGGGTCTCCTTATCTCTGGCAACGCTTCCGACTCGCCATTTTTTCTTTTGACTTCTTGCTCTCATGCGTCTTCCTATAAGTAAATGACTTGTGTGACAGTAACAAATCTGCTGATGAATTTTTTAAATCAATGTCGAAAACTGTACGTCAGCTAATCGCTAATCGTACATTCAAGCACATTCCATGAAGCATGACAAAGGACAAACTGATGATTTCATTAGCATGATGTTCTCTCTTGCAATACTGCTTTGTACTACAAGAGGTCACAACTGCATTATGAAAACCATCCATCCAACCATTTTCTATGCCGCTTATCCTCACTAGGGTCGCGGGTATGCTGGAGCCTATCCCAGCTGACTTCGGGCGAGAGGCGGGGTACACCTTGGACCGGTTGCCAGTCAATCGTAGGGCACATATAGACAAACAACCATTCACACTCACATTCATACCGATTTAGAGTCGCCAATTAACCTATTTTCCACAATGCACATTTTTTTTGGAACGTGGGAGGAAACCGGAGTACCCGGAGAAAACCCTTGGACGCATCGGGAGAACATGCAAACTCCACACAGAGATGCCCAACGGAGATTCAAGCCCAGATCTTCCCGATCTCCTGTGTGGCCAACATGCTAACCACCTTGCGACCGCATTATGAAAACAGCATCAACACCAACTGCGCATCCTCCTGGACTGTATCTGTATCACACAAAACTCTTTCATCTTTTTGTTTGTCGCACCTTTAACCTCGCAAAATGCGACTAGCTAGCCTCATGCCACTGCGATTTTATCTAGTGTAAAGTCTCTTTAAAGTAAAAGCTATACAAGACAATGATTGATTCGTGTTCAAAATGGCTGCCAAGTATTCTACTAGATCAAGCAAAAAAAAAAATGCAGTCGCATTACGCCACCGCCAACATTGTCCAACTGTCATCATTCACTTGCATTAATTAGCGAGCCAAACAGCAGATTAGTCACTCCTCCCCTGTGTAAACATATTTGATTGGTTGGCCGATTTGATATGCATTTTCCATGGGAATTATCAAGGAATGTATACAAACACTTGGAATTAAAAGCACTTACCGCGTCTTCGGGTTTTTGGCCGGCATCATGGAGGGGCTCCTCTGAGAGGTGGTCTCGGCGAATGAGGGTGAACTCTCGGATGAACACTGCATCGTCGTGATTGGCCCACACAACAACCTGGAAACCGGAGAAGCCATCAATTACACTGTGTAGACAACCACAGTGCATCTCACCGGGCATCACCGACTTGTTTATGGTGTGGTACATGTAGCATAAAACTTTTCCTGCTGGTAGAATGTGATGTCATATAGGACAACGCATGCATGGGAAGGAGACGGGGGGGGAAGAATGTTGGACGGGGCCCATTAGCCATACAGCAGGACTCACATTCTCAAGCAGGGGGCTCACAGCTGCTTGCCGCGGGTCATAAACACCGAGTAATGACTCGGGTCAACTGCGCTGGGACAAGTGAGAGCGAGGGAAAAAAAATACTTGGATGGCCACATTTTGCATCTACTGTAGCAGCTTAATCTATCAGCATGCGCTTTAAAATGACGCTGCTCAGCTAGTCAAATTGTGCTCACAATGAGCCAGGTGTGCTCCTGACATTTAAGAATAGAGACTAATGAGGCATGGAGCGTTTAAGATGCTAGCTAACAGCATGGCAGCCTTCCAATAATTCGACTGGCTAGCAGCCAGATGAGGGCAAGGATCAAGAATGCCAACGATTAAGGAATGTCATAGCGTATTTTGTTTCAAATTTGGGAGCAGGCGCTCAGCAGTGATTGGGCAGTAACCGCAGACTCTTGAGTCGGGCATGGCAATTGTTGCTGCTGGCAAATGACGTTCAGCGGAACAAATTTGTTGGCTCCTGTATGAGAATCTTCACCAATTTTTGCAATTTCTCCTTTAATGGTTCCTTTCCTTTGCAGTGCCAAGATTTCATTTCCTTCAGTCATGTGTGGTCACGATCGGAGCCAAATGCATGCCACTTTTGTTCTTTGTGTATTTCAAAGAAAACAGCAATGACTGGACTGGTCTTCTGGGAGGTCTGGCATGCGTGTGTTTGGGGAACTGCCATGCGCAATTCTGCAGAGACTTGCAATGCGATGGCACATAAATGGATAGCGTTAAATACAGTACATTGAAATGTGGATCGTATCAAATGCACGTTTCAGCTCAGAGTGATAACACAAAACTGCAGAAATGCCTTATTCAAGGTAACTTTTTTTAAAGGGAACATCTATTTTGTTATCTGTCAGGTCAGTATGAACTCTAGCAGAGACTCCTACTCATTTCTGGATGGTAAACTTGATTTTTATACACCGTGTAAAACTATAACATGTCTCGACCTCACACATTTCGGGGGCAATCATCAATCATCTTGTGACAATCACCTTTTGCAAACAGTAAAGTCGTTGTCCTAATCGTGCCAACCCAGCTGTCAATTTTAATCCTGCCATGAGGCAGCGTGAGGAAAGAGTACAGATGTTTCCGGCCTTTTGCATGTGGTTATGAATAAAAACTCTGAATTAGAGTGCACCGCTTAATTGTGGCTTTTCTTAAGCGCACCGCGACACCATCCATCTTTGTCGCTGCCATGCAACCTCGGTGTTCACAGGCCCGTAACTGCACCCTGCTTCATTATTGATTGTAGTCTGTGATTATGGGGATTCAGTGCAGCCGCAATGACTCAATTTGGAGAGCTGGAACACAGAGTTTTGGTAGGTTGCCAGAGGTTTGATGCTTAGAGTGCTTCCAGCGTTGTGTTAATGTGATGGACTGGCATGAATACCACCATTTACTAGACATATTCAGAAAGCAGCATCAAGACAAAGGACGAAAAAGGTACCTGAGGCTCGGAGTTTACCAAGAAAACTGTAACAAAATAAAACTGATTTTATACATAGTGTTAGCAAGTCTGCATGTAAAAGAAGCCTACGAAAACGCTCACTTCACTTTACTTTTTATTAGCTATAGCAAACTCTGTGATATACAATCATGGCCAAAAGCTTTGAGAATGACACAATATTAATTACATTTTTACAAATTCTGCTGCTTCGCTTTTTATGATTTTTATTTTCAATTTGCATATACTCAAGAATATTATCAAGAGTAATAACAAGAATGGCTATGAATTACAAAGTCCCTCTTTGTCATGAAAATGAACTTAATCCCCCCAAAAAACATTTCCACTGCATTTCAGCCCTGCCACAAATGGACCAGCTGACGTCATGTTAGTGATTCTCTGGTTAACTTAGATGAGTGTGTGACAACAGCTGGAGATGACTGTGATCCCGACTGAGTGAGAATAACAGACAGGAAGCTTTGAAAAGGAGGGTAATGCTTGAAATGCTTGTTTTTCCTCTGTTAACCATGGACATGGGCATGCAGTCATCATTGCTTAGCACAAAAAGGGCAAGGATTTTGCTGCTAGTAGGATGACACCCCTAAACCAACCATTCATCAGATCATTAAGGACTTCAAGGAGAGCTGTTCAATTGTTGTGAAGAAGGCTTCAGGGCGCCCAAGAAGGTCCAGCAAGTGGCTGGGCTGTCTCCGCAGGTTGATTCAGCTGCGCGATCGGGGCACCACCAGTGAAGCTTCTTGCTTAGGACTGGTAGCAAGCAAGTGTGAGTGCATTTGCTCGCACAGAGAGGCGAAGACTTTAGGAAGATGGACTGTTGTCAAGAAGGGTGCAAAGAAGCCTGTGTCATGCCAACAGTAAAGCATCCTGAAATCCTTCATGTGTGGGGTTGCTTCTCAGCCAAGGAAGTGGGCTCACTCACAATTTTGCCTAAAAACACAGCCATGAATAAATCATGGTACCAAAACAACCGCCGAAAGAAACATTTCCTAAACTTCCAAGAACAGTTTGGTGACCAAAAATTCCTTTTCGGAACGTCTGACAAAAAGATGTAAAAACACACAAGCAGCAAACTTTGTCAAAACCAATACTTGTGTCATTCTCAAAACTTTTGGTTTCACTGCCAAACTTTAAATTTACAACTCGTTTAGGTACAAACTAAACTGGTTGTGCCTTCTTCTGGTTGCTGAAATCCAAACCAACCCAACCCAATGCTACACACAGTCACACCAGGTGCTGGTTTCCATGGTAACTGCCTCGCCGAGTACGACACACTGTGTGACTCCTGGACAAATAAGCAAGCTTTTATGTGCAACTTTGTGTTTTCATTGAAATGACAAACAAGATGAAATAGCAGCTACGGTTTCAAGTCATTGTCATTTGATGCTGACCGTTTCCAACGTTGCATTAATGTGATGGACTGCGTCCTACACAATCATTTCCTACACATATTAAATAGTGATGCCAACAAAAAGGCAGAAAAAGGTAAGGGAAGGCTTAGAGCTAACCAAGCAAACTGTAACAAAACATAAAATTATACAAACGATATCTATTAACTCTCAAGACTACGTAACATTCAGTCACCGAGGCGCTTGTTTCTGTGGCAACTTCCTTGTCTCGTACAAAACATTGATTGTCAGATGGACACATGACCTGTACGCCATCATTTAACACATATTAAAGAGCGATATTAAGAAATAGGTTTAAAAACTGCAGGAACCTCAGGCTTAGCACTAACCAAGCAAACTGTAACAAAAATGCTCGTTCCGAAAGGGCAAAATCGACATGTCAACTTAGAAAGCTCGAGGAACCCAACTCCATTTACTTTTCATGTGCTACTATGAGATAGTTTCCCCAAGGTTCCAAATTGACTCCTCCTTTAAGTGCCATACTGAACTAATTGCGCCCTCTGATGGTTGCTACCATTCATTAACCTTTAAGACTACGCAATGTTCAGTCACACCAGGCACTTGTTTCCGTGGTAACTGCCTTGTCTAGTACAAAACATTGAGTGACACATGGACACATAAGTGAGTTTTTATGCGCGAGTCAGTGTTTTCATTGAAATGACAAGTGGCATTTATTGCTCAAGGAGCAATAACAGCTACAATTTCAAGTCGTTGCATCATCGGATCTTGATTTAATTACAATTTTATGACTCAAATCCTTCCCAGACTACCTTATTTATATTTGCCTCCCCCATTCATAATTAATAACATTTTCAATCTCATCTTGGCAGGAATCTAAATGATGGATTTGCAAGGACAAAGATGGACTCGAAGAGAGCAAAAGATGGATGATTTTTTTTGGGGTGGGGGAACAAAACGCTGCTTTGCTTGAGTTTCACATTCTTACATAATCTCCCCCTTGCCTGTATTACATGCTGCAATCGGCTGGAAACACAGCGCCAAGGCCATCAATCATGGGCGAGAGCCAGTAGTCAAGAAAACTAGTGGCTTTTTTCGGGTTTTAAGTGGGTGTGATGGAGGATGCATATTGGGTGCATGTCAAAGCCAGAAGCTTTCCAGTTGCTGCTCTTTGATAGCTGCGGGAAGAACATCAACACAGCAATGCAAATTACTTCAAAGAAACCCAAGCCTTGACATCAACATCTGGGATTTTACCTCTTTAATACATTCATGCAGCACCCCCCCCCCCATTAGGAGCTCTCGGCTCTGGCTCTGCCCGAACAGAAACTTCACTGACATCACCGTGAGAACTAACGCAGGGCTTCCTGCTGCTGATAGGCACTTGACGGAACCAAAAAGGGCCAAAGGTGTCAATTTCCTTGGCAACACATGAAAGAGTGCAGATTAAAACACTTGTAATCAACAGCTTTTGTTTTCGTCCCTGTCTGTTTTGGTAGTTTTAATGTTTTAAGTTCAAATCAACAAAATACCAACTTGAGCACTCTGGATTCGGGATTCTTCTCTTGACTGGTTTGCTATTTTCTTTATGGTTTTCACCTTCTTTTTGGGTAGCCACATGTTTTGCAGCATAAAACCAACTAAGTTTTTGTTTTTTTAAGCCATTTTGACTTTTGGGATTTTGTTCATCTTTAAATGTTCCCTAAATTTGTCTAAAATGGCAAAACTACACACACAGTGATATCACTTGTTCCTCGTGACCAAAAACGTCTCTTTGAAAATGTGATTTTTGATCCCACATTTATCTTAACTAAAACGAACACCGTCCTTTATGTTAAGAGGACTACTGGGCTTCAGTTTGTAATTATTAGATGTTTTTACCAGATTGCACATATTGCATAGTCACATCAGCAAAATACAGGTGGACCCTCTGAAACAATTTCACCTGAAATTTTAGGGACTGTTGATTGATCAGTTGTTTACATTCTTTTTAACAGAAGAGGTGTTGTTTACATTTTAACCTTGTTTTGGAGCATAAAGCCAATTGAAAACTGGTCTCAGTGTGGACATTTTGAAAGCGTTCTCGTTCCTGTCTCAATGCTGAAAACTAATACTGTAATTTAAAGTCATAAACAGGTTTTTTATGCTCTAACTACAAAAATCTTGTCTTTATTAATATTGAACATTGCGGAAATTTACTTATCGCAGTTGTGTCTGGAACCAATTAACTGTGATAATCGAGGGATTACTGTATTTTTAAAAGGCAAGGCTACACCAAAGTCAACATTTTTGTTTCTTGTGATGAAAAATGTTCCATGAAGACGACTGAAAATGAACTTTTGGATCCAACTTTTATGTTGTCATAAAGAAATGCAACGGATCTCATTTTCAATTTTGGAGTTTGTCCACAAGATGGTGCTACTTTTTCCCAATCAAAGCATGTTGCAAAATTTCTCACCATTTTTACTGTTTTCTGTAATGGTGTCTTGCTACTGAAATGATAAGCGTGTGTATGTATACACACATGTACACACACACACACACACACAGAAGTTGTTGACATGTATGGTGCAATGTCTATAAAAGCCATTTCTGTTCTATTTCTGGCTACTCACTACTTTTAATGTACAGTGGAACATCGAATATCCTCGATTTAGCACCTTTTTCTATGCCACTTAATCCCCATTAGGGTTGAGGGGGTATGCTGGAGCCTATCCCAGCTCAGATAACTTTGAGCGAGAGGCGGGGTACATCCTGGACTGGTCACCAGTAGGGCACATATAGACAAACAACCTATCACACTCACGTTCATACCTATGGACAATTTCCATCCATCCATCCTCTTTACCGCTTCTCCTCATTAGGGAGCCTATCCCAGCTGACTTCGGGCGACAGGCGGGGTACACCCTGGACTGGTCGCCTGCCAATCGCAGGGCACATATAGACAAACAACCATTCACACTCACATTCATACCTATGGACAATTTAGAGTCGTCAATTAACCCAACATGGATGTTTTTGGCATGTGGGAGGAAACCGGAGTACCTGGAGAAAACCCACGCACGTATGGGGAGAACATGTAAACGGCACACAGAGATGCGCAATGGAGATTCGAAACCAGATCGTGCAAATCTCCTGACTTTGTGCTAACATGCTAACAAAATATGTATTTATTGAGTTTTAAAAAAATCACTGAAAACAGGCAGTTTCTTCCACAGAAAACACATCCCATTCACCCTAATTATATATATGTGATAATAAAAATAATGTTATAGGCTGCAGTTTTTCCCTCAAACTAATGTCAGATCACATCTTGTGTAGTGAATGAACACATTTCGCTTCTTTTACTGTGATGGCACTGGATGCATTTCACAAATAAACACTGTTTGTGTAAAATAAGATAAATGCGGCAATATTAACCTCTAGAAAAAGGGCCATATGTAAAACATTTTGTCTCAACAAAATTGTCCTTAAAAAATCCCGATCAACTAAAATAACATGTTTTTGTACTAGCAACAGGTAAGACTGACTAGTTTTAATAAATTCACAAAAAAGAATCCAATTAAATATTGCTGGTACTGATACAATTTGGAAAGCTGCACATTTCTATATAGCACAAACATCTGTATAAGAACAAAGTAATGGTCAAAGTACACAACTCTGGACTGAAATTATAAACTGGGCTCGTTCAGCACATCACCCCAGTCGCTTATATGTTCTTGCATGAATGCAGCATGAATGAAACATTTTAGACGTATGAAAGAACAAGTGATTTACACTAACTGCAAATTGCATATTTACAATCCAATGGCGAAACTCGACAAGCTCGTTACTGTGTGGAGCATGCCGATATTATTGGCAGAAAAAACTATACCGATATGAACTGATATCTCATTTTAATGCCAATAACAAAATAAATATTGGTCGTCGGATATTATGGGACGTCCCTATCCATCCATCTTCTATACCGCTTATCCTCACTTGGGCCTCGGGTATGCTGGAGCCTATCCCAGCTGACTTTGGGCAAGAGTCAGGGTACACCCTGGACTGGTCGCCAGCCAACCGCAGGGCACTTAAAGACAAACAACCATTCACACCTATGGATAATTTAGAGTCCCCAATTAACCTAAGATGCATGTTTTTGGAATGTGGGGGGAAATGTGGGGAGTACCCAGACACGGGGAGAACATGCAAACTCCACACTGAGATGCCCAATGGAGATTTGAACCCAGATCTTCCCAATCTCCTGACGGTTTGGCCAACATGCTCACCACAAGGCCACCGTGCGGCCGGGAGATGTCCCTATTTAATAGATTATATTTTCACCACAGTTTTTGGGAAGCAGATTTTTTGTCATTAGGAAAAAATGAGTGAGGATATGTAAATGACTTTTATGCTCCAAAAATCTTTTAAAAGCACAACAAATCTACGATTTTCTATGACTGTTGCTCACTGCAACTTTTGACTGTAAAATTAGGCCTGCTTGCTTATTAATGTTCTTGCAAGTTCCTGCTGTTTTTGTGAGCTGTCAAATGGCTCTTTTGAGAGCCTCATTAAAAAAAAAAAAAAAAAAACCTCCACATTAAATGTAATAACCGCTATTACCTATGTGGGAGAATAGCTCCAAGTCTGCTGCACAGATTAATGTAAGCGGTAAATCCTATTTTTATCATGTGACGTTTGCTGGCTAATGTCTTCTAAAGGCCTCAGCGGTCAGCTCTCTGTTGTTTGTATTGTCCCACCACATGATCAACTTGTAGAATCATGGTGGCCACACACATGGTCAGCAGGTGGGCTAAAGCTCCAAGGAAATATCGCTTATGTTACATTTCTTGCATAAGTGTTGGCTTTTTGTCAGCTCCACAGTGATGAGCCATGATTTATTGAGAGGGCACAGCCGCTACGAACATTACAGTAGTCATGCTGTGTTTGCATTGCAGGCCGATATTGTGTGCTCTCCGAAGGCCGAAGATAGTTGAAGAAAAACGGCTGCCGACAACATTCGTATATATAAATGATGAATGACGCGGTATCCAGTTCACTTGTAGCATGTTTGAGCTAAAGCGCAATGGCTAATATGGTTTCATGCATGTTTGTGGCTACAACTGCTTTGACCATTAGCACTGAGGGGCCTGGTTTTTGGATTTGTGTTGTGGTCTGACTTACAGTCTTCTTTCTGGTTCAAAAGTGTTACCTATCTATGCTAGTCAAAGATCTTCTGTATGACAGGAATGCTCAGCTGTTTTAAGGACCTGTTGCAAAAACCCTCAGTCAAGGACCGATTGCGAGAGCACGAGTCAATGATCCTCAAAATGACAGTCGTGCCCTTCTGTTTTTCTGCTGCAAAAAACTTTTGATCTGCAGTTGCAGGTCGGTCTGACGTAATTCGTCTGCCAGTTTGGCCCATGGGCCGCAAGTTGATTAGCCCCGCAGTCGATCAGCACATCTTTCGGAAGAAACAACAAAGTAAAATATTCAGGAAAACATTCAATCGTAGTGTCAATGAAGTAATCGATCAGGCGGCAGTCGAGAAACCAAAATGGCAACGTTGAGAGAAATCTGGCAGCTTCAGAGGGCATGTGTATTCTAGGAGATGTATAAAAAAAGAAGTCTTTAAGAATGGAAAAGTGGCTTTCTCAGAGCAAAGGTGTTGCAGTGATCCCGTGTGAAAAGCAAACATTGTAAGCAGGAGTGTCCTTGCTTCGTGCTGCCAGCCAAGACTCTCTCATGGAGTTCATTACTCTTATCAGTCCTGAAAATTACAGAGTAGCCACACACTTTTGTTTTTTTACCAGAAAATATTAACTGCAAGAGGGTTTGTCTGTGAATATTCTCATTCATCAAGGTCATTGGTCTGTTCAGGTTGTCGTGGAACAGTGCTTCTCAACTGGTTTGGCTGCGGGACCCATTGTCACGCCTTCACGCAGTGACCCAAATTGGTCATCACTACACACAGAGTGAAATATTTCAAGAATGTATTTCTTAGTAATTTTGATGTTAGTTTACAGCTAATCAAAAAAAAAGTCAATATCTCAGAAAAAATTAGAAAAACTGTCAAAAGGCTCAATATTATAAACTACTGGTTCACGCCAAAATCCAAGAATAAAATTCCTGAGCCAGTCAATGAATGTGAACGGAGCTGTCCTATCTTGTCAGATGAGTGCTTGTCCTCCCTTGTCATTGAGCATGCACTGATGAAGCCTGCTTGGATGAGAGGCAAAATGTCTTCAAAGACAACCTGAACATTTCTGTTAAGATCAATTCAATGCCCTGAGAATCCAGGAGGGTTTCATCATTATGAGTGGGAAAGCCTGACAATGGATATGTGTAATGGTACATGTACTCGTAATCACATTTCACGTAATCACATCAGTCGAGATGGGGAACGGTGCTACAAGCTGGAATTATTAATGCTGCACTTTAGCCAATTAGGAACTTTCGGTTACTAAAAATAAAATGATAATTCACACTGTTCATAATGCACTTGTCTGCATCGTTGCACTTTCGTAATATAATATATATATATATATATATATATATATATTTAGAGAGAGAGAGAGAGAGAGAGAGAGAGAGAGACAGTTATGTGAAAAGTGTTTGCTTCTTTCCTGATTTCTTATTTTGTTTGTTTGTCACACTGTTTGTTACTCAAAACACCGAAATAGTAGTCAATGACAACACAACTAAACAGAAAATGTTGTATTATTAAGGGAGAAAAAAATCCAAACTAACATGACCCTGTGTGAAAAAGTGATTGCCCCCTAAACCTAATAACTGGTTGGGCCACCCTTAGCAGCAACAACTGCAATCAAGCGTTCGAGATAACTTGCAATGAGTCTCTTACAGCGCTGTGGAGGAATTTTGGTCCACTAATCTTTGCAGAATTGTTGTAATTCAGCCACTTTGGAGGGTTTTTGAGTATGAATGTCTTTTCAAGGTCATGCCACAGCATTTCAGTAGGATTCAGGTAAGGACTTTGACTAGGTGACTCCAAAGTCTTCATTTTGTTTTTCTTCAGCCATTCAGAGGTGGACTTGCTGGTGTGTTTTGGATCATTGTCCTGCTGTAGAACCCAAGTTGGTTTCAGCTTGAAGTCATGAACAGATGGACAGATAGACATTCTCCTTCAGGATTTTTCACTAGACAGCAAAAATCATGGTTCCATTTATCACAAGTCTTCCAGGTCCTAAGGCAACAAAACAGCTCGACATCACACTACCACCACCATATTTTACTGTTGGTATGATGTTCATTTTCTGAAATGCAGCGTTATGATGTAATCAGACACACACCTTCCAAAAAGTTCTACTTTTGTCTCGTCAGACCACACAGTATTTTCCCAAAGGTCGTGGGGATAATGAAGCTGTTTTCTGGCAAAATTGAGACAAGCCTTAATGTTGTTTTTGTTCAGCAATGGTTTCGGTCTTGGAACTCTGCCAAGCAGGCTGTTTTGCTCAGTGTCTTTCTTATGGTGGAGTCATGAACACTGACCTTAACTGAGGCAGGTGAGGCCTGCAGTTCTTTGGATGTTGTTGTGGGGTCTTTTGTGACCTCTTGGATGAGTTGTTGCTGCGCTCTTGGGGTAATTTTGGTTGGCCGGCCACTCCTGGGAAGGTTCACTACTGTTTCATGTTTTTGCCATTTGTGGATAATAGATCTCACTGTGGTTCGCTGGAGTCCCAAAGCTTTAGAAATGGCTTTATAACCTTTTCCAGACTCATAGATCTCAATTAATCTCAAGTTTCACAGAGGGGCAATCACTTTTTCACACAGGTCCATGTAGGTTTGGTAGGTTTTTTTCTCCCTAAGTAATAAAAAGTTTCATTTAAAAACTGCATTTTGTGTTTAGTTGTGTTGTCATTGACCAATATTTACATTCGTTTGTTGATCTGAAAGATTTAAGTGTGGCAAAAAAAATAAATAAATCAGGAAGGGGGCAAACACTTTTTCACATCACCCTATATATAGTATATCCTATATATATTTGAGAGGTGTATTTACTGGAGAATTACCTGCTAGCTACTTGATTTCTGTTTAATTTTAAACAACGTTAAAGCTATTTCCACAAACAATAAGCAGTTTTATGTTGCACTTTGTTCCCTTACTGTAGCAAACCTTAAAACCGAGGTAGGCCTACATACCAAACCATCATTATAGCACACCGTAATACAGTCATCCCTTGCAGTATCACGGTTCAATTATCGCTCCCTCACTATATCACAGTTTTTTAGAAAATAATTAACAGTAACTATATGGATGTTATTTCATGTCCACAGGGCTTTAATAATGTTAAAAGTGGTATTTAGAAAGTCAAACAGGTTTTCTATGCTCTAACTATGAAAATATTACATTTATTAACATTGAATCCTGTATTGTGGAAATTCAGTTATCACAGTGGGATCTGGAACCAATCAACCGATAAACAAGGGGCGACTGTACCCCTAATACTGTATGTACAGCAAAAATCCTGAGATAAGAGAGGAAAAAGGCTGCTTTTTATTTTATTTTCTATAAATAGACGAGCGATGAGAGAGAGGAAAAGAAGGCCACAATGTTTCCTCTTCCAAAATGTGTTAAGTGAATACTCGCATAAATCCCCTTGAAGGCGGATTAGCAAAAATATCTTTCCCTCTTAGGTTTCATTCAGACAGGAGCCAGTCTTGGAAAAAAAAGGGGGGCCTGTCCTTGTTTAAACATTGGACGTCAACTTAATCAAAGGCAGACATGAGTGTAAGTCAAGTCCAGCTTTTTGGTCTTTTTCTTAGGACAAACACTGGCAATGCGTTTGAGGACAACTCAATTAAACAACACAAGGCTGATGTTATTGCTGTTGATTAGTGCTTTTTGAACTTAACCCCAAGGTCACTTCCTTCCCAAAACGTCCTCAGAGGTTAATGAATCATCGACCTAGTTGTCTGTTTTACTCTCACCCTTGGCCTTTCGTCGCATTGACATAAAGACATGTATGGGAGAGGGGTGGTTGTTTTCTTAACCTCTTGTCTGTCAGTGCTCGTATAAAACAGGCTTATTAACACAAAGTGGAGCACAATGCTGCAGGGTCTCTTCCTATGACCAGGATCTGTTGCAGCAGGTTGTTTCACCTTTGATTTGTTCAGATTGAGTATTAATACACCATAAGAACTAAGGGAAATACATCTCAGGGTTCTAACTCGTATGGAGGGAATGTTAAAGTAAAATTTTGCCACCATAAAATTGCAATATGACCTGAATATAAGATGAATATAAGACATCTCTTTTTTTTTTCAAGAAAAAAAATGTAATGTGAATATTTGTTGTATTATTTATTTAAAATCATGTATCAGCAAACTTGCCCAACCTTTGAGACACTTTTTTTTTTTTTTTTTACAACGGATCTGTGTGTCTCTCCAGGTCACTTCTGTGTGTGTGTGTAAGTGACAGGGAGAAAAGCTCTGATTCATTTGGGAAGAGGTCCTCTGGCGCCACTTGTTGGTCTGCAGGTATAAATCTTTAGATGGGTCGTCTTTTTGAAGTCATCTGACTTCTCCCCAAAGCGAGTCAGTGTTTTTTAGGACATTATCAAACAACAGAAGAGTTCTGATGCTACTTTTAAGATAATGGTGATGGATGAAGCAGTGTCATCTACAATTATCAAGGGCCTAAGAAATATAATATCCTTTTTAATTTATTTATTCTGTTATTTTACCGATATTGTAAACATGATTTAAAAAAAATAATTAATTTTTACTTGGTCTAGAAAAAGAGTACCTGCCTTTTATTCTGGTTTATCTTACATCCGGGTCAATATATCCTTCCTAAAGAGGAAGTAGCATCATATAATAATTTCTGGCTATTTTTAGACCTCACCAATCCCGACTAGCTAAGTCTAGAATGGTTGACACTTGACGCCACCACAAAACCACTACCGCGTTTTCTTAAGGAAGATCCCATTGTTAGCTTTCATACAGAATTAATCCCAACTCCAATCTATGAAAAGACTAGACTATCCATCTATCCTTTTTCTACCACTTAATCCTCATTAGGAAGACTAGACTATTAACAAATATATTGCATAACAGAACCAATGTTGTAATAGCGATAAGGAGCAAACTTATCAGCCTGCATTGATAGCGCTGAGTAGAGATGCTCCCATTGATCAGTCACCGATCAGTATTGGCCGATTTCTGTAAAAGACACATGATCGGCATATGCCGATAAACGCCTTTAAAAGCTGATCCCAAAACCGATCGGCAAATCCTACATGTCTGCTGCGTCATGTAGGGTTGCCAACAAAATGACGTGCTCCGTATTGTCGCGAGAATCAAAACTAGTCTGTAAAACCTCAATGACTTCATTATTAGGTTTACAAAGAAAAATTATGTGTTTTTAACCAAACCTTGCAAGGGAGAGTTATTTTTCTGAAATCATCACCAATTGTAGTAACAACTCTCGTGTATTGTTTGCTACAGTAAACAGATTAACAAACCCTCCCATTTCACTGCCCTTACAACTCATTTCTACATCTAAGTCCAATGAGTTTGCAAGAGTCTTTCACGACAAAGTTCAAGGTATGAAAAATGCAATCATTTGCACAACACAAATAACTATTCTGCAGCCAGCTAGACACCTCAAGCTGACACATTTCACACCTGTCATTGACAAAACAGTCGAAGAGATCATCGGCATTCTGGGTCCATCAACGTGCTGCCTTCATGTGTTACCCACTGGATTTCTAAAGTCTGTGCTGAGCATCTCACTTCAGACTGGAACATTTCCAAAGGCCCTAAAAACTGCTGTCATTAAGCCTCTTCTGAAGAAGAGAAGACTCTCGGCCCGTATCAAACCTGCCATTCTTGGGAAAAGTCTTAGAAAGGTTTGTATACCAACAGCTTACTGACTTTCTTCTCTCTAACAATGTGTTTGATACTTTCCAATCAAGCTTTAGGCCCCACCACAGCACTGAGACAGCTCTGATCAAGGTGACAAATGATATCCATCTGAGCACAGATGCAGGCAGTCTCACTTTTAGTTGTGCTGGACCTGAGCGCTGCCTGTGACATAGTTGATCATGTGATCTCATTACAGAGGTTAGACAAATGGGTGGGAATCTCTGGTACTGTTCTAAACTGGTTCAAGTCCTATCTGGAGGACAGGAAGTACTTTGTTGGAATTGGTAACTATGTCTCAGACCAAATGGATGTGACCTGTGGGGTTACCCAGGGGTCCATCCTGGGACCCCTATTGTTCAATCTGTACATGCTTCCATTAGGCCAGCTAATACGCAGCTGCATTGTGTACTACCACAACTATGCAAACGACACTCAGATCTACGTGCCACTGACGGCCGGTGAACATGGTCCTGCAGATTTACTTTGTCACTGCATCAAACAGATCAGTGTGTGGATGCAAAACAACTTTCTCCAGATAAACTCAGACAAAACTGAAATCATTGTCTTTGGCCCACAGAAACAAAGACAGTGTTATCAGTCACCTTGAGACACTTTCTCTAAAACCTAATCATCAATCATCAAATCTAGGGCTAATAATGGACGCAGATCTGAACTTTAACAGCCACATTAAGTCAATAACATCATCAGCTTTTTACCACCTAACAAAACATTGCCAAAATCAAAGGAATAGTGTCTAAGACAGATTTAGAGAGACTAATCCATGTCTTTGTCTCCAGCAGGCTAGACTACTGTAACAGCCTTCTCACCGGGCTCTCTAAACGAGCAGTAAAACAGCTGCAGTACATCCAGAATGCTGCTGCTCGAGTTCTGACTAGAACCAGGAAATACAGTATGACCATATTAGTGCAGTACTCAGATCTCTGCACTGGCTTCCTGTCACTCAGAGAATAGACTTTAAAACACTCTGCTTGTGTACAAGTCTTTTCATGGTCTTGCGCCAAAGTACATCTCTGACATGTTAGAGCCACATAAACCATCTCCAGCTCTGAGAAGCTCAGGGAGTGGTCTCCTACGGGTGCCCAGAGTCACGACTAAACACGGTGAGGCTGTGTTTTAGTTTTATGCTGCCAAAATCTGGCACAATCTTCCAGAAGATGTGTGACATCGTTCAAATAAACAGGGAAGTAGCACCATCTAGTCCTTTCTGGCTTTATTTAGACCTCATCAGTCTGTAATAGCTAAGTTGAGAATGGTTGTGTATGACACTTTACACCACCACTAAACCACCACCGTGTTTTCTTAGGGACGATCCCATTATAAGCTGCCATGCACTCAACACCATCAACTCCAATCTATGCATAGACGAGAAATGATGGAATACATTTGTTTGCTGAATGTGTGCACATACACTGGTGGCAGGGACGATGCGCTCCAGTGCAATGTTGTCGGCCAAGATCTCACCTCGTATGTTGAGAAAGCTGGCTGGCCCCTTTGCTTTTCCCATGCTAGCGCCATTAAATGTGCACTGATATGTTGCGTGGGGGTCTTTCAAAACTCTTGAGACTAGTTGAGAAACAAGCAGCACTATTAGCTATTTTTCTCATGTGTCTATAATGGATTTTTGTAGCGATTTTTCATATCTTACTGGCAGGACTCCAAAGTTGGAGCCATGTTGCTGGTGGCTACAATGAATAATCAACTTTTTTTTTTTTTAATACACTCACCCTTACACTTAGAGCAGACTGGATCCAACCTACACAATAGCACATTGGGAGTTTTCCCTGTACAGTAGGTAACATTCAAAATAAATCAGCTTTCTTAGTCAGTGTTTTAGTTTGCATTTTAAATACCATACAAGGGAAAAGAAGAAGAAAAAAACAATAAATTGTGGCACGGTGACAAACGTGGAATGCCTGAAGACAAGTAATCTTGAATTACTTTTCGTTCTTCTTCTTTGCTTTGTTTAGCCAATTTAATGTCAGCCATATTGTACTGAGCAGCCAGGACAGAAAGGCGTGTACAGCTATCCAACAAGTTGTTACTGTTACTGTTACTGTTACTGAGTTTGCCATCAGCGCTACCCTTTTGGTGGCATCCCGTCTAATTATAGCCACAGAGGTTAATTGCATAAGGGTGTTAATCGGCGCATTTACAGTATTCTGCGGGAAAATAACAGTTTTCCTCAAATTAACACAGTCAGATCCTGACCTGCTTTCAAGAAAAGAAGTCACCTCGGGATAGCTGACGGTGATAAAGGAGAAGGATTGCAGCGACGATTATGACTGGTCTTTCAAACACTGGCAAACACTGATGATTTGCTGACATCTGGAGCACCAACTTATAAACTAAAGGGGTCTAAGAGTGTGAAGTGGAAGCGTGTTGTCCAAAATCTAGACCTGATGCTGGAATTTAGACAAAAGAGCTTTCAGTAAACCCGACTGGGAACACAGCATTTTGTGTGTCTATGCTAAAGAGCTGTGTTTGTCCACGCCTGTTTCTGGATGTGGTAGTAGTGTGCAGATCGATACTGAAATATCACTACCTCTGATACCAGATCTTTATGCTGAAAGGTCAATTATCAAATAAAAATACAGATACTCTGATACTTCAGTTATTTGAGGCATTGTGTATCATTAACAGGAACACAGTGGAAAGTAACAAAATGATGCCCGGTTGATGGGACGTACTTGCTACATGCTTCCGCCTCAGTAAGTGCATACTAAGTAAACCCTGTGGCACACTTCTCAGTAAGACAGTCTCAGTCTGTTGAAACGATGAGCGAGCGTAAACCCAGCCATGTGTGGATTGTGAATTAGTTTTCATTCTTAGAGTAGGTCTTAATAATTAACTATTCATTCATTCATAATGGTTTTAGAATTTTACTTTTTTGTTTGGTTGTTTAAAACACCATTTTCACATATTTCGTGTAATTTTGTCCTGTTTGTTTTTTCTGTCGTTGTATATAATAGCTTGGCTATACTGCAACACCTCAATATACTTCAAAGTTTAAAATGAATACACAAATTACTCTGATGTCTTGTATTATTCATGCCACAAACTACGCTGTGATTTATATTTTAAGCCATATGCCACATGCCACATAAAACAATGTAACATTAAGGAGTGGGAGAGGAGGACACTACTAGCGACAATAGCATAGCGATGTGAGCTACAGCGCTACCATTACAGACATATTTAATACATTATACTAAGTTAGACTATTCGCTAAAGGAAAACAAAATGGTCAAACTTACAACTCCCACGTCCATAGCTGACTGATGAGTAGTTGACAATTGATTTTAAGATGTGTAGCGAAGCCTCTTTTTTTTTTTTTGCAAAGCTCTCCTCCAGTTGGAAAGGTTGGAAGGGTTTAGCGTGGGAGGACCTGAACCCCGTAAAACACCTTTTGGGTGCCAAGCCAGATCCTCCCTTACAAGATTATGAATGCTCCTCTGGATGAAAGATTCCCAAACTGGTTATAAATGACTACAGGGTTGTTGAAGATAACAAACCTGCCTGGGAGTTTGTGTTCATATGGGTTGGACTCTTAGCTGCCTGCTGTTTTGTCGACGAGCTATCATGCTCATATTTGCATCCCCTCCCTGTTGACTTTGGTGTTTCTCCTTTGACACATACCAAGCGTCATGCAAGAAAAAGCAAAAGCCGACGGCGCAGTGCGTATTTGTCAGCCTTGTTTAGCCTGGCAGTGAGGTGAATGTGCGCTACTGAAATATTAAGAAAAAAAAGTCTCAAGGCTAGCTAAATAATTGGATTTGGCTCAGCTTAAACGCAAGAGTGTGTTCCGCAATTGGGACGTGTTTGTACAGCTGGATCGTATGCCCAGGGTCATCTCAGCGGGGAGCGGGGTTTGGCAACGTCGGGCATAGCTACAGAACAAGCGCGCTGAAGAATCCCTGGCTTCGATCCCTAAAACCCCTGGCCTTTGCCTTTACACAAACAAGCAGGTTAAAACTGACAAAAAGGCTCACGAGATGAGAATCATTTAAGCTGTACAAGAAAAAGAGAGCTACGTTTTTAAACCACGGCTACAAGGAGACAAAGCTAAGCACCTACAGAGTAGGCATCAAAAACCACCTTACTTAAAAAAAAACAAAAAAAACGGAAGAAGGTCAGTCGAGTGTGAAACAAGAAAGAAGACTACTACACTTGAACATCAATCAACCAAAGACATAACTGAAAGAGCATCTTCATCATGGAAATTCAAGCTCGGACTTGCTCTGGCATCTCAGGTTTTAATCTGATAGCTCCCACATTGCTTCAAAACTCTAAAAACGTGGTCCACAGTTGCAGTGTGTAACATACCTGGCGTTGGATTCTGTGGGTTTGGCACATATCCACACATGAGACCAAGAACCTGAGGGTATATCTTAAGACAAGACATACTATTAACCCCTGCGGATAAAAAATACAGCAATGTAGGGCACGAAACAATGACAAAAAACATCCTAATAATCTGGTCCAGAAGTATTGAAGGAATAGCCTCGGAGGGGACAACAGATCTCGATGGGCCACTTGAGGGTTTCTGACAATTGGCAGGATCCCTGAGATAATCCCAACCCTTGTAAACGTGATGCCTTCAGCAGGTGGCGTTAATCTTAAGTGTTAGGTGGGCAGGAAGAAGCTGATTTACACAGACTCTTAGCGGCAGGTGGTTATAGGACAATTTGAAATAACTCTGAGTTACAAGGACTTTATTTATTTTAGGAAATGTTTGAGACCAGCAAGGGCATGGACCAACAATAGGTAGAAAACACAGCCGAAGAGGTTGGGATTAAGTAACCCTGTTAGTACTAAATACCCAGTACCATGTCTGGCACTTAAACTATTAAAGGGATGATGTCAATAGTGTCCTTTGGACTACAGATCTTGACGGGCCTCTTGAGTTTCCAAGAAGTAGCAGGACCCCTGAGATTTCACAACTCTTGTAAATGTGATGCTTTAAACAGGTGGTGAGCTAATTTACACGGACACTACGAAGGTTTGGATGTTTAGGAAATGTTTGAAACCACCTAGGGACCAAAACAAGGTAAAAGACCCAAATCAAGAGGGATGAAGTTGGGGATTAGACAAACCTGTTTGTGCTAAGTGCCTAGTACCTTGTACTGTTCCTGTGCCGAAGCGCACAGGTTTTAATTTGGAGACCGCATAGACTCCCCACTGCTCCTGTCCAGCAACACGGACACTGAGATGAGATGGAAGAAATATGGCAACAGCTGGGTGTGTGTGCCTGAAACCGATGAGAAACAAGCGGTGGATCTGCCCGAATTGTCTTGCGTCATGCAGATAACTGAGCCCTTAAACTTTATAGAGGGCCCATCAGTCAACAACCTTCACTCTAGCCTAAACCTAACAACCTGGCATGGACTGTGGAGGCTAAAAAACATCCTTTAACTCTACTGGGCCTGCAAAAGAACTGGTCATGCGTCCGGAGAGTCCAACCAGTGCAGGAAGCCAGGAAAAGGGAGAGGCTTTGCATGATGAAATGAAAGCAGGCTCTATGATGTAAATACATCTGCTTGCTGTCATGCAGCCTTCAAAAATGTCCTTCAAACAAATAAACTTTAGACAATTACCCTGTTGCTCCAAATATCAGATGACGAGATAAAGAAAGTATAAAGATAGTATTTTCCCGAGAGTAAAAATCTGAAAATGCTAAAAAATATTCTTGGGTCTAGAGTTTTATATATACAAACCAGAAAGTGGTGCCACATGATTTCTCCCCAAACGAGATTGTCTTTTTTGGTTAATCATGTCTTAAAAAAAAATCACAAATCGTCACAAAATAGCTCTTGAAAAAGAGGGGTCGTCTTATACTCAGGAGAGCAAAGGAAAACCAACCTTATATTTGAACGGCAGTCCTTCTGTCAGTCACATGATGCCCTATTCAACATCTGGTGTATAAATTGGCCGCATGCAGACTGAGTCAGACTTTTAAGGGACCATAGCGCCATGGATTAGCCACAGTGTTTACAACCACGTGTTGCAATATTAGCGACGGGAGCAAGAGTGTTCACCGGTCGGAAAAAATGCAATAAAAAGACCCTTTGCCAACTGTATTTATAAGTTCAGCAACCAGCTGGGAGGATTTTGCCGCTAATTAGCATGTTTTGTGCTCACTCCTGCAGATTTCTTGCAATTATATTAACCAGCGTGCATTGTAAAAGTTTAATGTCACCCCGCTAGCTAAAGGAAAAGGCCATTACAGGTGTATTCATGTGCCAAGTACATAAACGACACCTCTGTTTGAAAAAATAGGCTAAGAGGATGGAAATCAAAAGGTAGCAATTACCACTTTTTGTCATTAGTATCACAATGCAGCCGATGGTATCATGATACAGTTACAAGTACCATGATGCAGTGGCAGTGGAATTTCTCTTTGAGCGCTGATCAACCATCCTGATACTAACACTAGCACGATAAAGCTGATGGTCCCTTTATACAATCGATGTTATCATGATACAGCTTCCGGTATCATCATACAGCTGATACTACCACAATGCAGTTGATGGTATCGGAATAGTTGCTGGTGTCACGATGCAGTTGAGACTATCAATCTCACAAATTTGACAACTGTTAACACGCAGTTGATACCATTGTGGTGCAGTTGATAATATTGTGATACAATTGTTAGTATCACAATACAGTTGATAGTGCCACCATAGCACTGAGAGTATCGTATCACAATATAGTTCTTAGTATCATGATAGTGACGATAATGCCACAATACAGCATATCATTATGATACATCACAGTAGTTAATAGTATGGCGATACAGTTGCAAGTATCACAATAGAGCAGCAGTATATTTCCTTTTGAGCGCCTAAAACTGTAATAGAAATATTCATAATATTTTATACAATTAAATATAATAAAATATATACAGTCGACACAGTATTTGCATGTGATATCAATATGATGTACCACGCACTCATTCCCCCTGCCATTTTACTGCCAAAAACACTCAAGTCCTCTTCACTGTTGACACCCGCTCGTTTCCTGCAGATTATGTAATGATTTGCCCTTAACGATTAGGCCGATAAAGGGCTTTGTAAGACGTTGCATTCCAGTTGCGTGCTCCCACCAATCAACAACGGCGAACGCCTCGCACAAGACGACACACGCATGCTCAAGGGTGCATTTTTGGAAACATTCCTGCTTTGTCAATCAGAATTAAGTGAAAATTGAAGTACACACAGCCACACACAGCCAAGAGAGATGTATTTGCGTGATGTCATCGCACAGCCGCGGTATGCCGTGCCGAAATTCCACAGTGGCACTTCACATTTAACGCCTTGCTGCCAAGACAAAAGGTGGTCAAATGATGTTGGCTTGAAACAACAACAGTAGCCCTCTCCGGGTGCTTTCTTTCTTTTTTTTTGTCATTGTACAGGTCAAACATCCATCACAGCTCAGCATAAAAACAACATCCTTCCTACATGGAAAACATCCCATTCTATAGAGGTCACTTTAAGTTCATAGTTCACCCTTAGGTCTTAAGTATGGCCTCTTTTCTGGGGCTAGTGAGTGAACCTTAGGCATCACAAGAAATGTACTTTGAAGGAATGCTTACATATTCTTATCACTCATGTTTAGGGGTGTCACGAGTCACCCATCTCACAAGACGAGACCGAGACGAGGCGAGATTTTAACATTACTTTTAAGAAAAGTACAACGAAAATATATGACTGGACAAGCAAACCTTTTTGTTTGTTTGAAATGTTTATTGTCCCGCAAATTGACGCTAAATGATATTATTGTCAACATTTTTTGAGACCAAATAATCCATTAATGTTATAATAATAAATAATAATAATACTATATCATAATAAAGCAATATTTCCTTTAATATGTCACCTTGCCCATCATTGGCTGGCGACCAGTCCAGGGTTTACCCCGCCTCTCGCCAAAAGACAGCTGGGATAGGCTCCAGCATACCCACAACTCCAGTGAGGACAAGCGTTATGGAAAATTGATTGATGGAGTACGTCATCTTTCAGTCTGTAAAGTTGTGGAATTGCTGTTTGTGACGTGTATTCTCTCACAGGCAATTCATGCTGTCTAACATTTGCAGCATTTTTTGAAATGCTGGCTTTTCGTTTGCAATGACTTTCTGTGAACGTGCACAATTTTGCGCTGTTCTGTTGGTATTTACTCTGCCGACCAAATGTCTCAGCAAGTGTTGACTGTCGGGACGAAGGCTCTGCATCTTGATGTGTAGTTTTTTTCCCAGATGGCAAAACTAGGTTGAGTGGAAATGTTTGAGGTGAGCAAGTTTGTTTTGTTGCCTTTTATGTTGCTACCACTTTTGAATAATTGGCATACTGGCTCATTTGTGTTGATGGGCGCACCTTGCTCATTATTAGTATTCCCACACGGGAGCCGTGGTATTTGGCTTTGCAAGCGTCTTTTTCCCTCCTAACTTCTATTATATTACCTTCCATTGCTTCTTACGAAGCTCCACTTTTTTGCTATCTGTGCGTATGCCATCGGCCCCGCCTTCGCCCACAGAGACAATACGACTGGTGCTGAACCAATGCACAGAGTGAACTCTATTCCTGCCTGTTTGGAGGCAAAAGAACAACAGACACGCATGCACATGGCAATATATGGAGGGCGGCAAAATGTTCAATTTCATTTTTATTTATGGCGTGATTAATTTATTTATTTATTATCGCAAGACACGTTTTAATCTCCTGACACCCCGACTCATTTTTGGTAAATACACAATGAAATCTTCATTTTAAAAAGTTTATCTTATTAGTGGGCAAAGTTAGAATTTGATTTTGCTGCCATTTTTTTTAATAAGCAGAAAAACAAAAGGAAGAATTACATTTAACAATCAAAATATAAGGACCGGAGAGAAAAAAGCAGCAATCGTCATCATGAAAGAAGAGCCTGAAGCTCTAAACTAATTTTTTCAGAACTTTGGACACTGATTTAAGTTGAGATATGACAAACATCTTAAACAGATGGAAATGACCCATTCTAATGGTACAAATGTGAGCTTCCTCAAGTACTACAGATTTATAATGAACAGATGTTTTCCTCTCTCAACGATCCTGCACTTAACATGCTTGACTCCTGTATACCAGGGGTCTCAAACTCAAACATTAAACACTCCGTTCACGAGACGCGACGATACACAAGATCGGGTCTACAAGAGCGAGACAAGAAGAGAGTTTAACTTTTAAGAAATGTACCATGCAAAAATATATTAAAAATATATGACGATATAGTACAATCTACTAATTTCATTTCTACTCTTGTTTCTGCTCTTACACTCTTCTGCACTGCGTGTATGCTAGCGTCCCTGCTTCCAATCCCTGAGACTGTATGACAAAAGGGATCACTCAAGGGTCCATGCCGTTGTTCTGTGGAACAAACGCACCAAGGTGCTGAAACCAATGCACAGAGTGAACTCCCTTCTTGAATGTTTGGAGGCGAGAGTCAAAGAAAAACAAACACGCATGCACATGGCAATATATTGAGGCCGGCAAAATAATGTAGTTCATTTTCATTTATTGTATGATTAATGAATTAATATATTATCATCCCAGGCCTGGTGCCCACAAGACGTTTTTTTCCTGAACGAGAAATCTTGTCACATTTTAATCTCGCAACATCTTGTGACAGCCCTACGAAACATGTCAACATGTCAATAAACGCCACTGGAAGCTGCCAGGAGCACGAGCAGTGGTAGCCTGTAAGTGGTAATAAATATAAAACATAAGTATAAATATATTGTAGCATTCTCGGGTTACTCAAGGGATACTCAGAGGCACTTCAGTTACTTGTCGACCCATCCGAAATCGCAGGAGGTGATTACTCCACATAACAGTCTGATTAACCTTCCCGTTGTCTGATTCACGTTGTCGTCAAAGAAATAACGCTATTACCATCACACAGCAAGTTAACACGAAAAAGCTAGATAACTAATACACAAGGCAACTACTGTGTAAAACTACCCGCTCCGACACTACAAACGTTAGCTTCCCCAACCTCTGGAACCTCACTCCATTCACGTTCCACTGTTTGTTATATACCTACTGATGGATTTGCACCACATCCCATTTAGGCAGCTAAATACTGTACAATGACTGTGAGTATCTTCTGCTATAAAACATAGCATACTACACAAACTCGTCAATCCAATCCATTTTCTCCTTAGCCAATAATTGATAAGACAAGAACATTGACAAGAACATGAGTCATATTGTTAGCCACCCAACTGCTCAGCCTTCTGGTCTTTTGTTTTTCAACCCGTCATGCACTCGATTACTACCGCTTCCCTTGCACCAGAATCTACTTGTTGTGAGAGACTTTCATGTTTTCTCCACTTGGCCTTTTTGCTCCAAGGATATCCTTCATGGGACTCTTCCCCTCACACTCCATTAATATCCTGCTCTCTCCGCCAATTTCACTATTTTACTACTTACTGTAAGCTAAAGAAAAAAAAACACATCACACATTCACCTTATTTCAACATCCTTATTGACCTTTTCATCCCGTCTTTGCTCTAAGGCATCAAATCGGGCCCTCGAGCTTTAAAACTCTGTCAAGTACCGTTTTCAACACTTAACACAAACCTCCCATGCCTCTAATTAGACATCACACAAGGGGGGAGAGTGGGAGGTGGTAGGGTGGGGGGCACTTAGTTGTGATCTTCCCCTCTTGTTAGCACCACTCCTGTGCTGTGCTGCCATGGGAGGAGGATCTGAGGTCAAGGCCGGGCCGGCGCAGAAGCTAAACTCAGCCTAGCGTAGCTTCGAGCTCGTCAAATGTGTGAGAAAATATGGCGGCCAGATGATGCAGCATTTGGGACAAAACGGGGGGATAAATCAATAGTGCTCCGTCACTTTTCATGGAAGGAGAGAGATTCCAAGGAGTGTTTCATCGGGACAGGATGCCAGAGGGCTCAGTGGTGGGAAACAAAACGTCCCAATGAGGGAGCAAATGCGGTCGCGAGGGGCTCTGGAGGAAGTGGAGAGGGGATGGAGGGCAGCCACCTGCAAAAATCACATTACCACGGGACAACACAGCCTTCTGCTGAAAGGTTGCCGTCTACTGACGGGCTCCAGGCATTACATGGTATAATATAAACCCCAAATTCGCTTATAAAGGCAAAAAAACTATCAAATTTGCCAGGGTGCAGTGCTCCTTCATGTAATGTAGAGCAGGTGTCCAAACCTGGATGTTCCATTGGCTTTGGGGCAGATATGTTTATATTGTACAGATAAATCCAATCTGCTACAAATGTTATGTCAGTTTTAGACAGAAAATTGTATTTTGTTTTTTTAATAAATAACCTTACTGTTGTTTTCCCCAGTTAAGTCTGAATGGTACCCACCTTTTGGCTAAGGATTATGCATTATAAATATATAAATTCCAATCTTGAGGATAAAGTTTAAGGATGTCAAAACAATGTAGAGCTGAAAAAATCAAATGAAAAATAAATAAATACATTTTTAAAAGTCTTGTACGGAAACCATTACTATGAAAGCCTTTATTAAAGAAACAATTTCTTCTGTTTCAATTTGATTATACAATATAGCCACAAAAAACTGATTAGCCATGATGGAGTGCTCCTTCCTTTCATGTATATACAGAGTAGACATCCAAAAAACATTTTTTGGAGTAATTTCCTCCAGTATGTGTCAAACTTTCTGTTCCTGGGGGCATTTTTGCCATTGGCTTCGGGGCAGTTACAAGTCCTGCGAATTCTGCCTCGCAACAAGTGGCCGTAGAAACAAATGCAAGCAATTGTATTGATCTGCAACACATTTTAATCCGTTTTAGAATGAAACACTGACTTCTCAACTCAGAGACTGGTGCTCCTCCCCTTTCCCATGAAGAAATACCCCTGATTGTGTATTCTAAATGCATAAATTACTATCCCCATGTTATTTATATTATACACTGTTTTGTTAGCGCATTACAAAAATGAGCTTTCTTTACAGTCGGCCAGCTCGTATTCCGTCCTCTGCACCTTTTATTCACCAGCTTACCAAGAGCAGTATGAAGTTACACCATTTTCGGTCAAGCTCTGGCAGAATAAATGCCTGCTCGCCACAATTTGGAACAGTAGCTTCCCACCAGCACACCTACAAGCAAGTCACTCATGGAAGAAAAGCTACCACAGAGGCAGCGGGAATGCAACTTTAAATACTTGATCAAGTTGAAGACTTTGCAAACTCACATGTTTTTTCAGCATTGCCACACTCAGCAGCCATCGCTCCGAAGATTAAGACCAGATGGCAACAATGAGATGAGAATGAAGGCTTTTGTTGTGTAACTGAAAACAGTCCTTCTTGTTAACAGCTTCCAAAAACTTGCTCCATCTATCCATCACGGGCCAGATGTTCTTCAGGGCCTTTCTCCTTAACTCCTGGATTGGGACCGCTCCTTCTGGAAATTAATTTACTTCCCATTCCGTGCCACAACAAAAGCACTCGCGAAAACATGGCGCACTACACATATATTGCATCACTTATTGAGAACTGAACCCACAGGAGTATTTGTAAGCAATTCTACTGAAATGCTAGGAGTTCTGAAATTAAAAAACACTTAACAATCAAGAATTAAGTGCCTGGTGAGAAAAAAGCAGCAGAACCTGAAGCTCTGAGCTAATCTCCTTTGGATCTTTGTATACTAATTTAAGTTGAGTTAACAAAAAGTCAGCATGTTATGCAGACAAATCCTGTCCAGTATATCCAGTACTTTGATGGTACAAATGTTAGCTTGCTCAGCCTCTGGAACCTCACTTTATAAATAGGGGTGTCAATACACACTCAGTTCACAAGACAAGATGATACACAAGATTGGGTCTCCCCAAAAATGTTATAAGCAATATTATTACCATCTTGTAATACCTTGATATCTTCTCATAGAGCCTTGGTATCCTTGCTCAGTGCTCTGTTTTCCTTCTTAAGGTTTGTAACTTTCTTATGGAACCCCCGGAGCATTCTGTAGAGGGTGTTGTTCTGAGCATGTCCATATTCAATCTGTGTCAGCTGACACCTAAAATTTTGCCTCTAATTATGCTGCACTTTGCTCTTGTACCTCTCTCTTCTCGTTCAAGTCGTGTAAACAACATCAAATTTTTGCTCTCGAGAATATCGTTGAATTCTGGAACTGGTTTTTCAATCGAGGCGTCATCCTCCTCAACTGACAGCCACACCGGCCCTGTTTCTGATTTTGAATCCAGATTTCCAATGCCGGTATCATTTCGCTTTGTGTTTGGCACTGTTGTTAGGCAACCACATTGAACTTGAGCAGTTAGCCAGTTAGCCTGGCTTGCTAGCAGCTGTCAGCACTTGTAACTAGTTTATTTCAAGGAATCTGTACCGCTCGGCTATCTGAGTTAGTTGACGGTGTCAGCAAGCTGTTCTGATCTTGTGTTCGTCAAGTGTCGTCAGGAAAGCGCCAAAATAGTGAAAAATTCTAGTATCGGCAGCAGAGCTCTTGCCATGTACGTCCTTCCCAGTAAGCATGTCAACTGTCACATGTTTTGATAAAAGTTGTATGCAGCGATCGTGTTTTGATTTGACAAATCTTAAGTAACTTTGATCAAATGTAGAATTACTACAGCTTCTGCCTAGACATTAACTAACACAGCGGCAGCTGTTGAACTTCCACAAAAACGTTGCGAGCGAGTGACGCTGGGAACACTGCGTGCAGCTAGGATTGCAAGGATTATAGTGTGTGTGAAGCATTTAATGCGCTGTTCCAATCCTGCCTGGCGCACTGCCACTTTGATATTGCGTGTGTTATCATTCACGGTAGCGATGCCATAGCGCACCGTCTGATAGACTTCTGACTGCGAGATACTTTTCTCTGAACAAGAAATATTGTCACGTTTTAATCTTGTGAAATCTCATGACACCTCTAATAATAAACATTGACATTTATGTTGTTGTGCGTGCGTTCTTCCTGTTCGCTTTCCGTTTGCACCGCAGCCTGTTTATACAGTAAACTAGCACACTACACAAACATTTCGTGAGTTATTGATAAGTGAACAGTTTGAGCTAATCTTCTTGGATCATTGTGTACCGATTGATATTGACATAATCAGTATGACAACATGTTAAGCAGGCATGTCCTGTCCAGTTACTTTAACTACCTGCTTGTTAGCTTCCTCAGTATCGGCAACCTCACTCCATTCACTTTCCAGCATCCGTACTATTAATGAGTTTTCATTTTTTGTTGTAAACAGTTCTTGTTTTATTCCTACTTGCTGGCAATTCTCTGTTGCCAAATAGTGACATCTTTACGATGGTGCAGTCAAGTCGGAGAGATGTCGGGACCATTTACATGACTCAACCCCACTGAATCCTGTCTGTCCATGGGAGGCGGCTTTCAAGCTTTAAGTGGGGACCATTTCCTTGAATAAACAACAGAATTTGTTTATTTTTGCCGCTAACTTCCTTGTGAGAATTCCAGCAGAATAATTAAAAGGAACACTGGGGGAGAAGTTGTTGTGTTTTTTTCTGCAGGATTCCACACCGCTGCACAAATCAAGGGGATGCGTGAGAGCCCTCCCAAGAACCACTCAAGGTATGCTATTATGTCACCCACAAAGGAAGGTCTATTCCATTTAGGGTCAGAGCCACAGGCCACTTGGCCCACACACGCAAATCACAAGGAGGAGGACTTCCAAAGACCGAACACACAAATAGAGACCCATTCTTCTTCACGCTGACCCCAGGTCTAACATGAAAAAGAGGAGCTGGGACCACTTGTTGATCCCTGGTCTCTGAAGTGAGGGCGCCCGGGTCAATGCTGGGTGAGCGAATGCGCTGACTCATGCTCCGCTTGTAGACATGCTTGTCAGCAAAAACCTTACATTGCAGTTGTCAGAAATAGGAGGACTCCATCCCCGTCACTCTGGATACAATCTATAATGGAGGGCGGGTTATTGGACGCAAATGTAACTGTTTATTCCAGTTCTAGGGCCAAAATGTTCCCAAGCTGGACAAGTGTCAAGGGTGCTAAAGTGCTACTGTTTAGGGTGCCACACCGTTGAAAAGCCATAGTACCCTTAAGGTGGGGGTTTCCAAATATTTCCCACCGAGGGCTGCATGCAGAAGAATTAAAGGATGCGAGGGGCCACTTTGATCAGTTTTGTACATTAAATATGCTAAAACCAATTCAGTGTAGGACAAGATATGTTTAGCTACCTGAAGAATACATCAACTTAGCTTTGTATTACAGGTGACAAAGCAAATGCTTTTTAGTTTAACATCTGATAATATATCTCATTAATAACGAATTCATTCAATATTCATAATTTGCCGAAGGCCTGTAAAAAAATGTTGCTGGATACCCCTGCTCTGAAGCTCCAATCACGTTTCAGTCCCTCAAGGTGCAATTTACTCAAATGTGAGACTTCTAGGACTTCACTATTTGTTCTGAAGCTGGAAAGGGTGCAACCTTTGACTGCTACCCCAGTGACAAGCCATTGTACTCTGGAGATTTACATGTTTCAGTCATGTTTCAGTCACTCAGGGTTCCATCTAAAGCAATACTAATTCTTGGATTCCAAGGTTCTCAGGCTAAAAAACACAAGTACAGGTATGTTCCCAAGTTGGGTACAATAGTGCTACCTACACGGGTGCTACCCAACCATCATACTCTGAAGGCAACAGCCGTGTCTCAGTCCTCCAAGGCACAAAGTACTCTAGGGTAAGTACTCCAGGGTAACTGTTTATACCAATTTGAGGGCCAACAATGTACAGGTGTGTCCCCAAGCTGGGCACAAAAGTGTTATAATAAACACTATAATCAGGTACAATTGTACCCTGAAGGCTACAACCATGTTTCAGTTCATCAAGGTAATCTTCACAAAGACCAGTTCAAGGCCTCCAATGTTTGTGTCAGTCTGGGGGCCACAAAGGTGCAGGTATGTTCGCAACCCGGAAAAGTGTAAATGTGCTAAAGTGATACCTACGAGGGTGCTATCCCAAAGACAAGCCATTATAACACACAAAAGTAATTATTGGATCCCAAGGTTTGAAAACCTTGTATAAATAAAATTGCAGGAGGAGTCCATTCCGATCTCTCACGACACCATATTATACTAGTACCTTGGTACTAGGGGCCAAAGTGTCAAGGGTGCTGAAGTGCTACTCTTCAAGGATACTAGTCCGGTAACAATCATGCTGCTTTAGTCCCTTAAGGTACTCCAAGGTAACGGATTGACTATTTTATTCCAAAAACATTGCATTACGTTACATATTGTTATTATGTAGTACAACAAACTGCTTCCTGTTAAACTGAGCATTTTTTCCAATTTGACTCAAAATTGTCAAGTATGTTAATCAAAACTTTCCTACCTTTGCCCAGACCGCCAACAGAACCAGTCCAGTCGCTCCCCAGCTGCCCCCCGTCATCTCTCCCTGAAATTCCCCCTGTTTGCAGACTGAATGAAGACAGTGTCTCTTGTCCCTCTGAGTGCTGCTGGTGGTTGAGTGATGGGGTGGTTAAAGCCCCCTCAGCTCAGCTCCAAGCCGCGCTCCGACACCACTGGGCCGGCACTGAAACGACCCTCCTCAGGCTCAAAAGTGGCGGGGCAAGCAAGATGTGACATTTCCAACCCCCAGGCTGCTTACAGATATGTTGTTCCTGGTGCAAACACGTTGCTGCTAAATTTATGTTTGCATACCAGGCGTGCGTCAGGAAAGAGGAAAAAAAGAAAAAGAAGAAGGGGGCTCAACCCAACTGACATTCTTAAAGAAACACACGCTCCTTACGCCCTGACAGGTAGCGCATTTAGGACACTTGCATGCATTATTTCCTGTCCACTTCCATTCATACTCATTTTAGTCAACTACCTATCAAAGTTTTGCAGAATAGGCATTTCAAAGCCTATTTAATCTCTATAGTTTTATTTTGGTGCTGAAAATGTGGTCAAACATTTGAATATATACATCTACAGATATAGATACATCTATATTTTTCTTTTTGACTTAACATTATACATATATCGTATACATATATATATATATACGTACAAATAAATATATACATAGATATGTCTACACACATACATATACAGTCATGGAAAAAAATATTAGCGCACCCTTGTTTCTTCAGTTTATTGATCCATTTTAATGCCTGGTACAACTAAAGGTACATTTGTTTGGACAAATATAATGATGATAACAAATATAGCTCATAAGAGTTGAATTTAACAGTTGATATCTAGCAACTTCCATGGTTTTCCTGATAATAACCAAAACCGTTCTTACATGAATAGCTATAGCATTGCACTGCCAAAAAATTTAACTTTTATGAGCTATTTTTGTTGTCATTGTTATATTTGTCCAAACAAAGGTACTTTCTGTTGTACCAGGCATTAAAATGAACAAGAAACTGAAGAAACACGGGTGGTCTAATCATTTTTTTTTTTATGTATAATTTTTAAACATACACTCCTGATCAAAATCTTAAGACCAATTTGAATAATTGCTAGAATTAGCATTTTGTACATTTGGATCTTAATGAGGTTTTAAGTAGAGCTACAATATGCAAAAGCAAGAAGGGGGAGTGAGACAAAAAGCATTTTGAAAAAGTAATTTATTGAAAACAACAATTCAACTGAAATAGGCTGTTTGTCAGCTGATCAAAAGTTTAAGACCACAGGCTATAAAAGCCAAAGCTGCTAAAAATGTTCATTTTCTGTCGGGCATTCACACTGTCATGCCCTCCTGATGGCTAAAGCTAAGAAGCTTTCTCTTTTTGGACGTGGTCAGATTGTCGAGCTGCATAAGAAAGGCTCTCGCAGCGTGCCATTGCTGCTGAGGTTGGGCGCAGTAAATCAGTCATTCTACATTTTTTTAAAGATCCTGAGCATTATGGAACAAAAAAGTCAAGTGGTGGACCCAAAAAAGTCACACCTACGCTGAGCTGAAGAATCCGATTGGCTGTCCATCAAGACACAGGGCGGTCTTCCACCCACATTAAGACCCTTACTGGTGCCGACTGCAGCACAGTAACCATCAGACGGCATCTGTGGCCACAAAACTGCCCGTTTAGACTTTTCCAGGGAGCATCAAACATGGGAGATTGAAAGGTGGAAAAAAGTTTTATTCTCTGATGAGAAAAAATGTAACCTTGACGGTCCAGATGGCTTCCAACGTTACTGGCATGACAAGGAGATCCCACCTGAGATGTTTTCTACCCGACACAGTGGAGGGGGGTCCATCATGATCTGGGGTGCTTTTTCATTCAGTGGAACACCGGAGATTCAGGTGGTGCAGGGTCGTCAAACGGCGGCTGCTTACGTGCAGATGTTGCAGCGGGCATCCCTCATGACTGAGGGCCCTCGTCTGTGTGGTAACAGCTGGGTTTTTCAACAGGACAACGCTGCAGTTTACAATGCTTGCTTGACCAAGGACTTCTTCAGGCAGAATAACATCACTCTTTTGGACCATCCTGCATGTTCCCCTCATTTAAATCCCATAGAGAACATTTGGGGATGGATGGCAAGTGAAGTTCATAAAAATGTCCATCAGTTCCAGACAGTTGATGCCCTTCGTGAAGCCATCTTCACCACTTGGAGCAATGTTCCCACTAGCCTCCTGGAAACACTCGCATCGAGCATGCCCAGAACAATTTTTGAAGTGATTAACAAGAACGGTGCAGCTACTCATTACTTCGTCCTACTGAGAACATTTTTTGTTCTGGTTTGGAGAATTTTTTGTTATTTTTTGAGCAATGGTCTTTTGATCTTTTGATCAGCTAATAAACAGCCTATTTCAGTTTTAATGTTGTTTTCAATAAATTACTTATATATTATATTATATTATTATATTATATATTATATATATATATATATATATATATATATATGTATATACAGTATATATATATGTGTATATATATATATATATATATAGCTATGCCTCTGTTGTTGGAGGCACTGTGGAGGCACAGTGTAGCTCCCCACAGAGTCACACAGTCTGATGCGCTTTTATGACTTTATTCTGACCTGAACACATCAACAGCAGTGCAATTCCAACACCATATATGAATATCCAGCTCACAAACACGTCTGTAGTCCGGAAGGACACTTCCTCATTGTCACTTGACTACCGCGAGATGCATTCATTTACACTACGAACATCACAACAACGTCTTTATTATGCGTATGTGTGTGGTCTAAATAAACACAAAGACAAAGAAAAACAATAAATAGATGTTCTTAACCACTCAATTTACAACTCTTCATGCGGAAGTACAATTTAAGTTTGCTCGGAAATCCCACAAAATAAACTCAAAACGTGAATTAACCTTAAGTTACGTGGTGTCTTTGAATGCAATGCCTCATTGCTCATAATAACGCCGTTAGATAAATACATTTTCAGACATGTGTGCTACCTTTTAGTTTGAGTTAAATTTTCAGTTTATCTGGAGCTGTTAATACATACAAATATATTCCAATTCTGTCCTGTCTTTTATCTTTCTTTCAATAACATGCAGTGAAAACGGGCATACTTCAGACATAGTTGCAAATGGTGATACATCATGATTAATTTGAAAACTGCGATTAATCTGATAAAAAAAAATTAAGCATTTGACAGCCTTATTAATAAAATGTGATGAATTCAACAAGATTTCGAGTATTCGTGTATTTATTTTTGGAGGTGTACAATAGAACTGCATCATATACGAAGAGTTGTTTGTAATATTTTGACTGTAATGTAATCAAATTAGGTATTCAATATGTTAGAACTATGCAAACTATATAATATTAAACACATATTATTTTACAAATAGGTTAATAATACATAAAATGATGTGCAGGCGCTCCTAAAGTTGGACATGGCTGGACATTTTCTAAGTACTAATAAAATACAATAAAACTACAAGAAAGCATTGTAATAAACATGTGTTTGATTTACTGCCTTTCCAATAAAAATCCATTATTGTGGTCTTCTTTCTTGCACAGTTTTACTGAGGGTCTGAATGATGTCTTTGGACACAGATGCTCTCCCACAAACATGTAGGCAGGTTCACTGCAAGGTCAAATGTCAGCTTGACCTGCTTTAATAAATTGTAAGCATGAGATAAGACCAGTTTCTAATGATTCACTTGTATTTTAGCATTATAATCTGCTCACCCCTTCATTAAACTGAAGGACGTTGGGCTTTTGAAGCTGTCCAGTGCCATCGTCATGACAAAGTTGTCCGAAAAGCACAAAGTCATGCCCTCATCTTCAGCTCAAGGAGGCTCACAATAGCGCAGGCATTTGTGGTATGAGCTACCTGAATTGCTGCCTGACACGCAGGCTCCAATTCGGGTTAATCTCCGTTAACACACAGGGCGCAGGAATGCTCATGTTTATTCCGCGAGAGAAATGGGAAGGAGGAAATGCAACCTAAAGTCATGAAAAAAGGCCCAGTTGACCTTTCAGCAGCTGATATGGTTTACATTGAAAGTGAGTGCAGTCACAACTACGGGTGGCACAAAATATTGCTATTGCAGTATATTGTATCATTATCTCGTGCTATGCAGGATCAGTACACTTCATCAACTATGTATACTGTCAAATACAGTAGTACCTCGCATAACATAAACCTCCTTTTACATAAATTCCACTCAACATAAAGAATTTATGTAAAGTTTTTGTATCGTATTACAGACGAAATTCCATATAACATAAAGCATCAAGTCAGTGCAAGTCTTTTTTTTTTTCAATCAACTTTATTAATGCCTCAAGTCGGTGCAAGTTCAGACTAACACTTGGTGACGCCTTCTGACGCATCACGCTCTCATTGGCTGATTTTCGGGGCACCGCCTCCGCTCTCATCTCATTGGCTGAGTTATGCAGCACGTAAGTGAGTTTGTGTGAGAGACAGGCTTGTCCCTTCAACCTCCTTCCTCTTTGTAGTCGCCCTGAAAGTAACTTAAACAATTAAGTTAAGTTACCAATTAAAATTTTGCACACAGCATTATCGTGTAGTGCGTGTGCGTTTGTCTGTGAGACCAGATGACTCTTAGACTCTTTGAGTCGCGTTTCGACTCAGGCTAGTCCTCCTCCTCCTTCCTGCCTCCACTTGCGCTCCTGATCAAGACATCTCCTGAACGGTAGGATTGTTTTTGTTTTTCAGTTTTATTCATTTACAGTAATCTTATTTATTACCTTATTTTATATTGGAATGTTACTCTACTATGTTTATGCTAACGTTTTGTTATATTTTCCCACCATATTTGGTGGACTTTTAATATTTAGAAGTGCCAAAGGGGTGAGTTTGGGAAGATCTTGGAACGGATTAGTCTATTTACATGTATTTTACGCTTCGTATAACATAAAAACCCTATAACATAAAGGTTCTCGGAACGGATTATTTATGTTGTAGGGGCGTCTACTGTAAATGTATGGTGTCATATGTCTTCCGCATCAACAGACACTGCTGCCATAGGACCGGTGGTGGCACAATATTGACAGTGCGATGTATTGTGTCATCACCTTGCACGATACATAATCCATACATTAACACTAACTATGGACACTGTGACAAAATATTTGATAATACAAAGTATCACATGTTTTCCACATCAGCTATGGATACTGCCACTTTACAGCTAGGGATGGTACAAACTATTGCTATTGCAATCTACTGTATGTGTGATACAGTATCAATACATTGGCATCAACTATGGACACTGTCACTTATAGCTTGGAGTGGAACAAAGTTTTGATATCACAAAGTATACAGTAGTATCATATTTCTTCCCCATCAACTATGGAAGATTGGATAATATTGGCGTCCGCCATGAGATCAGGCCGATCCAGTTGCCGCATCATGTTCGTAACTGTGGGCCACACTCCAACATGGAAGGTGCGGTAATGCGTCCCAGAGCTGGTTACCACTTGACTCCCGCCGCCCACAAGAAGGTGTACCGTGGCGAAGTCCAAGTTTCACTATGGACGTTGGCTATTCGGCTCCGTAGCTACAGCGGTAGTTTCCCCTCACTGTGCCCGGACTGCTGTGTCATTGTGCGGGGAGCTGGCATGCGGAGCTACGAGGTGGCCGTGGCCACTCCTGGTCACTCTCCGGCCACCTCGCAGGTCATCCAGACATTTCAGGTATCAACTTATTGTCATCCTTTTGTGACTAATGGTCTCACCTTGGCCACCCCAATGAAAAATTTCTGGCTGCGCCACTGCTCGCTACTCTGACTGCTGGTTGCTTACACTAGGGACAGTCAATAAATTACTATTGCACTGAAGAATTTTGTTAAAAAAAAAAAGTCCTATTCTAAATCACTCTGCAATTTGATCTATAACCATGCCAAATGATTAGTCCTATCCGAAAAGTATTTTGGATGTCTATTTTTTCCAATTTGATCTTTTATTGCATTAGGGACCTGACTCATAGAGGTTCGTTCCAAACGCCAAATATTGTTGGTCATGCTGTGGAACAAATAAGCAAATTCAACAATACTTGCATTATTTTTAATGCTTTGAAGAGCTACTTTCATAACCATATCCAATTCCACTTTTTCATGTTTGCAACAGAAGCTAAAACAAAAAGACTGTAAAAAAAAATCAGAACGGATGGGAGGCCAAAAAATGTGGATCGGGACATCCCTAATGGATACTGTGGATTTTCCAACTCGGGGTGGAACAAAATACTGATATTGCAAAGCATACAGTAGAATCATGCTTCTTACAATGCAGTACCAATACTCCAGCATCAAATAATTAGAATGTCAAGTACAACTACAGAAGGAATGAGACACTGATATCTTGACACATCGTCATCTCTTACAATACAGTATCAAGTAGGGATGCTCCGATCGATTGCCCACCGATCAGTATCAGACGATTTCTGTGAAAAACAAGTGATTGGGGTACGCCGATAAATGGCTTTGCTTGCCAATAGCACTCATTATAAATACATTGAAAAAAGTACAGTTAATCAATGTGATCGGCATTGGCTGATCTCACTCATGGATGAACGGAATCGGAATCGAGCATAAAACCCTGATTGGGGCATCCGTAGTGCCAAGTCAATGGTATCAAATATTGCTGTACATCTTAGGGGTAAGACAAAACCTTGATATCACAATGTATGATATCCTCTCTTACAATACTCTGAGCATACATCAGCATATAAATAGCAATGTTATTATTTCTCAAGTTGGGATGCTGCAATATCTTGATATCACAATGCATGGCTACCTCTTACAATACAGTACGAATACAACAGCATCAAATATCAATACTGCTGCAATGCAAATAAGGGTGACACAAAATATGGATATTGTGAGTAAGGCTGACTTTTCATTGTCCAGTCTTTTTTTCCATAGTCATTGAATGTTGTTGTTGTTGTTTTTTAGAATACACCTGAGGATCCCTACAGACATTCTAAAAAAAGGCGAAATAAACACGGTAGGTGTGCAACAACAATACCTTTATTAACTTAATGAAACAGAAAGCAAGATGAACAAATATCATCATCAGACGCCTACGAATGTTTGTGATTATTCTAAAACATCATTGGTGTTGTGTGTGTCGCCACTGACAATGCAATATTGAAATAATACATATAGTATAAAATATTGGTGTACAATTAGAGGCTCAGGTGTGGCGCAGGTATGTGTGGTATGAGCTACTTGAATTGGCACCTGACACGCAGGCTCCAATTTGGATTCATCTCCTTTGACACGCCGGGCGCAGGAATGCGAATGTTTTTTTTTCACGCGGGAAAGGGGAGGGAAAAAAAATCAAAAGTTCTGAAAAAAAAGCTCAGTTGACTTTTGACCGGCTAATATTGTGAATAGTTTACATTGAAAGTGAGTGCATCTCCTCATGTTACAAAGTAGGATCATGGGTGGCTCAAAACGAACTTTCCTCGGTTTATTTTTAGCCACTTGAGATGTTTAATAGCTGTTTGTCTATGCAATGAATGCAACCGTATCCTGCCGTTTATTTTCACGCTACTTTACACGGACTGCACTATGTACAGGGCATGCTAGCTAAACATTCTCCTCACAGGTCAGCGCCCGTCTCCCACCCCTGTATGAGTAACCCCCTTGTCTTCCCTCACATACGTCGACACCAAACAGAGCTGTTTGATCAGTCATAGTCAAAGTGCTGCTTGTCGCAAGTGTTCAAAGAGCTACATGCCCCTTCTGGGGACACCGGTTGGTTTGTTTTTGCACCATCAAGACTCTGTCTCCCACTCACTGCGAATAGTTTCGCAAAATCAAATAATAATGCATACATGCTCTGAGGTCTGCCTGGGTTACCTCCTTCCAATCCATTTCCCTCCAAGTTGGCCAAGTTTACCAGTACCGTGTCAGTGGACTCAACCAGTAACAGTTCAAAGCCGGATTCGATGTCATCAATCGGGCATTTTTGTAAGTCCTGGGATCAGTGCGGTAATCAAATAATCAAAAGCCTCACTTACTTACTGACTTTAGCGTCCGATCACCGGTGTTGATCATTATTTTTATGGACAAAATTTCCAGGTGCAGCCAAGGCACTGAGTGGGTCCCGTTTGGGGACCTTAGGACCTCATCTTTGCTATTTGCAGATGATGTGGGGGCAGGGTTAGGGTTAGGGGTTAAGGGTTAGGGTTAGGGCACCTGTTACAAAGCACCTGTTACTGTTTCAAAACATTAAAGCACTTGGATCATGAAAAACAACCACAAATCAACTCAAAACAGCAAAAATACTGTTCAATATAAACATTTTTCATATTCATCAGGCTTCATCATCTACCTTCAGCATTTACTGGCGGTTTGCAGCTGACTGTGAAACTTCTGGGATGAGACTCAGGACCTCCAGATCTGAGGCCATGGTTCTGATCTGAGGGTGGCGTGAGGTCTTGCAACCCGGTGGAGGAGTTTTTTTCATTTTTTTTCACAAGTCAGGGAAGGCTGGACCAATAGCTGAAGCTGAGCAGCATCTGCAGTAATGCGGTTGCTGTACCGGACCGTCGTGGTGACGAGAGAGCTGAGCTGGAAGGCGCAATTCTCCATTTGCAACTCTCCATTTCCCTTCCTTCCGTCAATTACGGTCATGAGCTTTGGGTAGTAACCGAAAGAGCAAGATTACGCATACAAGCGGCCAAAATGAGTTTGAAATGAGGGTGGCTGGACTCACCTTGGATGAGGAGCCCTGGGAGGAGCTCCAAGTAGAGCCTCTGCTCCTTCAGGAGAGGAGCCAGTTGAGGTGGCTCAGGCATCTACTTTGTATGCTTCCTGGATGCCTCCCTGGTGACGTGTTCCATGAATGCCCACCTGGTAGGAAGCCCCGGGGTAGACCTAAGACATGCCGGAGGGATTATGTCTCGCAACTGGCCTGGGAACGCCTCTGTGTCCCCCTGGGGAAATTGGAAGAAGTGGCCTGTGACTAGAAAGTCTAGGCTTCCATACTGAGATGGATGGATGGAGCCTGACTTACAATACAGTATATGGACCTGTCATGGCACAAAAGCATTATACACCAGAGCCCCCAGAAAAGTTCAATATTACTGAAGCAGCAGGTGTTCTCATGGGAGAGAGACTCTTCTGGGCAAAGCTGGTGTGTACGTTTGTGTGTGCACGGGTGCATGGGTGTGCATGTCACCATCTGACAAGTGAGGATGAACCTGAGCTGAGTTTTTTACACTTATAGTAGTCTCCCCCTTTCATTTCTCATTTTTGACCATGAACACGAAGAGTGTACAAAAATAGAATAAAGGACACAAAATTGGATGTAAATTAATAACATTTATTTCTGTATTGAAATTCTATTTGTTGACACACTAAAGGAATCTTGACTGGAACACAACATGAGGGTTAAGTCTATGCGTTTATATGTCAACAATGTAAATAAAACCATTCTACATATTGTGTCACGGTGGTGTTCAGTTTGCATGGGGGTATGTGCACGGACACGGTGCTTGTTTTAAAAGCGAAACAACTACTTAGCGCAGGGTGACTATATTTTGATTGCCGAATGATACGCAAATCACTCAACAGTCACTCAAAGCTGCCTTATAATATCGATACATTTAAAGTATTATTATGGATAGAAAATTGATATACACTCCTGATCAAAATTTTCAGACCAGTTGGAAAAATTGCAAGAATTTACGTTTTGCACTGTTGGATCTTAACGAGGTTCTAAGTAGAGCTTCAAAATCCAAAAAGAAGAAATGGGAGTGAGACAAAAGCAATTTATTGCAATCATTAAACTGAAATAGGCTGTTCATCAACTGATCGAATGTTTAAGACCACAGCCTTTACAGCCAAAATCTTGGCAAAAATGTGGACTATTCATGTTGTCATGATCTCTTGATGGCAAAGGCAAGAATGTTTTCTGTCTTTGAATGCAGTCGGATTGTCGAGCTGCAGAAGCAAGGCCTCTCGCGGCGTGCCATTGCTGCTGAAGTTGGACGCAGGAAGATTGTCATTTAAAAGATCCTGAGGGTTATGGAACGAAAAAGACAAGTGGTATACCCCCAGAAAATTCACTGGCCCTGAGCAGGAGGATCTAATTGGATGTCCGTCAAGACGCGGTGCGAGCCTCGGCCTAAATGAAGGTTGTTACTGGTGAAGAGTGCAATCCAATAACCATCAGACGATCAGACGATCTGTAAGACCGCGACCCTAAAGAGGAGAAGCGGTATAGAAAATGGATGGATGGATGGCATCTGTAAGAAAAGGGTTTTAAGAACAAAATCATCTCCTTCAACACCACAAAATTTACGTTAACAAAAATGGACATCAGTTCCAGACAGTGGATGCCCTCTATGAAGCCACCTTCACCACCTGCAGCAACATTCCCATCAGCCTCCTGGAAACACTGGCATCAGGCATGCCAAATCAAATTTTTAAAATGATGAACAAGAATGGAGCTGCTACTAATTACTGAGTCCTGTTTTGTGTTTTTTTTTTTACTATGGTCTTAAACTTTTGATCAGCTGATGAACATCTTATTGCAGTTTAATGGTTGTTTGCAATAAATTGCTTACTCTGATTTATTTTTTTTTTTTGTCTCACTCCTATTTCTTTTTTTTTGCAGCTGTACTTAAATCCTTAAGATACAACTGTGCAAAATTTAAATTCTTACCATTTTTCAATTGGTCTTAACATTTTGATTAGGAGTGTATTCCAAAATAATATATAGAACTAAAGACAAAAATTCCAAAGAAAGAATGTTGAAAACCAGCATGAAAATATTTTCGGGAAAAATAGGTCCTCTAAAGCAGTGGTCCCCAAACTTTTTTGACCCACGGACCGTCTTGTGTTCTGGGCAGGGGCGGGGTTTTGTACATTATAGCGAGCTAATTTATCTTATTTATTATGTATTGTGTAAAACTAAAGACATGAATAACATCAAATTAAAAGCACAAAATGAATGCCAACCCACCATCCACCAGTTCAAGTTCCAACCAAGTTTTTCCAGAGAGATTATTACATGGCTGTTTGACGTGTGTGGTAAAAGGCAGTGCGCTAGCATGAATTAACTTGAGACAAATGTGCACATTAGCACTCAAAAAGTCATCAAAACTTACCTTTATGCATTCCCACATAGTATCAGCATTTGACACCAAATATGAGGTGAAAGAAAAATGGTAAAAATACAGCAGTAGTCTATCTGTGCGGCATGAGATAAAGTTAGCACACGCACAATGAACATGCGTCAAGTGAGACGGATGTTACAGAGAGAATCAGGCCACTCTTCAAAATAAAACATTAAAAAAATGAAATAATGGAAATAATTTTTTCTTTCTGTGTGGCCTGGTACCAAATGACCCACGGCCCGGTACCAGGCCGCGGCCCGGGGGTTGGGGACCCTGCTCTAAAGTAGCAAGAACTTGGGAATTTGAACTGGCGTTAATAATTTTACAAGACTTCAACTCGGCAAGCGTCAAGGATTAACTGCATATGTGCATTTGTTTTGCTTTTTGCCTTTTTGGCAACCTTAATTCAAAAAGACTCCCACACAACAGCCTCTCAGGGACTACGTCACATGCAGCAGGGTGTCCTAATGCCCATCCAATGAAAAACAATGAAAACCATGACATTTTCATCACTTTCTGAAAAAAAAACAGCACAGGGAAAAAGGATGTCCTGGGAAAACAGGACCTATAGTCACCCTACCTTAGCATTGCATGCAAGACACTATAAGACACCAGTTGTGAGAGAAAGCAGAAAGATGTAGGTCCTTTTTATCTGCCCAAGTTGTTCTTGGCGCCTGCCTGCCCACTGAGAGCCTTAAACAAACATTTCCAAAAAAAAGAGAATGCATTTGTAGGTGCCTGAAAAAATGCACACAAAAAATGTCATTGTAATTCCTTCTAAGTGGATATTTAAGCAGCTGTTTTCTGTAAACATCAACTCAGATCAACAACAATCCCTTCCAATATGAATGCACGTAATCCAAAAACCTGTGACGGGTAACTTGTGGTGGGGGAACCTCCCACTTGACCTATTTTTGCTCCTTCGAGGGCAACTGGAGCCTTTTCCACTGAAAAATGATTACCGGCGTGCAAGTGGGGTCACAACACGGCCCTCACCATGCAGGAAAAAATACTGCAGATTTATTCTCTCAGTGGGAAATGTGTACAGTTAACTCCGAGTCATTATTTAAGGATTACGACAATCAACAGGTGCACAAAGCCCTAAAATACACACTTGGAATCGTTTATTAAAGACTGAAGGCTATTTCAAGAGGAAGGTCGTCATTTGTGCAATAACACTGGACAAAAATGTTGTTTGTTATTATTGATAATATTTTTATCTGAAATGTTTAATTAAATTTGCTTTCATATAATTAAAAACATACTGTGTAATGTCAATATTACATATCAATATTTCTGCTTTACAACTAAGGGTGAAACTAAATATCAATAACAGGATGTGTCGTATCTCTTACGATACAATAGCATCAAATATTGTACAACCACGGGTTGGATACAAATATTGATATTGTCGTAAAGCATATTGTTGTTTTTTCTATGATACAGGACAATACACACATTATTCAAGCAAGGGGTAGGCCAAAATATTCATAACTGAATGTGTAGTATTGTTATATGTCATATACTGCAATATTTTATAATTCAGTATCGATACATCAGCATTAAATATCACTTTACAACTACTGGGGAGGGACAAAATATGGCATTCTTAATTTTTCACAATACAGCATCATTACGTATCAACTATCTCCATGAGTAGGGGTGGGACACATCTTTATCCTGTTTTGTGCTCTGTGCTGCTCTATTTTTTCTGCTCTGCACAGTCCCTTTTTTGGAGTTCCTGGGCGGAGTCACTGCTGCATCCTGCTGCACACCTGCATGACATTTTCAAGTAGGCCTTCTTAAGCTCACTCCTGACTGCACTCAGTTGCCAGCACCTCTTCAGCCTCAGCCACCTTGTGATTTACTTTGTTTTTGGGCTTGTTTGTACTTTGTTTTTGCTTTTTCGCTGTAACTTGAACCACCAAAAATACCACTGCACCGCCTTCTGACAGGTCAAAATATCAACTGCATTCAGGATGCATAGTATCGATAAATCGGCACCAAACATCAACATTGTTGATTTACAACTAGGAGTGGCACATAATATCGATATCGGGATGTATCATATTACCTCTTAGGATAGAGTATCAATACAATAGTATGAAATGTCACTGTACAACTAGGGGTGAGATAAAAAAATAATGTTTTCACATATCGTATTGTTCATTCATATGATTTACTATCAATACAAGCATCAACCAACTATGGGGTGGCACAAAATATCGATAGCATGATGTATACAGCAGTATACTATATACTGTAGTATCGCTACATCTAGCATCGTAAGGGTGGCAAAAAAATACAGATTCCAGACACTAAAAGTCTGAACCCATACATTTAATTAAAAAAACACATTTGATATACTAGATTAATAGACAGTAATTAATATAATATATATTACTATCTGGACAGCTTTGAAGAGATTCTGGACCACCATCCGCTGTCTTGGGAATCAATCAACACCGTGTATGGTGGGGATTTTGTGTTGCTGATCTCGACTCGAGACGTTGTGGACCGGTGGAAGGAATACTTCGAAGACCTCTTCAATCCCACGGACACGTCTTTCACTGAGGAAGCAGTGCCTGGGGACTCCCTGGTGAGCTCTCCTATCTCTGGGGCGGAGGTTGCCGAGGTGGTCAGAAAGCTCCTCGGTGGCAGGGCCCCAGGGGTGGTTGAGATCCGCCCGGAGTTCCTTAAGGGCCTGGATGCTGTGGGTGTGTCTTGGTTGACACAACTCTGCAGCAGCGCGTGGAGATCGGAGGGGTGACTCTGGGTTGGCAGACCGGGGGTGGTGGTCCCCCTTTTTAAGAATGGGGACCGGAGGGTGTGTGGGATCACACTTCTCAGCCTTCCTGGTAAGGTCTATTCAGAGGTTCTGGAGAGGAGGACCTGCCGGATAGCTGAATCTCGGATTCGGGAGGAGTAGTGTGGTTTTCTTCCTGGCCGTGAAACTACAACCCTACTCTTTCGGCAGGGTCCTTGAGGGTGCATGGAAGTTTGCCCAACCAGTCTACATGTTTTTTTTTTGGACTTGGAGGAGGCATTTGACTGTGTTCCTTAAGGAATTCTGTGGGGGGGTTCTCCTTGAGTATGAGGTACCAGACCACCTAATTCAGGCTGTTCGCTCCCTGTATGACTGGTGTCAGAGTTTCATTAGCATTGCCGGCAATAGGTCGGACCCGTTTCCCATGAGAGTTGGACTCCGCCTTTGTCAACGATTCTGTTCATTACTTTTATGGACAGAATTTGTAAGTGCAACCGGGGTGTTGAGGGGTTCCGGTTTGTTGGCTGCAGGATTGGGTCTGTGCTTTTTACAGATGATGTGGTCCTGCTGGCTTCATCGAGCCGTGACCTTCAACTCTCACTGGATTGGTTCGCAACCCAGTGTGAAACGGCTGGGATGAGAATCCGCACCTCCAAGTCCAAATCTATGGTTCTCGCTTGGAAAAGTGTGGAGTGCCATCTCCAGGTAGGGGATGAGATCCTGCCCCAAGTTTAGGAGTTTAATTACCTCTAGGTCTTGTTCATGAGGGAGAGAAGGATGTAACACGGCGTCTGCAGTGATGCGGACTCTGCATCGGTCTGTTACGGTGAAGAGGGAGCCGAGCCGGTCACCTCCCTTGGGGAAGTGTTCAGGGTATGTCCGACCGAGGCAAATTTTGGTGAAAATTTTCCTTGAAAGCCGAATCATACGGATACGGGGGCTTCAAAAACCAAGGTTCCACTGTATTTAGTTTCTGTTTCTTTAGTTTTTCATTTCATAAATATTCTATATTGTGTGTGGGTTTTTTTTTAACAAGGATGTTGCTCTTCTTTTTTCAGCCATGGTTGATCTCTTTTCTTTTGCCTATTTGTGACAATCTTTGTTATATACTGTAGCATCATGTAAGTGCTGGGAAAATGTTGCTTTACTGTACACATCATTGCAAGTTTGTTCTCTTAAGTCATTCTTAACAGCATAAAAAAGTGCTGTATTGATATATCAAATATCACTGTACATCCAGAGGTGGGACAAAATATTGATCACATGATGTACTGTATAGTACCGACACACCAAATAGCAACAGTGTTGCTTTACAACTAAATGTGGCCCAAAATGTCAATATTATGATGCCACTATTGTTATTTATTTTTACAATCCAGTATCTATATTTCTTCAATTATAGAAATTTGTGAGTACAGATATTATCAAAATATCATAACTATATTGTGAGATACTCTGCCCCTACCACCTCTATTCTACTGTTTAATATGATCTCCAATGAGACCAGCAGTATAATAAGCTGTTGTGACAACAAGAGCTGCAGTGTCGAGTTAACCAAAGCATACCTCTGCACCAAAGACATGTCACCGGCTTTCTCCCATGATCCAAAGGTCTATCTATGGGGCTGCACCACCTCTAACAGTGGGGGGACACTTTCCCAGGAGATATCCATTACTCTGTTAGGGGCCCTTGGCCTGCAGCCCACTGTCCATCAAGCTGCTTCTGGTGAAAACAGGAGAGCAGAATGACAATGGAGCTATTTTGGCATCCCATTTTGGCTCTCCTTTGATTACTTATTGTTATAACAGCTAGCATCCAATGACAAATGCAAATGCACTGAAAATCCACTAGCTAAAAAAAGTTGTTCTTTTTAATTTTGGGAAAAGTGAAAGGTTCACATGAATATAATTCAAACAAAATGAAAAAAATACCAAAACAAAAAGAATACATTATACATTACATACATATACATTATATACACATTTTGAACTTTTAATAAGCTGATTTGACTCAAACAGTAAAAAAGTAATTTACTGTTTATTGAACCCAGACCTCATTGCATCACTTGCTTTCCTTTACTGTCATCTAGTGGCATAATTATGTAAATACACCTAAACTGTAAGTTCTACTTGCGTTTTATGCCTTTTTTCCAACACAGTACTCTGTTTATTTAAAATGATATATATAAGTTAAGAAATAAAATGTTGTGTTTCAATTAAGTTGTTTTTTAAAATTGACTATTTCCTTGATCAGGCTGATGCTGCGTTCATGGGCACACGTAAAATAGATGAAGATCAGACGTGCATTTAAATAAAAAAATAAAAATGAAGTGACTGCATTGTAAGTACATTTTGCTCACTTTGTTATAGCCACATAGTCACGTTTTAAATCTAAAATAATGTCAAGATAATTGATAAAACAATGGAAGTTTAGGTATTTGAAGAGTCCCAAACGTCACACTGCAAGGCACTTCCGGGTTGTTTGCCGCACGCTTTGAACGGCCCACACAATAATGCTAAAAGTATTCTCCTAATTATGAGGCTAAAATACGCACTTTAGTGAATATCGTCAAACAGACTGTTAAAACATGTTTCCATGTGACTTTGCGTGGGGGGCAGCCACTGCGGCGTATCAAATTGAAGGTATGTACACCACCAGGATGAAAACTAAATGAGCCATTTCACAACATACAGTACACTATAATTAAAGCGAAGCTATCTTGCACAAGTCCTTGTCATATGAAGATACTTGAAATGGTTTATTTAGCTTTGGTTAACGTCAATTCTTAAAGGGACTGTATGTAGCGATTTCCTCTGCTGCCTAGTGCATCCCAACACTCAAAAGTAATGCAAGCATTATATCCTGCCCTCTTCCTGCTTTCAGTAATACTGTAACCTACGCCGGACGTAACAGAGCACTGGTTATTTTTGTTGTCAGCAAATGATAGCGATTTGGCTAAGTTAAGCTTTTAACATTACTTCTCCTTGAATGTAGCCAAACAACAACATGAATGTAAATTGTTGCTCGCCTTTTGAGACTACTGTTGTGCGTGCGGAAAAATATAGGTGTACACTGTAAAACTTCACTGTTTTATCACGGGAGCAACAACTATGATGCACGAGCGCCTAAGGCGATGTCCACATGAACACGGTTATTTTTAAAAATGGAAAACAGCTGTTGAGGTTGTTGAAGTTGCGCCCACGGAAAAGGAAAAGACAATGTAAGTGAATTGTTATTAATGAAACGGCGAGGTAGTCTGTGCTGTTTCTTAAGTCCTAACAAGCACAATGACAAGTACAATGGATTTTAAACGGGCTACTTACACGATGGCAGTAATGTCTTTAACCTTGCCATGTTAGCGAGTGTAAACGTTAACTGGAAGTCAAAGGCTAATGAATGCTTTGTAATGAATGGCTGTTCTTTTTGTTTGTTCGAGGTGGCTGGCAAGCGGACGGGAAGGGTCCAAGCATCTGGGACACGTTCTGCCACGAGGGGGGCCGAGTGTGTGAGGAGCAAACAGGCGACGTGTCCTGCAACAGCTATGAATTGTGGGAAAAAGACCTGGCGTGCATCCGGCGGCTTGGACTTACACACTATCGTCTTTCTCTGTCCTGGGCCCGCCTCCTTCCCGATGGGACCACGGAGCATGTCAGTCAAAAAGGTATGAAATGTAACACATATTATTAATATTTACTGAATATATAAATATTAATATTTACTGAATGTATTACTGATTTACAGGTGTGCAGTACTACAACAAAGTGATTGAGGACTTGCTGTCATGTGACGTGTCACCTATGGTCACGCTTTACCACTTTGACCTGCCTCAATCGCTCCAGAACCGAGGTGGCTGGAAAGCAGCCGCCATGGCCACCATCTTTGACAGCTACGCCCGTTTTTGCTTCCAAACGTTCGGCGACCGCGTCAAACTTTGGATCACCATCAATGAGCCGTACGTGTGCGCCAAGCTGGGCCACGAGGATGGCATCCACGCGCCAGGGTTGAAAGAACCGGGAACGGCGGCCTATCTGGTGGGCCACAACATGCTGAGAGCCCACGCCATGGCTTGGCACAGCTACGACTCCCTCTACAGACCAACACAAGGCGGAGTGGTGTCACTTGCTATCAATAGCGACTGGCTGGAGCCGTTACATCCTGACTGTGCCGATGACATTGCTGCTTCTCGTCGTTGCTTTGCATTCACACTCGGTTGGTTTGCCTGGCCGCTGTTTGTCACCGGGGATTATCCGGAAACGATGAGGGCAGCCATTGACACTCAAAGCAGGAAACTGGGATACAATGGCGAGCCAAGACTTCCTACTTTCTCCAAACATGAACCTCCTGTGTTCGGCACTGCTGACTTCTTTGCCTTAAACTACTACACGTCCCGTAAGGTCAAAGCCGGGTTGGAATGCAGGCAAGGGATGTCCATGAAGAGCGACCGGGATGCGGAAGAAGTCTTGGATCCAGAATGGAGTATTTGTGGAGTGGCCTGGCTGGCTGTGGTGCCCTGTGGCCTACGGAAGCTCCTGAAGTACATAAAGGTAATGAAAAATGGCCAGGTTAGTTTATTCCATTCATTTGATTTTGACCTTCCAGGACACTTTCCATGACCCAGTGGTCTACATCACGGAAAACGGCTTCTCTCAAGTCGGACCGCTGGTAATGGAGGATGCTCAGCGTGCAGAATTTTACAAGGACACCATCCAGGAAGTGGAAAAAGGTGAGTCATTCTTCATATAATTTCTTTAGTTTGACTGACTCAAGTTGATGTGTTCAATACAGCAATTGGAGAAGATGGCGTCAACGTCCGTGGATACTTTGCATGGTCTCTCCTAGACAACTTCGAATGGGCCGACGGATTCAGCAGTCGCTTCGGATTATTCCACGTGGACTTTTCCGATGTGGGGAGGAAGCGGACGATATACCGCTCAGGCTTGGAGTATGCGAAGGTGATCTCAAAATACAAAGCTATGTACTCCAAACCATAGGAAAAAAATCATTTAGTCAAAATGTACAGTATTTAAAACATTTATTTATATTTAGTAACACATTTTAAATAATACCCCGCCTCTCACCTGAAGTCAGCTGGGATAGGCTCCAGCATTCCTGTGACCCTAGTGAGGATAAGCTGCATAGAAAATGGATGGATAGATTTTAAATAATTTACTATTTATATCCATCCATCCATTTTCTATGCAGCTTCTCCTCTTTAGGGTCACGGGGGTATGCTGGAGCCTATCCCAGCTGACTTTGGGTGACAGGCGGGTACACCCTGGACTGGTCACCAGCCAATCACAGGGCACATATAGACAAACAACCATTCACACTCACTTTCATATGCATGTTTTGGAATGTGGGAGGAAACCAGAGTACCTGGAGAAAACCCACGCACGCACGGAGGGAACATGCAAACTCCACACAGAAATGCCCAATGGAGATTCGAACCCAGGTCTTTCCTGACTGTGTGGCCAGCATGCTAACCACTAGACCACCGTGCGGCCTTACTATTTACAAAAATAGTAATTTTTTTGTCATTTATATAAATGTTATTATTTAAAGTGCGTTCCAAAACTTGATGACACATTTACAATTAAGAATTTATGAGTATTATAGCAGAATTCAACAATTTTGGCCAGCAATTTATTACATGAATTGTATTATTTAATCTGTAAATAAGTATGACAATAATAAAAATAACAATTCTAATCATTACAATGATAATGATAATACAATTTGGTTGTTGTCCACTGTCTGCCAAATATTCCAAGGCTTACACTGCCATCCTGTGTCACCACCTGCAACTGCACCTTTAAATTGAACATTCCATTGCAAAACTGTTTTTTTTTTTTTTTTTTAATTGTCCCATTTAATAAAACACGTCCTGTCTGTGTACCAACCAACCACTAGCACTACAATGCATCACAGGTGTAAAACGCTTAATATTCATGGTCTGATTTGTGGGAAAATATAATTTATATTTGTCATCGAAAGACTTTATTTGCATTCATAAGCATGTCGCAGGGTGCCACCGTTTTGAATATGCGTACTCACTCCCCTCCCATTTTTTTTCTTAGAATGAATGAGTAATGCCCCTGTGGCTGCTCTCCATCTACGTCAAAGCCAGTGAGATTCTCCTTTGTCTTATGATGAATGGAAATGCTATTGTGGTGCCGTGAATAATCCAACTTCTTTGTCGCCATATTTTCATATCTGAGGCCCTTTAGTAAACATGGAAGCCTACTTAAGCACAATGCACGTGGAAGTAGGTTGCAAAATAATTGAAATAATTCACTCTTGCAACCACATTTTCGTTCGCTCCATCTTTGTGATGACGAAAAGGAAACCATTCCCAAAGCAGTTAAGCCGCAGATACATCATGAATGCAGATAAGATGCTTTTGAATGAATTAATTAGTATATTTAATTGTAACATTCAATCACCCCCAAGGAATATTCTGACAAATTACTAAACTAAATATTCTGGATTTATCCAATTATTTTGTAAATTTACTCAATAATTCAGAGGCAATTTGTGAATGAAAAATTCCCATTTTTTTCCCCTCCCCAGGTGTGCAAATTATAATTACCTTTTTCTATTTACTGATTAGCCTAATTTGCATATTCCCAGGAGAAAGGATATAATTAGATTGTTGCCAGATGAAGAGACGGCAGACACTCCCTTTTCTAAAATCCCCAACCCATTCCTCCACTCTTTTCCTCTTAATCGCATTGCCATTGACGAGAAGATGCGAGCGGCAAGGAGAATAAAACTTGGAAAATCTCATTGACCTACTTTGCCAGACGTTTGGCCGGGAATTCACACCAGCGCTAAAGAAGATGGAATGTTTGCGCACCGACTCCATCTCTTCCCAACGATCCAAAAACAGCAGTTTTGATCATTAAATACTCATGCATAATCCGTATAGACTTGAATATAAGACGACTAACTATAACACAATCCCTCTTTTGGGAAAGCATTTTTTAAGACAAAAAACTAATTTTAAAGGTACTATCCCTCTTTGGCTCCAAATTACACTTTTTTCACCCAACAAATATAAGAACACCACCACCAGATAGATATATTACAAATAGTGGTTTGAGAGAACAGACTGTACAAAAAAACATGACTACATTCTTCACAATTCTGAGTTAAACTGAATGAGTGGTTTGTCGTTTGCCCTGTAAAGGGGGAGTGGTGGTAATGACTGTCAGTCGGCACATGCCCGTGTGAGCACACATTACACGCAGTCTCAGAGAAGGTATCGACCATTAGCATTCATGGCTGAGCAGGATGACTGCGGGATATAGTACGTTGGAAAGCTAGTGCACCCATTGTAGTACTTAACCATGACAGCACCTTTTTAATAACAATATCTATGAATAACTGCTGTGAATATAAGACGACCAGTCTGTTTCAAGACTGTTTTCAAGGGGAAACTATACTGTCTTCTATTTGGGTCTACACAGTAATACTAATACACAGGGGTAGATTAAAACGTGACAGGATTTCTCATTTGGAGAAAAGCTGTATTGTGAGAACAGGGCAGCCAGAAGCCAATCAGACTGTGAACTATGTCATGGCTACTATGAATGATAATAAAGTAATATGGAAGTGGCAGTGTGCGGCATTATTGGAAATGCTTGAGGCACACCTTGCGAGTTACGTGTGGCTGTTTTTTTCCATTGGAGTTGAACAGCTGCTTGCTACTTGTTGATGTCTAAGCAGAAGCTGTAGTAATTCTACATTTGATCAACTTTACTTAAAGATTTGTCAAATCCTTCCACGTAGATGTTCAGGCTTGTCCGCACCCTTAATTACAGAGCGCTTCTATTGACGCTCATTGCATTTGGCCAAGCGCCAGCTTTCAAGCACCAGTTCCATTTCATAACACACCTCATACATACAAGAGATCCGTGTTGACAGTTTAGCGAGATGGTCACTATATTTGGGGGTGCGCATTTAAGTGGCTCTTGCATCATGCATTTATTTGGTAATTAAATACAAGCTATCAACAAAGGTGAAGCATCTGCTGAGCACGCCCCACCTCCGTAACACCGTGCAGTTCACATCTGAAAGCTGTAAAAAAAAAAAAAAAAGTAAAAAAAAAACATAATGCATCCCAGTCCCTAACCAACATTACCAAGAAGGCAGAGCTTGGGCACACTCTCCTTCCTGCCAAAACACGCATGGGTGTCCAAAGTGTGGCGTGGGGGCCATCTGTGGAACATCGATACTTGCAATGATATTGCTTTTTCACAGAACTGTGCTTTTTCACGGAAATCAGCTGATACTGATTGGTGGCCGATCGAACGGAGCACCCCTACTAATAAAAACGCAAGGATCTGTCTTTAAATATGTCTATTTTTTTATTATATTATTTTATATTATATATATATATATTATATTCTTATATTATCACCTGGTTTTTTATATATTATTGTTTTATTGTTGACCTGCGGCTTATCGTAAAAATAAAATGAATTACTAATGAGAAATATTATTAGATATTACACTAATCTCATTTGTCACCTATAACTATATTGGCCTCCATTAGATTGGTTGTAGCATCTTCAATGCACAAAATGTATCAGAGATATATGTGTATCAAAAATGCATCCTTCAATTTTTCTGTTTGTTATGCCTATATTTTTATTTAAAATATTTTAAATTAAAATATTTATTAAAATATTTAAAATTTAAAATAGTAAAAAAAATAGTATTTATTGGAGGATTACCTGCCAGCAGATCAGTTACATTTTCATTGTTAATTTTAAAAGTAATTTAACACTTACCCTGCATTTTGTTCCCTTCCTGTCCAAAAATGAACCGAATCAAGCTGTGACCTTAAAACCATGACATGTACCGAACCATGATTATGATATACTGTTACAGCCCCAGTCTACAGGCAGACAGCATCCGGACTAGATGCCCGAGCCACCTCAACCGAATCCTCTCGATGTGAAGGAGCAGCGGCTCTACTCTGAGCCCCTCCCCGATGACTGAGCTCCTCACCCAATCTCTTAGGGTGAGTCCAGCCACCCTACGGAGGAAACTCATTTCAGCCGCTTGTAACCACGATCTCATTCTTTTGGTCACGACCAAAAGCTCATGACCATAGGTGAGGGTGGGAACAAAATCGACCGGTAAATTGAGAGCTTTGCCTTCCGGCTCAGCTCTCTCTTCATCATGGCGGTCCAGTACAGCGACCGCATTACTGCAGATGCTGCACCGATCCGCCTATCGACCTCATGCTCCAACTTTCCCTCACTCGTGAACAAGACCTCAAGATACTTGAACTCCTCCACCTGGGGCAGGACCTCATTCCCAACCAGGATGGAGCAATCCATCCTTTTCCAACTGAGAACCATGGCCTTGGATTTGGAGGTGCTGAGTCTCATACCAGAAGCTTCACACTCAGATGCAAACCGCCCCAGTAAACATCAAAGGTCGCAGCCCGATGAGACCATCAGGACCACATCGTCTGCAAATAGCAGAGACGAGATCTTAAGGCCCCCGAACTGGACTCCCTCGACGCTTTGGCTGCACCTAGAAATCCTGCCCATGAAAATTATGAACAGAATCAGTGACAAAGGGCAGTCTTGGCGGAGGCCAACGTTCACCAGAAACAGAAACAAACTCCCATGTGCCCTCCAGTACCCTTGCAAGGGTATAGAGCTGGTCCAGTGTTCTGCGACCAGGACGAAAACCACATTGCACCTCCTGTAGCCGAGGTTCGACTAACGATCGTGCCCTTCTCTCCAGCACCCTGGAATAGACTTTCCCAGGGAGGATGAGAAGTGTGATCCCCCTATAGTTGGAACACACCCTCTGGTCACCCTTCTTGAAAAGGGGGCCACCACCCCAGTCTGCCAATCCAGAGGTACTGTTCCCGACTTCCACGCAATGTTGAAGAAACGTGTCAGCCAAGACAGTCCCTCAACATCCAGAGCCTTGGGGAATTCAGGGCGAAACAACCCCTAGAGCTTTGCCTCTGGGGGGCGTTTTGACTACCCCAGATACCTCTGCCACTGTGTCCTCTGACTCTGCTTCATCTATGGAAGGTATGTCAGTGGGATTGAGAAGGACCTGAAAATATTCCCTCCACCATCTAACTATATCCTCAGTCGAGGTCAGCAGGCCCCCCGTCCCCACTGTAAACGGTGTGGACCAGGCACTGCTTCCCCTTTCTGAAGCGTCGAACGGCTTGCCAGAACCTCTTCGAGGCCAACCAAAAGTCGTGCTACATGGCCTCACCGAACTCCTCCCACACCCGAATTTTTGCCTCGACCACTGCCGAAGCCGCGAGCCACCTGGCCTGCCAGTACCTGTCAGCTGCTTCAGGAGTCCCACAAGTCATCTATGCTCCTTCTTCAGCTTGATGGCAGCCCTGACCTCTGGTGTCCACCATCGTGTATGGGGCTTGCCACCACGACTGGCACCGAACACCTTGCGTACGCAAGGTCCGATCGGCTGCCTCAGCAATGGAAAATCCTCATCCTACCCCGTGTGGCTTCTTCAGGCGGGCCTTTTCTCCAAAACCCATTTTTGGGAACATATACTGTAGCAACATATACCAGTGAAATAACTGGTACAAATATAAGACAACCCACCTGAGTGTTTTCTTGGGGAAAAAATGCTGTCTTATGTTTGGGTCAATATGGTAATAATAATGTTCAGTTTTACAGAAAGGTATTCAAGATTCAAGAGTTTTATTGTCATATGCATAGTAAAACAGGTAGTTATACTATGCAATGAAATTCTTATTCTGTTCATTCTCCCAAGAAAAGAAAGAAAACACAAGAAAAAGAATAAGAACATAAGAAACATATGTACCAATAAATTAAGCAACAACAACAGAAGAGACATTAACAACGGTAATTACAGCCCGCAACAGCATGTTTTTAACGGCCAGTTCAATATGGTAATAATGACAATATCCAGTTTTGCAGAAAGATATCAACACAATGGTATATGTACATTTTAGAGAGCTAAATGACTGCAAATTGCACACCCGCACACAGGCATATTGTTATGCAGGCCTAGGTGTCACTGATATATCTGCCTGAACGATCCTGAATATAAGACGACACTCTTTCTCAAGAACCATTTTTGGGAAAATACTTAATATTTTTCATACAACATAACACGACTGGTACGAATATGAGATGACCCATCTGTGTCAAAAAGAAGCGTCTTATATTTGTGTCAATACGCTAATAATAATGTTTTACGGAATACTATATCAAGACAATGATATATATATGGCCTGTAAGAGCATTTTTTCTCCCTTTCATGAAATTCTTAAAACATAAAACCTCATAAAAAACCTCCAAAACAATAATAATCATTTAATATAGGTTTAGTTTTGGAAGTATTTTGGCAACAGCGTGAAATCAGAGTTATGCAAATGTTTTTCTTTCAGGCTGGGTGGGAGTGAGACGTGAATAAAAAGGCAATCCAAATCGTTTCTTTTTAAGTCATTCCCCCCTTTGAGAATGCAGATGACCCCTGCTAACGATGGAGGGGGGAGGTTTGCAGACCTGTCTGAAAAATTGAAAGCTTCTGGAATATTCAAGCTTTTCCGCGCGTTCGGCAGAAAAAGGTAGAACAGGAATTGGTATTCAAGGTGGAACAGAGACACCTGTGTGTCTGTGTGTGTGCATGGCGGCAAATGAGCCGAGTCTCATGGGAACAATGGCATCAAGGGAAGTCTGAGGAAAGCCAGCGCCAGGAAAAGAGACAATTTATTCGATAGGACCTCGCCGTTTCAATTTATTGAGACGGAATCTGAAAACGAATGACGTGCACATAACCTCCCATGATGAAACCACTCAGAAAAATGTCTTATTTGTTCCAATAGTGGCTGATATCGACTTGTTTGTTCCCAACAATCACCAACTGTAACGTTAGTGGACCAGCCAGGGCACCTCTTATGCATTAGCTTTAGGCGCAAGCTCACAAAAATGATCAAAATATTATTATATCTAATTAGAGTCAAAGCAAAAAATGGCCCTTTTTACAGTAATACTGTATCAAACTGAATATAAGACGACTGTTTATATAAAACAACCCCCCTTTTCAAAGACATGCATTGGACAAAATCAAAGACAAAAAAAAGAAAATGATTTAAAGGTTCCCTTACATGGTTCATTAATTTAAATAGCGTGTTGTTTGTAATCACGTATGTTGTACATTGATTTTTGAAAGCGAACGGTAAATTTGCAAAAATTCCATTCATAGTTCATAGCGCCAGCCATGACGAACTAGCTTGCAGCTCATCCTCATTTCCGGAAGTGAAGTCGTTGGGGTAACAAACACCTCTCAGCTAAAGCAGAGTAAACAAATGCTTCTCGAGGTAGATTGTTGACTTAGTTCAGTATATATATTTTTTTTAAATCCAAATAATACTCATGCCAAAATGTTGTATTGCTGCTGGATGTTCACAGTATAAGAGACTGTAAGTAATTTATTGAAAACAACAATGAAACTGAAATAGGCTGTTTATCAGCTGATCAAAAGTTTAAGACCATCGCTCAAACAATAAAAAAAAAACTCTCCAAATCAGAACAAAAAACTCAGTACTGAGTAGCTCCACTGTTCTTGTTAATCACTTCAAAAATGGGTTTGGGCATGCTTGATGCGAGTGTTTCCAGGAGGCTAGTGGGAACGCCGTTTGACGACCCTGCACCACCTGAAGCTCCGGTGTTCCACTGAATGAAAAAGCACCCCAGATCATGATGGACCCCCCTCCACTGTGTCGGGTAGAAAACATCTCAGGTGGGATCTCCTTGTCATGCCAGTAACGTTGGAAGCCATCTGGACCGTCAAGGTTACATTTTTTCTCATCAGAGAATAAAACTTTTTTCCACCTTTCAATGTCCCATGTTTGATGCTCCCTGGCAAAGTCTAAACGGGCAGTTTTGTGGCGTTGAAGGAGACGACGTCTTTGAATTTGTTCTTTAAACCCTTTTCCCACAGATGCTGTCGGATGGTTATTGCGCTGCAGTCGGCACCAGTAAGGGCCTGAATTTGGGTCGAAGACCACCCTGTGTCTTGATGGACAGCCAATCGGATCCTCCGGCTCAGCGCAGGTGTGATTTTTTTGGGTCTACCACTTGACTTTTTTGTTCCATAATGCTCAGGATCTTTCAAAAAATGTAGAATGACTGATTTACTGCGCCCAACCTCAGCAGCAATGGCACGCTGCGAGAGCCCTTGCTTATGCAGCTCGACAATCCGACCACGTTGAAAAAGAGAAAGCTTCTTAGCTTTAGCCATCATGAGGGCATGACAGTGTGAATGCCTGACAGAAAATGAACATTTTTAGCAGATTTTGGCTTTTCATAGCCTGTGGTCTTAAACTTTTAAACAGCCTATTTCAGTTGAATTGTTGTTTTCAATAAATTAGTTTTTCAAAATGCTTTTTGTCTCGCTCCTCCTTCTTGTTTTTGCATATTGTAGCTCTACTTCAAACCTCATTAAGATCCAAATGTGCAAAATACAAATTCTAGCAATTTTTTAACTGGTCTTAAGATTTTGATCAGGAGTGTATAAACATCTTTTGACAGCGGAAGTCTGGGCTTCCCTACTAAGACTGCTGCCCCGACGACCCGGACTCGAATAAGCGGAGGAAAATGGAATGGAATGTTTACTGTGGGGTTCAGCAGCAGTGACGGTGGCGAACATTCATCCTGGACATACTGACACGTACAATAAAACTTGCTATAAAAAAAACCTTTATGCTCGTTAAGACGCCGATTTACATCAATAATTGAAGAATAAGCAACTGCACAGTAAGTTCCACTTACCATTCTATGTTTTGAAGGCGACCAATCTACATCTTAATGTTTGATGCATAAGTCCATGTTTTGCAAGTTCTCTATTTCATCTCCAAATGTTTCTTCCTCTTGAAACTATTGACATCGCTCAAATCTTTGCTATAATCACTGTAGACATCCATCTCGTATTCCGCCATGTTTGTTTACCTGAGCGCTATTACCCCGATGATGTCGCTTCCAGAAATGAGGCTGAACTGTGGGCGGTACTTCATCATGGCTGGTGCCATGAACTATAAATGTAATTTTTTGCGAAATTACGATTCACTTTCAGAAATTGAACAATTTAGAACATAATTACAAACAATATATAACATTTAAGCAAAACTGAAGAATCATGTCAGGGACCCTTTAAGTATCAACAAAGTGACAACAATAATCCTCGTTTAATGACTCTCGCTTCATTGATCACCATTGTCTTAAAATTAGCATCACAACTCCTGCACTGTTGTTTGCAAACTTGCCCACTTTTTTCCAGTGTGTCACCAGGTCTGGAGTGTGTATGAGTGACAAGCAGAAAAGCTCTTCACTGTATACATCTGTAGACCCCCAAATATAAGACAACCCGTCTTTTTCCAGACTTTACTACACAATCTATTCCAAATAGTATTTTATGTTATGTATTTTCTATTGCATTAGTGCTAGCATTGGTGCTGCTTTGTCACAAACTGCTTTGAGACAGGAAGTACTCATTTGGTGCCCCCTGTTGGTTGGCTTGCATGGATAACTTCAGGCTCCTTAAAGATAGCACATCTTTTTCATACTGTTTTGCAGACCCTTCATTTGAAGGGACAAACACCGGTGTGTGTGCATGTGTGTGTGAGTGAGTGCCCAGAAGAAAAGCTCAGAATATAAGACTTTATTTTTAGGGGGAAAATACAGTCTAATGTAGTAATATACAAAATGTAAGTAATACTTTAACAGTGGTGGCAAACTTGTGGCCAATGGGTTATTTATAGTCTGCAAGGGCATTTTTTTCGGGCTGCTATTCAATTTAAAAACTTAAAACCGCATAAAAAAAAGACAAAAAAATGTTTCAACTACAAATTGTTATTGTACTGTGTCCTGAATTTACTGTTAATCTAGCATCCTGCTATTTGGTTACCTTAAACTTAGTTTTACCTTTTTGACACACTTCTCATTGGAGATTAATAGATTGTGTACCCAACGAAGTCACCATTGTCCGAGGTCAGGCATTTCCGGGGAGATCCCAAGAAAAACTCCCCATATCGTCTTTGGCCAACTCGCTTTAGGTTCATAGAGGAGGCGTCAGGAGGGAGAGGATACGCGCGACGAGCAGCGGCCTAATTAACTCCGAGCGTTGTACGACATGCTCCCTTCTCACCCGCGTTGTCGCTCAGGGTTTGAGTGGCGCTAATGAGAGAATTATCTAGCCTTGGACCCCGGTAATGCATTCAAATGAACACCGGCTCGACCTGACCTACGAGATACCTTTTAAATCCCCTCCCCCCACACATGCACATACACACACACTTCATAGGAATCACAAGCTCTTTCTCATTCGCCCGCCACTCGGAATGCCCGAGAGTAGCACACGTGCGATAAAACAAGTGGCTGCTTAAGTGTTTGCTAAATGTGTTTGCATTTGTGGGGAAGTCCCTTATCGTGAGCTGGGGGAATACGGAGGGTAATGAGGGGTCTCCTGTTTGCAACAAAAGCGCGGGACAAACACGCATTTTTGGTGGTGTTTAAACTCCATGCTAAAAGTGAAGACACTGAACTAAATCAAAATACCAGACTACTGTAAATGCTCCAATTAAGCCTATATTCAGTTAACCGCTCACTCTCCTATAGCAACTGGGGGCGTGGACTACAAAAGCAAATAACTTCCAGGGTCTCTTACTAGGTCAACGAACGTTGGCGTTAACATCTGTGGCCATAGGCAACCTCCAGATGTAGTTATTATTATTCCACAAGATGGCAGTAGGTGCATTTGCAGTATCATGAGCTTTATCTACAGTACCTCTGCATGCACTTTAAAATGTTGCTACTGAGCTGTTGGTGTGGGCATGACTTCCACACCAACACTTGTTTACAATGAGCTCATCAGCGCTATTAAGTTTCATCCTTAACACCATTTTGTACAATTTGCACGTACATGTATACAAAAAAGCTACAGTTTCCTCTCCACTTTCTCAAGCGCTCCAAACATTGTTGCAGTTAAAAACGTGTTATATACAGTTTTCCCTCGCTACATCGCGGTTAGAACACTGCGCCCTCACTCTATCCCGTTTTTTCAGAAATGTATTCATTAGTAAATGATTACAGTTTCGTGGAAGAAGACGGCCTGTTATTAGTCAAAACATAAGCATGTATAAACAAATGATACGTATTCATGGCCCAAATTTAGCATTTTCAAGCATAAAATGGCTAAATGAACTAAAATACAAATGTAAGGCATTCAGAAGATGTAGTGTAATTAGGGCTGTCAGTCGATTAAAATATTGAATCGTGATTTTGTCCATAGCTCACTCATATGTGATCGCAGATAGAAATAAGGTTTTAAAGGTTTTACACAAGCACTGATAAATTGACAAAATGTGAATTTCTCAGATGAATAATGTATCTAAGTATTCGCCCTACATATCTTTTATTTCAGCCGGATGTTCGGACCCTTTGAATGGGTTGAACTTGAGCTTCACTTTTGTCCACTTGCAGGCGCTATGATTTAGATCTTCAAATTAATTTCATACCAAATTGAAAGGAAAAGTTGAACAAACACGATAAAGCAGTATCCAAAGTACAAAAATGCATGCAAGCGGTGATAAAACCTCATTCTCAGGGGAATCTCCACTCTCCACACGACAAGTTTTCACAGTGCAGGGATTGGAACACCAATTTAAGTTAAACCTTCAAGATTAAACACTTTAAATACACAACGTAACCATGAAATTTACTTACTTATTCATACTGTATAACTCACACAGAGCAATGAAGAACTTGTCTCCTCCTTTCTTTCTGCTATGACGGTGCGCTCTGTGTTATGAGGCGTTCAGGTACGCTCGTAATTGTGAGCGTTCGGCGCTTATTATTATTTTTATTCACGTACCCCCAACGGCAATTGGCTTACCCAACTTTGGGAACCTAGGCATTATAAAATAAAGAAGCCAGTTATATAAATGTGACATTCTTGCGGTATTTTCAAATGTGTAAAAGAACACTTCATATCCCCAAGCATGCGGTAAGGCAGCGATTCCCAACCACCAGGCCTAGAAATCAGTTGTGATGCTAAAAAAAAAAAAAAACACTTAAAAAAATAAAGGTAAAATAATTCGTAAATATCTACATCAAATTTTATGTAAAGGGATATCAGTTTTGGAAATATGGGCCATTATTTTGTTAACAAATAGTTTACAGTTAGAAAGGTTTAACACAAGTGGCAAATTGGCTCACTTTGTTCGACGGTCCGTGACCCTAACCTTCTCCACGCTGCACACTGTAATGTATTTTTCCCCTTTTTCTTTCACCTCATATTTGGTCCTAAATGCTGATATGGGAATGCATAAAGGTAAGATTTGATGATGTCATTGAGTGCTACTGTGCATATTTGTGCAGTGCACGTCTCTGAAAAACAACCCTAGAATTGTACTGGTGGATGGTGGGTCTGTATTCATTTAGTGTTTTAATTTGATATTGTTCCTGTCATACTTTTACACAATACATAATAAATAAGATAAATTACATCGCTATAATGTATGTATGTTTTACTGATGTGTTGAACATCTTTCCCAGTGACTAGCTAGCGCGCTGCTAATGCTCATATGCACTCATATGCTCTCATATGCCAAGCTACCACTGACTAAAAAAATACTTGCAATGCACCAGTAACTTCTCTTTTCTCCCTGGCATTTGAGAGACCAAGTACTCTCTGACAACTCAACTCACAGCGACAGCAGATACAAATAACTTTGCTCTTTTCGAGAGAGACATCTGCCAGGACTTTGAAGCTAAATTTACCATTCAAAATACAGTTTTCTTTGTCCATTTCTGTTCAATATTTGTTCCCACTTGTGGCTCCACATCAATTTCCACACCGCTGCTTTTCCTCAAACAAAAAAAAAATGGTGCCGTTCAAGGAAATTTCTGTTATTAACGTGCTAACTTTGACAGCCCTGAGTGTACTATCTGTGAGGGGGTGTGTGCCTTTAAGAGGCGGGGCCTGGGAAGTGACGTGTGAGGTCAGCTAGCTACTGTAGAGTTGCTGAGTTTTACCTGATTAGCAAGCAGTGTGGAGAGTGCTAGTGACTGGCGTGACTAGTGGCTGACAGCAGCTCCTGTGTGAATGTTCACTACGCCATTGCAGTAGTATTCTACTACAGTACACTGGCCACTAGGTGTCAGGAACTTTACATGGATGAGACAATAGCCACCAAGTATGCTGTCAATGCTAACTGTGAGTCTATGAAATGTGTTATTTATGTCAACTATATTGGGCAATACAAGTGTAAAAGTGACAATAGGAGTGCTCTTTCATGTCAAGGCTCTAATAATGTTAAAAAACATATTTAGACGGTCTTAAATAGGTTTTCTTTCGACGAAAATATTCCATTTATAAATAAGTAATCTTACTTTGCGCAAACTCACAACATGCATGTTTTTGGAATGTGGGTGGAAACCGGAGTACCCGAAGAAAACCCACGCACGCACGGGGAGAACATTCAAATGCAGAGATGCCCAACAGAGATTCACACCCAGATCTTCCTGATCTCCTGATTGTGTGGCCAACATGCTAACCACTAGGCCACCGTGCGGCCCTCCAGTGAATGCAGTTCAGGTAAATAAACAGCCAGGCAACAATTAAAGCATTTACTGTATTTTGTGGCTATGTTGTCACGTTATCACCAGATGATTATAATACTTACTGACCGTTCTTGCAGCTACTAGAGGCATATTTGGATGGTATTTTGGGATTACTACAATCAAGTGCAAATAAGTACCTGCTAGTTCAGTACTCAGTAGTTAAACAAACAGTCTCTAGTGTCACAGACTGGCTGTAGTATCACTAACTGGATATGGTTTCAGAGACTCATCAGTCTGTGCAGTGAAAACAGTACAGACAATTTTGTCCTAAATCTGCAAGCTTTTCTGCAAATGTTCTGTAAAAAAAAGGTGCATGAAGCTACTTTGGAAAAGCACCGGGGCCATGTTAAATACGAACAATCGGGCAAGTAATTTGATTAATAAGGCCTAAAATGAGCAAGTGAAAGCCTCAAATCCCCCCTTCTCCACCAGAACACATTACAGTCTGTGTTCAAAGTTTAAATTAAGTCTGGGGAAAGAAAGTTTTTATACTCGTTTCCGACTTAAATCCCTCCTGCTCATCTCTCTCTGCTCAGTGGACTAAAAAAAAGATATTCAATGTGGGTAATAATGAAGCAAAACTCTATAAGGGGGGTGAGGGTGGGGGGATTACTGGACTCTATTCAATTGTGCACATGTTTGATGACAAATTGCCTTTGATTTAGCTTGGATGCCTTTCTTACCTGAAGCTTTATTGATAGCAAAGGACCACTCAGCTATTTCCCCCACTATCAGTGTAATGAACAAGACTAAAGGTGTGTTCAAGCAAAAAGTGAAGCCAATTTTAGCCATGCATTCAGTCCAATTTGAGCGCTGGATCGCCTCGTGTAGTTGGCAATTATTTGCCGGCCTGAAACATCGATTACACCGACAGCTCTTGCTTGTTTACTTGAGCCTCTTATCCCCCCCTTTTCCTTTTAGCCTTCACGTTAGCATGCTGCTAATTTATCTCCAAACGCGAGCGTGTCAAAAGTTAGCAAAATAATAAAACACCAAACTCAAGGCGGGGGTCCTTGAATGCAGCACTGATTAAAAAAAGGAGCAATAGAGGTGAAATGATATCAGCAAAAAGACGGAGTCTAATGAACCCTTTCACCTCCATTACACCTGAAAATTGGTTGTAGAGCACTTTTTAAGTCTCCAAACAAGCCAGAACTTTTTGTAATGCACACTTGATATCATTAGGGCGTGAATTTTAATAATATACAGCATAGTAACCTTGTTTTCGTACATGCTAATGAGAGAAATACAGTTTTTACAGCAGTATGGTTGTAGACTACCACAATTTATCCCACCGGGCATCCCCCATGTGTTTGTTTGTTTGTTTAAAAGTGGTTCAATTAAATAGTCGGGTTCCAAAATGTGAAATGAATGTGAAAAATGAAATGAAACTGTTAATGACCACAATATATCGCATAAGGAACAAGTGCCACTTTTAGGACAATACACATGCTAATGAAGTCAATACAAGAGCTACATTAGAAATTGCTCCTTTTAAGAATAAGTTTTAATAGAGCGGTATTCACTTAACAATGTTCATGATTGTACTTTGCAGTTTTTACAACTATAAATATATGAGTGTAGACGACCACAATGTACGCCACAGGGCATCATATGTTTGTTTACGCTAATACGAGTTATTTCATTAAACAAGTAAGTTACATGCCAACTGTGCATCCTCCATTTGTTTACGCTAATACACTGATTCTCAAACTGTAGTACGCCGGCTCCCTCTAGTGTTATGATGTATTTATTAGAAATACATACAGGAAATATGAATGAACAAATCGTATCAATGCATATTTATTAAGCTAAGGTACATTTTCCTTTGACTAAATATTATTTTTCACTTGCCTTGTACGCCGCCAGCCAATTACCTGCGAGTATAAGCCACATGTTCAAAGTTAAACGGTGATGGTAAGCCATGGGTGTGCAAACTGTGTGCCCCTTCCCCACCTCCCACATCCTTCAATTTGTCGGTATGCGGCCCTTGCTGGAAAAAGACACCCCTGTAGGAAGCGGAGGTGGCATAAAGGGTAGTAGCAAAGCTAAATGATTTTAAGGTGGTACTTGGGGTAAAAAAGAATCTGCATACGTATGTACATGTACCTTAGATGGTGTTTAATCAAACAGTCCAATAAAAGGTCTGAAAAAATGGAATGACATTGTTTAAAACCACAATGTATCCCACGAGGTACACGCTCTGCCTCTGTATTATATTACTTTACTGCAAAAATGCCATGAAAAGGGACGATTTTTCTCACCCATGTTGACACATTAAGCACTGTCACAAATATCCCAACCATTTTACAAAGCATTGAATATGTAGGAAGGACCGGATTAATTACTGTTCCCCGGGATAATTTACACCACTGCTGGAAGGCGAATAAAAGGCGCTTGAAATGTGACGGCCAGTTGCTCTGCAGCCTTTGTTGGAGTGTGTTGGGTGCAGGGGGGGCTTGTTTACGAGGGCCGACCAAGGGGTGAACTCCCAGGGCTCGGAGTGATAAAACGTCCTCACTTACACGGAGACAGGCGCTGTGTTTTATGGACTACACGGGAATATGTCCCACTTTTTTTGTGTGTGTGTGTGACAGTAATAATATCGTCTAGGAATTCCTGACATGTAACATGACATTTAGCCCCTATGGATCTATAGAGGATACTATAGAGGTGAAACTCTGTGCTTATGCATAAACACCATCTAAAAGTAAAGCAACACTGTGGACATTTTCAAAAGCAATATCAATGTGACAGGGCCGTGCCCAGGGCAAAAGGTGCGGACAGTCAGGTTAACTGGGCTGGGAGGCAAAAAGAGAGACAAGGGAGAGGCCATCTTGGCCCGGAGTGACTGTAGGATCGATGCACTAAAAGGCGGAGGGCAAAGGTCGGGCTGCTTGGTGGTGGCAGCTCCAGCTCGAGGGAGTCACAGTGACAGGCACCGCGAAAAAGAGGGAAGACCTTATATGTGTAAGAGTGTATAGTAGGGTGTCCAATCCGATATAGATATATTGATATCGAGCCGACAGCAGCAAAAGACGAGTATCAGATTATATGAGCCTGCATCTGAAATCTCAGATTTTGGCACTTCGATACAAGCAGTCGATTCCAGACTCCGCCCCAGCACGTCTAACCAGCACCGGCCAGATAGAGCCCATGTGATCACAACAACAACATGTGCTAACGTGTTAAGCATGCTATAGGAGTGATGTCTGCCGTGTGTATGTTTTTCGTTGAAGTCCGAAAAAGATGTTGCAGCTGAGTGCAACACTGTCATGCACACATTTCCCATGGTGGCACAGAACCGAGCAAGTTTAATACAACCAGTGTACATTTGAAGCGGCGTTACATGGGAAACTCCCATGGGACAACAAGAAGTCATTAACTATAACAGAAAAGATGACCAGCCCCTGTCGGTGGGGAGTAAAGTTGGTTTTAAACGTTTAATTGAGCACCTCAAACCTCGTTTTATTACCTAACCCTCGCCACAGCTACATTGTGGATAAAACTATACCCAGATGTTTACAGAACTAAATGGGTCCGTTCTAGAAGACTCCACACAACACTTGGATTAGTAATGTTAGCACTTATTGTTCCTGTAATTGATCCACTTTTAAAGAAAGGATACACAAAAGCTGCAGATGCTTAGGGACTGATGTGTTCAAATGCAATATATGTGAAGTGGTGTTGAGAGGCTTCAGCAAAGAAACAAACAAACACAACCCGCCCCAAAAAAGAATATATCTCACCCTATTCGTCTCCAAACTACAACATCTACAAAGTGAGTCACGGAGGCTCGGCTCGACAACAACATGGCCGTCGCCGCAGATAAACGTGATGAGCGGCAGATTGAGAAAGCAAAGCACAGGAGCGCTCCCGGCCCACAACTCCCTGCTGTGCATTCAAATTACTCCGCTCAATTTGACGGGCCACTGTTGAGAAATTCTCCAGGATTAGTTGGTGTTATGTTGTTTATTTATGCCTGCTCTTGTATATAGAAAGACTTCTCTTGGGGAAAAGCGCTGACCCTTTTTTTGATGAGCTTGTCTATTCATCTTGGCTTGCTCCACTGCTGCACTGCACTCCACACTATATTGTGTGGCGTTTATTTTAGTAGTATAACAGTATATGTATTCAGAATCTGATTTTTTTTTGTTACAGTCCGAATGCATACATAGCTCCTTCAGAGTACACATTAAATGATGCACAGGAAGTGTAACTGCCTCGTGATGTAGTCATTCATCTATTCGGTAAACAAATACAGTGCAGCCCAGCTTTTGGTTAGCGGGAGTCATTGCTAACAATAGTGCCAAGGAGAAGACAGGGCTTGAAACCCCTCTTCTAGTGTTAATGTCTCCTCTTTGGGAACATTTGGCCTTCCCAGTGAAATATGTACACGGACAAAGACAAGCTTTGCATTTTGTACTGTGTTCTGCACATTTCGAGGATAGTGTAAATGTGTAAAGAAACGTTTAGTACTGAATGTGTATTACCAAAGGTTGCGTACCATCAGCTGTCCCGACTATCTTTCCTCAACCCAGATTCAGGGGGCAAGCCAGAAGTCCATCACACAGTGAACTATGGCATCTCTACTTTGAATGATAACATACAGGGAACGTAATAATGAAGTGGCAGAGCACGATGCAGGATTGGAACTGCACACTAAGTGCTTTATGCACACTACAAACCTTGCAATCGTACCTGCACTCGGCATTCCCACGGTCACTCATTCTCAACATGTGACTGCCGCTGTAAATGTCCAAGTAGAAGCTCTAGTAATTCTACAGTTTTTGTTTCAATTTGTGGAAAGAAGTTCAACAGAACTGAAAGCTCGCTGGGGAACGTTGGATAATCACAATTTCATTTCACTCGTATCTTATAGTTGTTTACTGGAGGATGACAGCAGTATGACAAAATCATTTTCTTCAGTGAATATTTTTTGGCATTTTTGGTGCCGTCATTATGCTGTACCGTTACTCTCCTACCACAATGTTATCTTGAAGCAATGGTGTCTCCAGTAAGCACTGTCAGGGATCAATTTTTGTGTGATTGGAATTATTACACTCATTTCCAATTGCGGAAACACTGAAGATTTTTCTGTAATTACGTAACAAAAGTTGGTGTCCAATATTCCAACTTACTTGCAGTATAAAGACAAATAGTCCAATAGTTGCTGGGTTGATGGTCAACAAAATCAAATAACCGCTGGTCACTAATTAGCCCAGGGTAGAAAAAAACATTCGCGTTCTGGCTGTAAGGAAACTCCTGATGTAGTTTTTCATTAATTCCACAAGAATCTGCATGGAGCATTATGAACGGTCAGCATCCAGCAGATTTATCTACCTCTGCGTACGCTTTCAACCATTGCTACTCAGCTGCTGAATCTCATGCGTGTTACACTTGCTGCACTGTTGTTTACAATGAACGTATGCGCTATTAATGCCGGCTGAGCAGATTGCTCCTTTCCGCTATTACAGTATTGGTTCTGTTGCTGCTATGTTGTACAATGTACTTGTTAATAAATGACCATATGGTCAAAGAGAGCTATGTTTTCCTTTATACTTTTTAATGAACTTCAAAGCTTGTGTTTTTCTTATTTAACACCCGTCCTCTTTAGGTAAAAATAATTGACCCGGTTCTAATTTACACATTTATGCTAGGCACTCTACTCAGACAACCCCAGTAGTCAAGCCATAGTGGGTTTGTTCATTTTCTCACGTCCTTCTGCACAATTCCAATGAGTTATCTTCTGCAACATTATGTCCTGGTGGCATGAATGACTGGCGTGACATTGCAGGTTCTGACGTATGCTTCACTTTCTTGTAGGATTTAAGCTCAACTTCAGAGGTTGCATCCATTTATTTTTCCTTTTCTTCTGTCTTTGGAATGGAGGTCAATTCCCCACCTAGCGCCGATCTGTTCTTGCTGACAAAACACTACACCTTCCACAACAACACACCTCCTCTTTGAGAGAACTGATTATAAATGGTCAATTTGAAAATAGACCTGAAAGTCCCCCAAGGCTGCTTTCCCTTGTCAAATTGAAAAAAGGAGGGGGTGGGGAAGGGGGGGACAAGGACAAGTCAGTCCACTTGCCGCCGTCCTGATATGTCGGGAGGCAGGTGGGACGTAACAAATCCCCCAAACACACGTGGCAAAGGATGATGTGAGAAAAAAGGGTGGAGGATCTTCAACATCTCGCCTTCAGCATTTATGTCACAAGGCTTGGCAAAGAGTCTATGGATCACTGCAGCGATCGTGGTGGTGGCGCTATCAGGAAAAGCCATAGGCTGTCAGGGAATGCGCGGCGTCCATATTTCACTGCCGACAGCCCCTTTTCCCGTCTTGCGGCCTCACTCACAGCAGCCTTTGAGGATAATATCTTCACATCTCTCCGTGCTGAGAGGCTATTTTTAAATAGATATTTATTTCACTCGCTCCATTTGTCTTCAACGTGTCCTTTCTGTCTCTCAGGCACGACTTTACTTCCTGTGACTGCTTGGGAAAAAACACTCATGGCGACGCGGACTTCCAGTAATAAAGTGGACCCTCGCTAACACAACACAATCGGGTTTTAATATTGTAAATGCACCAATTAAAGCCTCTATTCAATTAACCACAGCGTCTCCTATGGCCGCCGGGTACGTGCTCTACAAAAGCAAATAACCGCTAGGGTCTCTAATTTGTCAAAAAAAACATTGGCTGTGTGTGTGGGTAATCTACTGATTGTAGTTTTTTTGATTAGCTCCACCAGATGGCTGTAGTTGCATTGAAGTATCCTGGGTAGTCCAGCATCCAGCAGCTTTATCTACTTCGGGCTTTTAAAATGTTGCTAGTCAGCTGCTAGTGTGAAACTCATGCATGTTACACTTGGTAACATGGTACTTTACGCCAAGTACGTTTTAGCCTACTTAAATGGATGATAGCCTACTTAAAGGGACTGCCTAGAGCACCGGTGTCAAACTCATGGCCTGGGGGCTAGATCTGACCTGCCTGGTAATAATGTGCATTCAAAAAAAAAATCACTTCATATTTTTTGCAAAATTTAAAGAATGTTATTACAATTAAACACCGCTTGTACAGTGGTGTGAAAAGGTGTTTGCGCCCTTTCTCGCCCCCTTTCTTTTTCGTTTGTCACACTTAAATGTTTCAGATCATCAAGCAAATTGAAATATTAGTTAATTTCAACACAACTAAACACAAAATGCAGTTTTATTGTTGTAATTCAGCCACACTGAAGGGTTTTCAAGCATAAATCACCTTCATTTTTTAACCCAAGTTGGTTTCAGCTTGAGGCCAAGAACAGACATTCTCCTTCAGGATTTTTTGGTAGACAGCAGAATTCATGTTTCCATTTAATTTATCGCAGCAAGTCTTCCAGGTCCTGAAGCATCAAAACAGCCCCAGACCATCACACACACTACCACCACCATATTTTACTGTTGGTATGATTTCTTTTTCTGAAATGCGATTTACTTGTATGCCAGATGTAATGGGACACACACCTTCCAAAAAGTTCAACTTTTGTCTTGTTAGACCACAGAGTATTTTCCCAAAGGCCATGGGAATCATCGTGATATTTTCTGGCAAAATTGAGACGAGCCTTAATGTTCTTTTTGTTCAGCAGTGGTTTTCATCTTGGAACATGCAGGCCGTTTTTGCCCAGTGTCTTTTTTATGGTGGAGTCACGAACACTGACCTTAACTGAGGCAACCGATGCCTGCAGTTCTTTGGATGTTGTTGTGGGGTCTTTTGTGACCTCTTGGATGAGTCGTTGCTGCACTTTTGGGGTAATTTTGGTTGGCCGGAAGGTTCACCACTGATCCATGTTTTCGCCATTTGTGGATAATGGCTTCCACTGTGGTTCTCTGGAATCCCAAAGCTTTAGAAATGGCTTTATAACCTTTTCCACTTGAACTCATGTGTGATAAACCACAGTTAAGTTATGTTTTAACAGGGGGGGGCACGTCATCACTTTTTCACAAAGGGCCATGTAGGTTTGAATTTTTTTCCCCTTTATTAATAAAAAGCTTCATTTAAAAACTTCACTTTGTGTTCAGTTGCGTTGTCTTTGACTAATATTTAAATTTGTTTGACGATCTGAAGCATTTACAGTCAGTGTAACAAACATGCAACAAAAAAAAAGAAATCAGGAAGGGGGCAAACTTTTTCACACCCCTGTACATGCAAATGGAGTTGCTCGACATCCATGCAGCATTATTCTGGCATGGAAACAGGAGTTCAGAACATCCTCACATCTTATTCAAAGCAATAACTGATAGGTTATTTGATCTTCTAAAAATCCGAGAATCCACTGTACGTATTTTCACTCAGAGTGTGTTTTTTTTCTACGAAGCCATTCATCACTGAAAGGATGGCAGGGAGCCTTTGCAACAATCAGACGCGGCATGTGCGCTTTGCCTCCGACGTGCGTCACCACGGAATACATTAAAGGCAGGGTGAGCGACGGAATCATCAGATATAGTAAGAGGTGAACTGAAGTGGTCATGAACCCAATGTCAAACTCCAATAGCTGAACGGCGACAGATAAAACAAACAAGGCTGCCTGCGGAGGCGAGGGCGTCGGCGGCACCCTTCGGCAGGCAGATAAGGCCGAGCGGCGTCGCCATTGTAACATTTGACCCCAAATTTATGTATCGCGTGAACTTTCTCCCCACGAGAGTTATGTTCGGCATTGTTAGATGAAAGGTGGATGGAAATTTATGTGCAGCGACTTTCCCTCAGGGCACACAGTGACCTCGCCCATGTTGGGGATAAAATACAGCGCTTGAATATAGTCCCCTGACAGCTGTGATATTACCTTTATGTTTACAAGCAAATGTCCTCCTTCCTTGGCTTCTACTGCATCGCTAGCACATTCTTTGTTCTTTATCTTATTTCACCCTTCTAACCGCGGTTAATAACAGTATCTTCTTCCTCTATTTCAGGGCTAAGCCGCCCTCTGCCTCGCTAGAAAATGCTTGGCTAAGCAGTGGGAGGATTCCAACGTTTGCTTCCTCAGGTATCCCCCCCACGCCTCCTTCACCTGCTCCCTTTCTATCTCAGACCTTTATTATTAGCAAACAAGCACAGGTTTTTCATGATGAGTAATAGCCACATCCCCTGAGGGGAGCATCTCCAGGCAGTGATTAATACTAATTACAATTAGGATGTAAACAATGGATGTAAACATATCGGGGTGGAGCCTTTGACTAGGCATGGGCTGTTTCAATGTGTATATTTTCACACATGCAGTACACCTAGCATTTTGAGCGCATAAGTGTGTTTACACTAAGAAGTATGGCAAAATGCAGTACGGCATCTGTACCCGGATGTTACTCAACACACCCCAAATGGTGAGTGTGTATACCAGGGCTGCCCCAAATTTTTCCACCAAAGGACACATACTGAAAAATGAAAGGATGCTAGGGCCACTTTGATATTTTGTAAAGCAACACATGTACATTTGCGTACAGGTTATACATATATTTCAAGAAAAAAACTGCATCTCAGTTTTGTGATGGAGTGGAAAAGCATATTATTAGTATGGTCTTTTCTCTTTTTTCCCCAGTTCTGCTGTAGTTTTTTTAAATGATTTTTTTCCGATTATTTAAACTTTCTTTTTAAATAATCTTCGTAATTTTTTCGTACTTTAATGCCATAATATTATGACTTTATTCCCATAATATAACTTTTACGCCAACCTAATTTTCCCAAAAATCAAATTTTATTTAGTTTTTTTTCTATCTCATAATATTATGACTTAAAACATTTTTGTTCTTTAATAGTCGACTCTATGCTACTAAAATGACATTATTTTTCCTTATAATATTACAAGTTTATTCTCATAAAATTGCAATTTTTTTTCTATTGTTAGATTGAAACTTTTTTTCTCTTAATATTTTGACTTTATTCTGGTAAAATGACGGCTGTTTGTTTGTTTATTTCTGCTCCTTTTTGAATTATTAAACTCTTTCTTTATTCACGTAACATTATGGCTTTTCCCAAAAGTTTTCAACAATACAACTTTATTTTGTTTTGTTTGTTTCTTATATCACGATTTTTAAAAGCATCGTCTTTTTTCTTTAATATTTCAACATATTTCCTCATATTACGTCACTCTCGTATAGTTCCGACTTTTTCTAATTAGAATACAACATTTTTTTTCCCTTAATATTTTGATTTTATTCTTGTAATTTACTGCAGACTTGTCCATTTATGCTGTTTTTTTTTTTATTTCCTTGTTAAATTATATTTTTAGAATGGCCGCCGGCCAAAAAAAAACAAAAACAGCGGCAGGCCACAAATGGCCCATGGGCCACACTTTGGACACGACTGACATATACGATGGACACTTAGCAACCTCAATCATCGCCATCTTGGTTATGTAGCGGAGAGACTAACTCAAGTGGTTGAAATTCACAATTAAAATGGAGGGAAAAAGAGCAAGCGGATAAATATTGCAACTGACATTTCTGGTAAGTGTGCTACGACAGTAATGGGTTTGGGACAGCAATACACTGTCCAAATGTGTGCCCTCACGAAATAAGTGGCCAGTGTACAAAGTATAGGCCTATATATTTAAGGGTAAACACGGACGTGTGCAAATTGAAACACAGCCGCGGCTAGTGCTATTGCCAAAAAAAAGCCAGAGCTTAAAAAAACGTCGTCTGTCCTTTAAGTTTCCTGTTTGGGAACACTTACAAAGTGTGAGCCGGGGGCCATTTTCAGACGGAAGCTTGTTTTTTATTGGCCCTCGGCTTATTGTAAAAATAAAATAAATTCATTATTAATGAGACCATTTTAATAGATTAACGTTTCAGTCAGATAGCAAAGCATATATTGAGCTACGGTACATTGGACTGTACAAAATGTATTAAAGTGGCCCCTCACATCCTTACATTTATCATTCCCTTGTGGAAAAAGTTTGGACAACCATTTTTCCCATGCATCCTAAAAGTCTGACTAATCCGATTTTCCACGTAAAGCCATGCAAAGGGTGTCACCTCTACGCACGTCACCGCCCCCCCAGATTATTCCCAATTTGGACATAAAGCACGAGGCCAGTCGACAAGTAATTGACATTCCCGGGCTTTGCTTATGTTGCAATGCTGAGCCAAGGCCGTTTCACCGCGGATGAGAAGCCCCGGTTTGCATAACGCCGCCTGATTCGGGAGGCCCCGCATGAGCGGCTGCTCAGCGGCCCGTGGCCGCGCCGATGGTAGCGGCGGTGGTGGCATTTCAGCAGAGGACGTTTGAGATTGCCTCAGGTGTCAGAGTGGCTTGGAAGGGCAGCAGCTGGAGGTCGCATTGATTCTGCAGCCTCCTTTTGCTCTCTCTAACTATTGATCCAAGCCCTGAGACCCCCACACAATGGCTGTGCCGGCCGGGGAATAGTGGGTGTCAATGTGGCATCTCTTTTAAACAAGGGGCTTTTCAATAGGACATCACTATATAAAACAGGCATTGTGCTGCTCGCTTAGCTTAGAGGTCGCTGTGAAGCAAGCCATTTGGTTATTGCGTGAACGTATGGAGTTTAAACACTGATGGTGGGGAGTTGCCGTGAAGTGTCCTCACTCATTCATACATGACGTACCCTTCCTTATATGCTCACCCCGGCAGATTTCCCATGTCTTTTAGCATGTCCCCCCAGCCCATGAATCACCATTACGGCACCTGTGTTATTTTTTTACCTGCCACCACCTTCTGAGGCTTTTTCATTACGGTAAAAGGAGGGTGGGAGGCAGTGGGGGGGGGTTGTAGAAAGGGAGGGGGCAGGGAATTCGGGTTGGGAGGGTTAATTACCAACACAATGGGGGTAGCCCAAAAAAAAGGCTGAGCTGCTCTCATTTGTTTCAATAAGGTAAATTGATTCCTCTGTCATCTGGTGCCATTTGCATTGCATCCATTTAGCATTTGTCGGCCCACTCCCCTCCCCCACCCCCCATTCCGCCATTCACTTACATGTGGAAGACAAGACAACATCAGCGGGGATGCACTGATCTTCTTGGACAAAAACTCTGGAAACGCTAGACAGTTTCATGCAGAGATTCTGCAAAATTGCCAAATCTTTGCCATTCATTCATCTGTGCCTTGAGTGTCACGTGTCAAATTAAATGCTCCGGTCCCGCTATGGCGCAAATACCTTTCCATCCAGGTGCCCTCCCGCCTCTGTTATGGCCCAGACCCTACCCCAGAAGCCAGAAAAGTGCCACTTTGGGTCGACTTTGTCACCCCATTCCGTGTTGGTGTTGCTTATACAGAACAGTCACATGGAAAAAAGATGGAAAATGTCGTCTTTAAAAGAGACTTTCAGATTAAAATACACGGTACTGCAAAATTGCAGAATCGTAGCCGTAACAGAAGATTCAGATACTGTAGATACGTAGAAGAAAGAAGACGCAGAATGCACCCAAATGTGAGTGTCAGGTATCAAACTACACACCCGATCCTGGCATTGCGGAAATACCAATACACACAGGTGCCATCCTGCCTGTGGTAAAATTGGTTCATCATAGCTGTAAAATTAGATACAGCATTTATTATTTGCCTTTTACTCTTTCGTCCACACCCATGTCCGTGTCGGTACCCTTTATATTAGGGTTGTTATTGTATATTAGGGTTATTAGAATTTCAGTATACTAATACCTGTGAATTTCCAGTTTTCGATACTTACTTGATACCACAATAAAAATAAAAAAAAGAACCCATGTATTTTGAAATTCAATACCTTATTGAAAACTGTTTCAAATTGTCAAGTATTTAAGATCACTGTGCTTCAACATCTTTTTGTACAGAATTCCATTTGCTGTACTATACATATAAACTATACATTAAAAATAGAACAGCAGTGGCCTATAGCCCCCCAGTAGATAGTGGTAGTTCTTGTTACAACCCTAGTTTATACAGAACAGTCCCATGGAAAAAAGGTGGGAAAAACGCCAGCTTTTACTGCCTGTGTGAAAGGGGCTACTTATACACAGATTTTCCCAATATGAAACTGATGATTTCAGCGCAAAAATAGGCCACACAATTTTTCTTTTTAAAAAATTGAATTCAATTTAAGTCTATGAAAAGTAAACAGGCTAATGTTATCACTTCAGCACTCGTATACTTTGTTTGTTGCCTTAATGTTGGTGTAAGCTATTTTATTATATACGCTATTTATTTTATATTTTGTTATAAGTAAACAGGATGTAGCCAACGAAACTCTTATTTTGAAGGCCGGAAGTGTGTTGTGTGGGTTGAGAAGTTGTCTTGACGGTTGCTATGAATAAACTTACCCCCTACAGCCGTCCTTTATTGACACCGAACTGAACTTTATGGCGCTCCAGACTCAATGCCCAACCACAGACAGGTCCAGCATACCAGCCACCCTAGTGAGGACAAGCGCTATAGAAGATGGATGGATGGATCAATTTCATTTCATTCCATTTCATATCTATTTTCTTTTTTTTGCATTATTCTCCGAAACACTGTTTTCATGCTCATTCACTTTCATATAACTCCTGGTTTAATACAGTTCATAGTGCCAGGACTGTAATTTTGTAACAGTGATCCGTCTTTGATTCTTTTTTTTTTATCAGCACCATGTTGGCCTTTCAACTGATCCTGTGCTCACTGGAATGCCCAATAGCTGCCTCGGTCAGGAAAGGATGCTTCAGAGCCCCTCCCCTCTGTCAGGTGCTAACACGCTAACTCCCTGCACCGCACCTCCTATCATCAGTCAGCAGCGGGCGAGATAGCAACATCCCGTCAGGCACATAGATGAGTGACGACCAGGGCTTGTTTAGCAGAATGCCTGCATGACAATAGGCCTGTGGGCTGAGATAGTCAACATATGACTCATTTTGCAGCAATTAGCTGTCAATCAAAAAGGTAACGTGTACACGTAACATGTCTTTACATTGGTAGCTCCAACATACAATACATGCCAGATAAGATTTATAGGGAGACAAAAATGCACCAAAGCAATTCCCCAGCTGACATGAACTCTGGCTGATCTGCTATTTGTTACCTGCAGCTCTTGGCATGAACAGAAATGGCCTCAACATTAAAAAAAAAAGCTTTATTGCTCATGTTGCCCTCAAGTGGAGCACCGTCTGTCTGAAAGAAAGGAAGCATCAGTGTTAAGCTTGTTAGACAATAATCCCACAATTCACTTGATCCTATTAGTAAACACTGGCTTGTTTATTCAAGTATAAATACACGGCTTGACTGTTTATTGGGCAAGTGAGGAAAAGATTTACTTAAGTAGGTGTTCCGCACACCTCATATGAGAGTTTTTTATTGCTCAAAGACATTCAGACAAGAAAATAATAAAAATAAACATAAATACTGTTTGCTAATATATCTTAATGATAATGCTGCAAAAGTAAATAAAGGTCTTCTTATTTGCTACAGTAAGGGTCAATGTCATTTTTTGTCATTATATAATCAATATAATAGGACTGTCGAGCGATTAAAATATTTCATGGTGATTAATTGCATTTTGTCCATAGTTAACTCATAATTAATTACAATTAATGGCAGATAGAAGTTTTGATCTATAATATGTAGGGATGGTTAACGATTCAATACGCATCTCTATACACAAGTTAAGATAGGATTAAAAATAATAGATTTTAAAAACAGAACAATTCGATACGATTCGATACATTGTACAAATGATACAATTTGACACGATTCAATGGTTACATTTGTTGATGTAGAGATATTATAAAATAAAGAAGCCAATTGTTTAAAGAAGCCAATTCTATAAAAGTGACCTTCTTACAGTACTTTCAAATGTGTAAACGAGCACATCATATCCCCAAACATGCTGGAAGGCAGGGGTCCCTAACCACTGAGCCGCAGGAAACATTCAGACACAATAATTAAAAAAAAAAGCACTTAAAAAAAATTAAATAACATAATTTCTAAAAAACTACAACAAATTTTATGTAAAGGGATATTACTTTTTGAAATATGGCCATTATTTTATTCAAAAAGTAATATACAATTAGAAATCCCATAGTTTTTGCACGGATCTGCACGGATCGACTACTATACTGTATTTTTCCCGTTTTTCTTTCACCTCATATTTGGTCCCAAATGCTGATACTATGTGGGAATGCATAAAGGTAAGATTTATTTGAGGTCTTTAGACATGAAATAACTCCCATATAGTCAACTTTACATTTGTATATATAGTAGATGTAAACATATTAGACATAAATAAGATAACAGACTCGCACGTTAGCAGTTCCTTGTTTTTTTCTGAGCAGCGTACTTCCCGCGGTGGCTATTGTCTCGTCAATGGAATGTAATGGTGGCTTTAAATGGCTTAACGGCGGTACCGCGATGTAGCGAGGGACGACTGTAATGTAATGTGATGCTATCTATTTAGTATGTGCTGTGTATACAACAAAGACAAGCACAATGTAACCGGGGCTCTTACTTAGATGACCACTGACGCGAAAGCTTATTGACTGGGAATCTCAGCTTACCTCACAATATGATACCATTTGTGATACATGGCTCATGGTAACGATAATATCTTGAATCAGCAATAGGGTGAACAAAAAAATGTCATAGTTTGTATTTTTCAGCATAATTTAACCAGAGTATAAAAAGCAATAGTGCAAAAACAATGACAGTTTTAGTGCAACATAACTGTATTTTTTTTAGGTGTCTGACAAAGAGTGACATTATTTCAGCAAACAAAGGATCTCATGTCTCTCAAGTAGCTCCATTCCATTCCATTTTCCTCCGCTTATCCGGGTTGCGGGGGCAGCAGTCTCAGTAGGGAAGCCCAGACTTCCCGGTCCCCGACCACCTCCTCCAGCTCCACCGGGAGGACACCAAGGCGATCCCAGGCCAGCTGTGAGACATAATCCCTCCAGCGTGTCCTAGGTCTTCCCCGGGGCCCGAAACACCTCACCAGGGAGGTGTCCGGGAGGCATCCGGACTAGATGCCCGAGCCACCTCAGCTGGCTCTTCTTGCCCCGAGATACTTGAACTCCTTCACCTGGGGCAGGACCTCATTCCCAACCCGGAGGGAGCAATCCACCCTTTTCCGACTGAGAACCATGGCCTCGGATTTGGAGGTGCTGAGTCTCATCCCAGAAGCTTCACACTCAGATGCAAACCGTCCCAGTAAACGCTGCAGGTCACAGCCCGATGAGGCCATCAGGACCACATCGTCTGCAAATAGCAGAGATGAGATCCTAGTGCCCCCAAACTGGACTCCCTTGACACCTTGGCTGCGCTTAGAAATTCTGTCCATGAAAATTATAAACAGAATCGGTGACAAAGGGCAGTCTTGGCGGAGGCCAACGTTCACCGGAAACAGGCTTGACTTACTACTGGCAATGCGAACCAGGCTCCTGCTCCGGTTGTACAAGGACCAAATGGCACGTAGTAGCGCGCCACCAATCCCATACTCCCGGAGCACCCCCTCTCAAGTAGCTAAAATCTATAAAGTAGAAGTTTTTATTAAGAAGTAAAAATAAATATTAATAATAAAAGAAGTAAACTAAACACACATCTCTTGATTGAAGAACACAACATTTAGCATTTGAATTGAAAAAACAACATTTCTCTTTAGGCACAGTCTTCTCTGCGAGTGTGATGATCAACGAGGCGCATGCACAGTATTTTCATAAGACGCCTCTTACATATTGCAAAGTCCTTATCCAGCGTTGTCCCATCCACGCTATAAAAGCCAAAGTCAGTCCACACGTTTAATTTCAGCTATGCTGGCGCATCTTTCCGTTTAACTTCCAGAAAACTTCACCACTCCAGTCCGCCGTGGCACGCATTATTTTGTTTTTGCCCAATTTTCTGCCAAGTAAATGTCAAGTAAAATGGTGACTCGACCGAATAAGGAGGAACGGTGAAAAAAGTTTATAGTGGCTATGTTTTAATCATAACACAAATCCCATACATGGCGGGAGCATATGGATTATGCCTCATAAGGTTAAATACCATGATTGTTCAATATATCCATATTTGCTTCTGTCACACCTTACAGCTGTCAATGGCTCAAAGACAAACAACACACTTCCAGCCTTTACGAATGACTACACTGAACACAATAAACGTCTGAGAAAAGTAGCTTCCAACAACAGCAAATTATCAAAATGAATAATTACTCGCCATTGGTATGAGCCTCGAGTTTGTTTTCCAGAGAGAAGATTATCACGTCATTTTTTTGATGTGTGGGTGACAGGCAGTTGCTGGTACGAATTAACTTGACACCCAACAAATATGAACACGAGCAGTCGACACAGACAAAATAACGTCATCAAACTTCACCTTTATGCATTCACACACAGCATCAGCATTTGGATAGAACAAAGTGGTGAAAGAAGAACCAGAAAAACGCAAGAAAGCTACTTTCACGTTGTCTCGGAGCACACAACAATGGTGAGGTTAAAGACCGAGGAACAAAGTAGGAATAAACGCTTTGCAAAACATAATGAAACAAGATGACATGCAAAAATTCATGACATCGAATTTCTAAGAGTACAGTAGTACCTCGCATAACATAAACCTCCTTTTACATAAATTCCACTCAACATAAAGAATTTATGTTAAGTTTTTGCTTCGTATTACAGAAGAAATTCCATATAACATAAAGTGTCAAGTCAGTGCAAGTCTTTTTTTTTCAATCAACTTTATTAACGCCTCAAGTCGGTGCAAGTTCAGACTAACAGTCGGTGACGCCTTCTGACGCATCACGCTCTCATTGGCTGATTTTCGGGGCACCGCCTCCGCTCTCATCTCATTGGCTGAGTTATGCAGCACGTAAGTGAGTTTGTAGGAGACAGGCTTGTCCCTTCAAACTCCTTCCTCTTCGTAGTCGCCCTGAAACTAACCTAAACAATTAAGTTAAGTTACAAATTAAAATTTTGCACACAGCATTATCGTGTAGTGCGTGTGCGTTTGTCTGTCAGACCAGCTGACTCTTAGACTCTTTGAGTCGTGTTTCGACTCAGGCTAGTCCTCCTCCTTCCTGCCTCCACTTGCGCTCCTGATCAAGACATCTCCTGAACGGTAGGATTGTTTTTGTTTTTCAGTTTTATTCATTTACAGTAATCTTATTTATTACCTTATTTTATATTGGAATGTTACTCTACTATGTTTATGCTAATGTTTTCTAATATTTTCCCACCATATTTGGTGGACTTTGAATATTTTGAAGTACCAAAGGGGTGAGTTTGGGAAGATCTTGGAACGGATTAGGCTATTTACATGTATTTTACGCTTCGTATAACATAAAAACCCTATAACATAAAGGTTCTCGGAACTGATTATTTACGTTGTAGGGGCGTCTACTGTATATTGTTTTTCCAACAAAATAATAGCCCTGATATCCAACATTGATATTAACATAAAATTTGACGTAGTTATTTACACAGCTATTTTTCAAAAACATCTGTTTTAAAAATCATTGCTTCTGAAAGTTTTTCCTGGCTTGGTTCAACCCCGCCCACAGACCAGCGGTTGGGGACCCCAGATATAGAGGATCTCTGACTAGCATTTTTGCTGTAGACTTGTTGTTTATGGTTACAAACCTTGGCAGAGGTCGATTCTCGTTGTAGGGGCGGTCCCACCGGCGGGGGAACTCCAGTGAGGGCTGCATCACTCCATGGTTGGTTGAGTAATATAACCAAATATATTCGGCGCTGCCAGATGCGTGGCGACGCTCCCCCGCCAAAGTAATTTCCGGCTCTAACAGGTATGACAATGCAAGCGTCTCTGTCAAGCCATGTAAAGGTTAAACACCGCCTCGTTTAATGAAGCATGGGGGCATGATTTAGATTTGTATAGGTCATGTATCGCGTGTTGTCTATCATGTGTATCTGTGAATGGAAGATAGAATACGGTTCTCCAGGTTGGAACCACAAGGACAGAATAGGTCAAAAGTAGATGCAGTCAACTCTTGAACCATTAGCATGGGAAGCGATGCAGGACCGTCTCGATAGTGTCCACCATCTATTTTTTTTCACGTATTTTTATTTTTCAATTTGGCGTGTGGGGAAAGGTCAGGATTAGTTATCGACGTGGCGCTGTCCTAAACTACATGGCTACCCTAAAGCCATTTTCCTTAGTCTAATCTGCTGCGTATGGACGCGCAGGTTCATTTCTCATGGATAGTGTTGTTTCTTTAAAGTGTCCCCGTGGTGTCTTAGCATTTATAACATGCTAATGCAAGGCTAGTTCCTGGTTAGTCCCAGTCTGAGGCCTCATATCCCCATGAAACGATGACAGAGAACCAGAAGACCCTTGCCCATCAGTCTTTATTGCTCACTTTTACCCTCCCCCATGCTTCATACGCCGCCTCCCTGTACGCTGACGGATGTTCCCAAAGTCGTCCCAGTCCTCGATATAGGAACATTGGTAGGTCAGCGAGCAATGGAGGGAGGTGTCAAAAAAGTTGTGCTTAGCACCATAATGCTTATCTTCCCCTTTACTTATTAATCAAATTACTTGCCCGATCATTGCCCTACCAGAGTAGCTTCATGCACTTTTTTATGCAACATTTGCAAAAAAGCTTGCAGATAGAGGACAAAATGGACTGCATTGACATTGTGATATTAGGGCCTGTTTGTTATAAACGACAATGGCAGGCACTTAAGTGTATTAGAGCTTCCTAGCATGGCCGTAAATTTAAAATAGCATGTACAGAAAGAAAAATGGCAATGCACATACACAGTTTTGGCTAATGCCATTCAAACAGAAGGTGGTAGAGGACTTTTAACCCCGATACTTATCTTGTCTTCCAAAGTTTTACACATATCCGACTAGTTTTGCATTTTCTCTCTCCGCCACCGACATTAACTACACACTGTTACCAAATAAATCAAAGATGTGGATTAGCCCTGCTTTTAAATAGGTGTCAGCAACCTCACGATGCCTCATGAAGACAGATCTGCCTCCTATGGAGCCAATCAGGTATGGAACTTATCATAACACAAATTAGGAAGGGGAGTCATTTTTTATTCCACAACCGTGGGCTACATTTCCATAAAAAAAAAAATAATGTAATGGCCACATACATTATTCTACTCTGACACTGTATTTTAAATATATATATGTAATGTTGAAATTGCCAAGATGAATGCGCTAGGGAGTGGTTTTGGAGATAATATGGAGGAGGGTAATGAATGTCATTAATGTGCGATGCCCTTCGCTTGGTGCAGAGAAAGGCAGGATGATGGAAGTGAGCCTTTAACTGTAAACAGTAGAAGATGGAGAGTCTTTGAAATGGTGGCAAAATGCAGCGTTTTTGTGGCTAGCTATAGCAATTTTAGTGCTACTTTTCAAACAAAATACAAGTCTCTAACTTTTTAGTGCAATTTCTTGCGAATAACCTGGTGGGATAGCACGTTGACCAATATAGGACGGTATTTTTCCCTAGAAAACAGTCTGAAGAATACAGGTTGTCTTGTATTCAATACCAAACACCTACTAACCAAGTGAGTCAGAGCTTTACTTCCTGTCACTCACCCTTGTTTTTTTTTTGTGTGTGTGTCTTTGATTTGGTCTTAAATTGCGTCTTCCGAAAGAGAAGTTGCCTTGGATTAACAAAAGAAAAACAGATCATTGTATTAAACTGGTGTTGTCGGCATGACTGGATGTACTGTGTTGATCGGAACATAAGATGCCATTTTTTCCCTGAAAAAGACGGGGTTGTGTTATATTGGGGGTCTAAACATTTATACATGCAAATCATCAAGTCGCACAAAACAACTTCACCCCCAAGCAAGTCAGAGCTTTTTGTCCTGTCACTTGTACACATCTATGTCTTGAAAAATATGTTTTCCAGAAACATGTCTTGAAAACAAGGGGGTTGTTTTATATTCACAACAGGGAAACATGGATTGTTGTATTTAACTGTTGTTATGCGTACAAGTTCAAGTACTGGCCCTCAAAAAAAGATTTTTTACATGTGAATGCCAAACAACTTCCCTTACAAGCGAGTCAGAGCTTTTCTTCTTGGCACACACACAGATATTTTTTTGTCTTGAAAAAGAGGGGTTGTCGTATATTAACGGTTGTCTTCTACATTCCTGGTCAAAATTTTAAGACCAGTTGAAAAATTGCAAGAATTTACGTTTTGCGCTGTGGATGTTAAGGAGGTTCTAAGTAGAGCTTCAAAATGCAAAAAGAAGAAATAGGAGAGAGACAAAAAAAATTGCAATTTATTGCAAACAACCCATCCATCCATCCATTATCGATGTCGCTTATCCTCATTAGGGTTGCGGGTATGCTGAAGCCTATCCCAGCTGCCTCCGGGCGAGAGGCCAATCGCAGGGCTCCATTTACACTCTCATTCATACCTATGGACAATTTAGAGTCCAATTAACCTAGCATGCATATTTTTGGAACGTGGGAGGAAACCGGAGTACCCGGAGAAAACCGACGCACGCACGGGGAGAACATGCAAACTCCACACACAGATGCCCAACGGAGATTCGACCCAGATCTTCCCGAGCTCCTGACTGTGTGGACAACATGATAGCCACTCGGCCACCGTGTGGCCCTTGCAAACAACCATTAAACTGAAATAGGCTGTTCACAAGTGTACGATTATAGCTAAAAAAGACCTGAAGCCCCCCTAAAAATAGAAATAAAATGTTCAAAAAGGACTCAGGAACTAGTAGCTGCGTCATTCTTGTTAATCACCTCAAAAATTGGTTTGGGCTTGCTTGATGCCAGTGTTTTTAGGAGGCTAGTCGGAATGTTATTCCAGGTGGTGAAGATGGCTTCAAGGAGGGCATCCACTGTCTGTAACGGATGTTCATTTTTGTAAACTTCCCTTGCCATCCATCCTCAAATGTTCTCAATTGCATTTAGATTAGGGGAACATGCAAGATGGTCCAAAAGAGTGATGTTATTCCTCTGGAAGTCCTTTGACATGCGGGCATCATGAAGTGAAAAAGCGTTGCTTATCCAACAATCCAACTGCGTTCAAAGAGAGAAAGCTTTTTTTCCTTTGCCATCAAGAGATCATGACAGTGTGAATACCTGACAGAAAATGACACTGAATCCACATTTTTGAAGATTTTGGCTTTAAAAGGCTGTGGTCTTAAAATCAGCTGAAGAACAGCCCATACAGTCAAAAAATGTTTTGTCTAGCTCCCTTAGCTCCTTTTTTTTCTTTTTGCATTTTGAAGCTCTACGTAGAACCTTCTTAAGATGCAACAGTGCAAAAATAAATATAATGAAAAAAAAATGGCTTGCGATTTTTCAAATGGTCTTAAAATTTTGATCAGGAGTGTATTTGGGTCATTAATGCCCTTTGACATCACCATTTCGACGCTTGTCTTCGTCATCATGAGACTGTCTTTCAAAATAAAGTGAATTGTGGAGAATGGAGATACAGTCTTCCCTTGTTTATAGCAGTTAATTGGTTCCAGACCCGACCGCGATAAATGAATTTCCTTAATATAGGATTCAATGTTAAAAATATTTTTGGAGTTAGAGCATGGAAAACCTGTCTAAATACAGTTTTGAACATTATTAGAGCCCTGGAGCCATGAAATAACACACCTATAGTCACCATTGCACCTTTACACTATTCATTGTTTCCAACACATTGCGTAACTCTTGCTGTTGGGACTCGAGACGGCAACTACTTAGTAGCCTCAAATTAATTTCTTCTAAACTTAAGAAGCCAAATACTTACCACTTCCACACGGAAAGGGAGGGTCAACTTTTTTCTCTCCATCATTCATGCAGTAAGGTAATGTAATGTATGGTAATGTCCAAATGTTTTGTGTCATTAGTGCCGCCTAGTGACCAGAATAGTACATATCACTTAGATTTCAATATGTTTTGACTAATAATTGACCATAGTCTATCACAAAAGAGCGATCGTTTATTAATTAAGTAATTTTCAGAAGTAATTCGATATAGCAACAGAGCGATAATCGAACCGCAAACTTGTGAGGGATGACTATACTGGTTTAAAACATTGCGGAATAAACATGGCGGTTTCATTGTTGTTGTTGTTTTTTAGCTTAATAGTTCCTAGCACTAGTGCAACAGGAAAGCATGGATAATTTTGCTATGTTAAATAGTGAAAATGGAAAAATGGAAAAGCCAAACTGCAGATCGAACATGGCGAAAGGTCAATAATTAGAAGTTTGTAGGTGATCATCTCAAAGCCAAACCGTAGCTCCGTCAAAAGTAGAATAAAAAGACCATTCTGGTCCTTTGGGCTGTCTTTCCACATTTGGATCAAGTGATGCCTTTTAAAAAATTTAATAATCCAAAAGCTTGGACGCTGTGACAGCACTGACATGTCAGCTTATGAATTTAACATGTTGACAGTTGCCCACTTTGAGCTTTAACTTTGGGCTATGCAGCTATAGTGGCTTACATTTCCCTGGGAAAACTGACTATGGACATTCTTAATACTGTATTGACCCGAATATAAGACATTGCTAGGGTTCAGATCAGTACGATTAAGGATTAGGATATAGTGAGGTCTAAAGCAAACCCTGATTGATTGATTTATTGATTCATTCAGTCATGAAGTGAATTGAGTGGGAGAAGTTGCGATTGAAGTGCTTCCCAAGACATCTGGCGTTTGAAAATGTCACCATTGTAAAACTTGTGGAAGGCTGGGAAGACTGAGGGTTTGGGGAGGGGGACGGTGGGGCAAACCAAAAGACCATTAAAATCTGCGATCATTTATTTCCACTCCTTGGTATAATCTATCTCACTGGGGGAATGGTTCTGTCCTTATCCACCCAAGGCTACCAATCTATTCTGCTGTCTGTCTTCCATGCATCAGAATGAAGCAGGCAGACATGTCCTCCTTTACCCAGAAACCCTTGTGTGCTTGTTGGCCACGCTTTTGACTTGATTTCTACCACGATGCACTTTTTGAGCGTTGTTTTTGCATACCGCCACGCTGTTAACCTTGTATATTTTGGATGAGGCGATGTCTGATGCACACGGCTCATCACTCGTCACCTCGCTGGAGTCGTTAAAAGCCAGCAAAATAAAAGTAGCGTCTGGAATCAAGGTCCAATTCTCCATCAGGCCGCCAAGGTTGGCCCACTTGTCACTTTTCACTTCACGCAAATGGACATTTTACCCTAAAAGTAGAGCGTCTAAATAATTGGATGCTACACCACCGAATAGAGTTTTTGTTGCCACGTACTTTGACAGTATCACTGGACACGTCTGGACACTTCATATTATGCTAGAGGTAGCACTGGTGCTACTGGTTCTCTGCTGTTTTTAAGGACGGACTGCAAAAAGGTAGTCAAAGATCCTCTGTAAGACGGCAGCGCTCTGCTATTTTTAAGAACCTACTGCAAAAATGCTAATCAAAATCCTCCAGCCATGTTCTGACACGCTGCATTCCCCCATTCCATCATTTTAGGACTACGAAAAGTTAAAAACAAAAAAGTGATTACAAAAACGTCTAAAACTTGAACCAAACTGTCACAGATGCTCCACAGATTTATGCACCGCAAACACAGCAAGCATCCCTGGTTGTTTGTATACACTACAGACGGTGTGCGCGAGTAATGTCTGCGTTAAGCAACAAAAACTGTGTTCATGGATGCCACAAACCTCCCGATCAAACACTTTAATTCGTGGACATCAGGCGAGGATGCAACAGGCTTCATCTCCCACCGACGCCAGCGGCAATTGAGGAACTTTGCAAACCAACATTATCCAGCTGTCATGTGCTAACTAGCCAAGTTTTACATATATTTCTTTGTCCACTTGGGGGCATCACAACGCAAACAGCTGCTGTCCACCACCGTAGCCTCCCTTGTACTAATGTTTGTCCTCGGGGGACATGTTCTGCTGCTAAATGCACCGCTGTCATCACCATTGTCGGCAAAGTCGGAAAAGACAAACAGGCCATTGTGACACCTCACGCTTAATTACCAGGACACATTTGATTACCAGGAAGTGGTTTAAAGTAGTTCTTCCAGCTGGGAAAATGCTGAAATGACATTCCAGGAAAAGCATGCGCCTCCTGTTGGGAGTTAGCATCCATTCACTCGTAGGTCGTATCCTTGCAACTTCACTGAAAGAAGATATAAAGTGTCTTGTGTCCAAAAGCAGTTCATCTCGTCCTCTGTCTGTCTCTCTCATTCTCTCTTTCTATATATATATATATACATCATCTCTTGTCCCAGGACTTGACAGAGAAGGTCGTCCATCCAGGAATAACATTAACAGCTATTTTGCACTGTGCTTAAGCTGGCTGAAATAGAGTATTGGCCTGCGGATATCCTGAGAACACCTAATTAATCCGAGTAATTATTTGCTTAGGCAAGCAAAGGAGTGAGTGTTTTGTCTGCAGTTTTTGGATGGGAGAACATTGGGCTTCAGGGACATGTATGATGTATTTAGGATTCTCTGTAGCATACAAATAAAAAAGTTGTAGGTGTAAGAGTAAGAGAATCTTAAATCTTCATGTTTTTCATGTTCACAGGATGAGTTTGGATGTAGTCCTTGACTGTTTCTCAGTGGACAAAGAAAAGTCTGAAAACTCGCACTACTCACATTTCGTCTGGGGTTTTTGGAGGGCATGCAGAGCTGAGAGTTTTTGAGGTTTTGTGTTCAACGGTTTTCTAAATTTGGGAAAAGTTGAATGAACTTACACTGCAGAAACTGAAATCTAAGCAAGATTAAATAGCAGTGCTGAACTGCACTACAAAAACACTAGTCAAAGATCCTCTATATCAGTGGTTCTCAACTAGTTTGGCTGCGGGACCCACCATCACCCCTCAATGACAAGTGGTGACCCAAATTGTGTAAATTTTACAGCCCAAACTAAGCTGCAGCAGTGAGACGCTGTCTCTCTCTTTCAGGTTTATGTCGACCGGACGGCACGTCAAGTGTCCTCCGATATCCCCCCCGGCCCGAGCTTGATACAGTCGTGCATAAACATGGCACGTATCTCATGCCGGCTGCCGGCGAATAGCACAGACACAATGCACAGCATTCATGGACATCGGATGGTTACATTTTGTTTTTTGGCCAGGCAAAGACCCACGACCCAAAGAAAACACCTCTGCGACCAACTTATGGGTTGTGACCCACCAGTTGAGAATCGCCTCCCCATTGTGACAGGAGTGCTTTGATGTTTTTAAGGACCTACTCCAAAAATACACCCAAAATATTGGAGCTACAAAAAGATCCGATCACCTATATCTACAGTTCCTAACAGCAACAGGAGCGAGCATATTTGCAAACCAACATGAGGCACCAAACGACTTTTTCCCAAGCAAGTCAGACACTAAAATAGATTTTGTATTCCGGGTCGTCCGTATATTCGTGTCAATACGGTAATAAGTAATGATGGCATTTTGGCAAGTAAAATTTTGTTGAAAAATAATGTGATTTCAGGTGTTTAATCTATTTTATATTTCAGTTTTGGCAGTGTAACATTGCACCGGACACTTAATTTGCAATCCTATCTTTGATCTGTGAAATGTCCTGAGGATTTCTTGCTAAATTAATTAGCTGGAAGGTGCTATTGAAATGGGCCTCAGTTGTTTCATCATCAGGAGGGATAAAGGCAGCACACACACACACACAAATATCGAACAGTCTGCTCGTTGCAGGACTCTCCAATCTGTTCATCTGTCAAAATGTCAGAGTCTATGCATCACCAGCAGAAAGAGCATCTCTCAGAAGCAAAGCAGAAGAAGGGCTTTGGCCATATTTTTGAAATGACGCAGGCTTGCCAAGATATCAGATTGCTCTCTCTGTCGTACGTTTACGCTAACAGAACATAAACTACTTTTGCTGCCACTTCCAAACACCATACAGAAAATGAAAGTCACTGAGGTGAAATATATTTACCCTGTCGCCTCGGTAAAAGCTGCGACGCAACTCTCTGGTGAGCACGTCAAGGTGTCACGAGAAGTGTGACGCTGGAGCGCATGCAGGAGTTAACGGGCGGAACGGTGGAGGGCACACATAAAGGAATGGATGCTTTATTAGCATTCTGGAGGTGACGACATTCATGGACGGTAGTTACCAACCATTAGGCACAAATGTGGCGGCACCTTGAGGTCACGCTGGGCTCAAGTCAAGTTCATTTGGAAAACAATAATACTAAAAAAGTAAAAAGTAACGTAGGTTTTTCGTGATGCTGGTTTACCACTAGTCCAATGATGAGCCTAGGTCTGTGTTATTGAACTGGCGGCCCAGGGACAAATCCAGCCCGTGAAAGACAGTAAGTAGCACACTCTGATTATATAGAGAAGGAGTCAGCAACCCATCAATCCTGAGCCACCAGTCGATCTTTGGGACTTTGCTGGTCGATCGCGAGAATGTTATAAAAAAAAATATTATCACATCAGCGCCCTCCTCTCCCGCACGTAACCAACAGGCACGCATTTTGACCACTGAACACACCCGTACGCCTTCCAGGCACACAACCCACAAGCTCCAGCCAGGAGCCCGGTCCCCAAAACCGGTACCAGCGCACGCACATCGGATCGCCTCGCCGCACAAGCATGCAGAGGTTAAGTGAGGGAGAGAGAGTGAGTGACAACTGTGCACACAACTGTAGTTATTGCACGTTAATATGGCTCAAAATCTTCCTTTGCTACCTCAGAATTATAATAAAGAAATATAACTCCGTAGACGTGCACCTCCAAAAACATCTTCGAGATACGGCTCATGATGGCTGCATTGACCAGTGCCTCACCATCGCTTGCCCACGACTCTGAGCCAACACGTCAAGTTGTAGTTTGCCCTGTAGTTTGCTGTAGTTTGTGTATATATACTGTATATACAGAAGTTTTAGAACACTTAGTCGTAGAAGTCCAATGAATAGCTTGAAATGGTACAAACATAAGTGGTGTGAGGTTAAAAAAAAGGTACGGCTACCCAAAACTGAAAAATAATGTGTATTTCAGAATTATACAAAAAGGCTTGCTTCAGGGGCCACAACACGGGTCAACAATTTAAAGCTGTTGTGCAGAAATGGAGGTTGATCAAGCCATGGCAGTTGGTGCAACTAATTCCTTCAGGTGTTCCAAGTTCTGCAGTACTTACTACCTCCTCTGTCTGCATAAAAACAGTGTTCGGAACACACTGTGGCACTATACACTATATTAACACGGCGTAGATCTTGTGTACGGCCGAGATCAGGGATCTTGGTCTCAGAAAGGTTGGTGACCACTGCAATAGAAGATCTTTGATGAGTGTTTTTGCAGTACGTTTGTAAAAACAATAGACCTCTCCTGTGACTGTCATATCGAGGATCTCTGACTGGGTCTAGTCTTTGCAATAAAAACATTGGCATTCCTGTCGTATTGAGGCAGGGGTGCCGCCAGGAATTCTGGGCTCTGTGGAAAAAAAGAAATCACAATGAGCCTCTGCGTTTTATTTTTGAATAATTATCTATATTTGGGGCCTCCTGACAAACTGTCCTAACTTTGCCCCCATACGACGCCCTGTATAGAGGGTCTTTGACGAGCATTTTTGAAGGAGGTCCTTAAAAACAGCAGAGTACTCCTGTCTCATATAGAAGATCTTTGAGTCAGTGCAGGCTAGCAAACAGAGCCTCTCTGTATCGCCATTATAATAACGTCCTTATGCGATTGTTCTTAAAATAACCCCACTTAGTAAGAACTTGAATGCGGTAAAGAGATTCCTGCTTTCTAAATGACTCAGATGTCTGCATATAAATTGTTCACACTGTACAAATATGATTACGCTTTATATAGAGGAGGGCCTATTTACAGGAAAGAACCATTACGTTGTTCACAAAAAAAGTGCCTTACTAAGTTACATGAAAGCTCTCACGGTAGAAAGCTTAGAATGTTAGTTGGCAATTTAGGAAAATTGTAGCACTTTCCAAGCGGGTGTCACTTGAATTGATTAAACATAGCAACATTTCTCATTTCACATTTCTATCTGACACAAAATACCAGGTCACTGGTGTTTGTGTGTGCGTGTGAGAGTGACCGGAAGAAAAGCTCAGCCTCACATTGGGAGAAGTCGTTTGGCGCCACCTGTTGGTTGGTCTGTATGTGTAAATCTCTTGACCTATCGGTAAGACTTTTCTCAAATGAAAAAAAAAGTAGTATTTGAGTCAATACATATAGCCCCACTAAAATGTGACCTAACATTAGCATATGTCTTGCATTCAGAGCTCCTCAGCTATTCAAGTATACTCAAATTGCGTAGATGTTAGCTTGAAACGTTTTCACGCCACTTGAACACATTACTAGCATAAGGGTGCTTGCTAACAACAGGTGTCATGATATACAGTCAGGTGAAATGATTACATTTGTGCCGCCCCCTATGGGTTGTAGTGAAAATGCTTTCGCGTACATTGGAACCTCATTTTTTGTGATTAACCCGTTCTAAAGGGTCTGTCTAAAACCGAATCATACGAAAACTTCACTAATTTTTCCCATAGGAAAGTCTGTAAATCCAATTAAACTTTACATGCATGCTTGTCAGCCTTCTAAAGGTGTGTACCAAACTTCATGGTGATTTGGCTAAGTACCCTAAAGTTGAAGTGGGTGTTTTAGACTGCATTGAGCCGTGTGATAAATTTCAAGTCAATCCGACTTATGGGAGTAAAATGTAGGGGTTTAATAATAACGCCACAATTTTGCCTCGGTTTTCTTGCATTCTCTGGTTAGCGTACAATACGGCACGCCTCTTGTTGTGTGAGTCCAACTGTGATCACAAAATGTCCCTAACTTTCTGGTTAGCATCCTATTAGCTAGCCAAACAAAATGGCAAACGAAGTTACATCGCCCGTCTATCGGCCGTCATTTGGTTGACTTTCAAAAATGTCAACACAAAACACGTTTTTGGAGTTTTACAATTATAGTTTTACATGCGTAAAACAATTCTAAATGCGTATAAATGACGGATGAAATGGATAAATTGACATTTAAAGGAAAACTGCACTGGAATTTTGCCCATCATCCACAATCCTTTTGTGAGATATGAACATGCGTCATTCTCTTTCCTGTGCGTTCTAAAGTTGTAAAAACAGATAAAAAGATCAAATCGGCCCACCGATAATGTCGGACATCCCTAATAATAACAGTGTTGCTGTAGCTTGGTTAATGTGACACTTTTTGGAGTTTTCTTCAGAAGCCTTTATAGGCAGAAGAAGTGTTTCCCATTATAGTAATGAGCTGCGTCTTTTTAGCTGTATTTGTATCTTTAGAACGCACAGAAAAGAGAAAGACATATGTGTTCATGTCTCATATGTGTTCATGATTGTGGATGATGGGCAAAATTCCAAAAAAGTGCAGTTTTCCTTTACCTTCATTTAGGACGTGACTGTTCAAAGACACTATGTGGCAGTGACATCAACCACCACCACCTTCCTGTTTTCAGTCCTGTCAAGAATCACGCCTTCACTGGAGGTTAACATTTTTGGCTTTCTGAAACAGATTAATTGGATTTACATTATTTCTTATGGGAAAACTTGATTCAGTTAACGTCCATTTTGGTTAAGTCAGACCTCCTGGAAGGAATAAATGACGCTGATCAAGCTTCCACTGTATTGGCCAGAAAAATAATCGCGCAGGCAACACAATAGCGACGGATGTTTTGACACATTTTCAGCCTTTTTGTGTCAGTTACATCACAGGGCTGCTCATTTTTTCACACGTCTACTACACCAGCTAAGATTGGAAACGAAATGAACGGCCAGCGTCAAAGCTGACGGATGTAGCAATCATAACAAAAGCAACAGGTCAGTTGGGTTTTAACGGGTCGGCTGGAAAGTTTTATACAACTTCCCCTCACTTTTTTGCGACTGTGAGATGAGACGTTTGAGGGGCGGGGGGGGGGGGGGGGGGGTTTAATGTCAGACGAGGCGGCGATGTCGCTCTGAGGAGTTGATTTGCTGCAGCTCTGCTCCTCCGAGGCCGATTAGCATTCCGTGCCGCTAAGACACCGACACAACCTCGTACTGTACGGTGACACAGCCCCTCCCCCCTCGGCCGTCTCGCTTACTTCTGACACGGCCATGCCAATAATGAGCGCAGCAACCATCACACTTGGATTTAGCCAAGTTGTCACTGTGGATTAAATGTTTTTTTTTTTAGTTCGACTTACATTCCGGAAAGAACATTATAGCCATGAAAGTATGCTTCTGTACATACGAGTGGCAGAGTTGATGACGGCCGCATTGACCAGAATATAAGACGGTAAATAGTCTGAAAAAGACGGGTCTTCTTACTTGTATATTCTCCAGTTCGAGCGTTTTTGAAGTAGATCCTTAAGAACAGCAGAGTGGTCTTGTCATGTAGACAAAGATACTCTATAAAACAGGAGTGGGCTGCTGTTTTTAAGACGTTACTGCAAAACCACCGACAAAGATTTACAACAATTCAAAAACATTTTAAAACAGTAGAATAAAAATGTAAATATAACTGGTGAAAAAGAGGGGTTGTCTTATATTCAGGGTGGTCTTCTAGTCCAGGTCGTCTTGCATTCAGGGCTGCCTTATAGTCAGAGTCGTCTTGTATTCAGGGTGGTCTTCAACACAGTGTGTGGTCTTATATTCAGGGTGGTGTGATTCAGTGTGATGCATTGTAAACTGCAGTAACTAGCTAGAAATGCGAAGAGTTAGATTGATGTCCTTATGGTGTCCAAAGTGCGGCCCGTCGGCCATTTATGACCCGGCGCTGTTTTTTTATTGGCCCTCGGCACATTCTAAAAGTGTGATTAAGCGAGAAAATACAACAAAACACCAAAAATAGAAAACAAAAACAGTATTTTATTCCAAGAATAAAGACCAAATATTAAGACAAATAAGAGAAAAAAATAGCATGAATCTGAAAAATTTAAGAGACAAAAGTCATATCATGAGGAACAAACAAAACAAGAATAAAGTTGCAATTTTAAAATTAGGTTGTGGAATATTCCGATAACAAAGATGAGAATGACATCATAATATTCCAAGAAGAAAGTGTAAATGTTGTAAATGTAAAAGTGGCCCCCGCACGCTACAATTCTTCAGTATTCGGCCCTCGGTGCAAAAAGTTTGGACATCCCTGTCTGAACCTAAACAACTGAATGCATTAGTGATTGTTTGCGCATTTGCTTTTCAGTATGAACACACGGAAGCGTAAAAAAAGACAAATGAAAAAGCAAGGTCGTATTGGCACATTATCGTCAGCTTTCCGCACGCGCACATTAATGCTGACAAAATGCATGGGCTGGGAGAAAATAAATATCCAAACACAAGATTTCAGCAAAAGTGCTCCATCATCAGGCTGGAAAACCCAAGCCTGTGTCCGACATGTTCGCAGTGTTGCTTTATTCTTCCATACATCAAAATAAGACCGCACTGTGTCTCTTTTACACACACACACACACACACACACACATATATATATATATTTATTTATATATATATTTACAAATGAGCGCTTTTAATGTAAAAGAATGAGGGCAATTCTGTAGCCGCGCCGTGTCAAAGACATGATGACGAATGCATCGCCTTGAGACTCGCTACAAGTGATTGCTTTTCTATCGTATCAAAATCATAGATTCATAGATCTTGATCAAGCCCCACCGACCGCCATGACGCTTCGTTAATGGTCACAAAAGGACACTCTGGAGGAAGCCCCGCGCCCTCCCACCGCTTTTTTCCCCCCTCATCTTTGAGCTCACTTGTGGGTGCTTTAACTTTTTAAGTAAGGTCGCAAAGTTAGGAGAAAGAGGCAAGATTTAAAACTTAGGGTTATATTCAAGGGTACCATGCGGCGTACCTCCATTGGGGTACCAAATGTTGGCACTACACTAAACATAATAAAGTAGGCTGATTTGCCTGCAGAACCACAACTGTAATTTACAGCTCCGCCCAATCAGAGCCTGTTTCGTCAGATCCTCTGTATGCCAGGAATGCATTTCTGTTTTTAGGAATCTACTGCAAAAATGCCAGTCAAAGATCCTCTACGTGCTGTTTTTAAGGACCTACTGCACAAATATAACCAAAATATTGGAGCTACAAGACACTAAACTAGGCTGATTGGTCGATCAACTCTATTTACAGTTCCTGTGTGGCTTGGCCCAATCAGGGGCCTTCAAATTGGGTAGTTAAGGAAGCCGTGAGCAGACGAGCTTCGTTTTATCGCCCAGAAATCAATGCGAGCACTCCGATGGCTGTCTCTTTATGGACCGTCGGGGAAATATGAGTGGAAATAGAGGAGCAGGAGGTGCCTGGTTGGGTAGTTGTGGGGTAGTTTGGGGGGAAGGGGGGGTGCTTTGATGTTATATGAGTGAAGGCCTTCATTCCTGAACACAAAAATGTCCCATTGGTCAAATTTACCCTCCCTTGCCCTGAATCGATTGTGTGCTGCACATCCTGATGGTGGCGGAGCAAAAGTTTCACATTAGAGTGGCAAATCTTCGCAACTTATGACAATGAAAACAGCACCAAACCGTTGTTGTTTTTCGATCAGCCATTACTACTGTACTGTACGTTCAATCCATCCTGTTTACCGTATTGACCTGAATATACGAGACGATATTTTCCCCTCTGTACATGGAACAAAAGAGTGAAAAAGTGGGCAAAACATGCACTCCTGCTATGTTCCCTATTCTATTATTTGTTTGGCAAATTCAACCCAATAAATTGGATCGGCTTGAAATTTCTCTCACGGCCTAACAAAACACCCACTCTAACATTAGGGTTTTAAGTCCAACACAGGGGACTGACCAGCACATGTGTGTAAAATTTTAGCAAGATTGGTTGAAAAACATGTCTGCCATCAACCAGTAGGGGCAGCACTGAGTCATTAACCATCTGTAATGATTATAAAACATGAGTATTGAGAAATACATGTATGCTAGCATGTCTCACAAAGCCATTTTGACCACAAATCATACGGGCCGCCAGAAATTTTGCAGTCGGAGTAATGTGAAAAAGAGGGGTCGTCTTATATTTGGGTGAATAAGGTGGTTTTCTAATTTATCAAAAGCACCTCTGCTACTTCAGGAGCAAGATTACTTCATGTTTATTTTGAGTCCCGTCCAACTGGTTTTGGACCCAAGGTCACTTCTGCAGGTCGCTAACAATCAGTCATCAGCCTTAACGACAAAAAGGATGAATTAGTACATTGCGAGGAAACAGTAGCTTCGGAGTTCAAAGTATATTTCAATGAGCGCTTGCTTCTTCCTTCAGTTTTTCGGAGGTACAGGGTGGCAGATGGTGCCTCGCTCCGCCTAGCGCACATGCTCCCTCAGTGCAATTAAGTCTAGCTGACCCTTGCATCAGCGGGGTGTTTCCGTCACGTTCCTCCATGCAGATGCCGCTGTTCAAATACCCCTCCGTCACACTGTGCACATATGGCGTCTTCGTGTTCGGCATAGCAAGTCTCGCACAGCTTATGAAAAATGTCCTGCATGTTCATTTCTGAGTTATTTGTTTGCTCATGCATTGGGAAAGGGGAAAAAGTTCTTTGTTCACTTTGTTAAAAACACCCTCCGTCACATTGGGCACATATGGCGTCTTCATGTTCGGCATAGCAAGTCTTGTACAGCTTATGAAAAATGTCCTATGTGTTCATTTCTGAGTTATTTGTTTGCTTATGCATTGGGAAGAAAAAGAAAGTTCTTTGTTCACTTCACGGTCTTAAATCCAAATTTTGATTGAAAAACAAATCTGTCGTCTGATGCTGGAATTGCATCTCATCCACAGTAAATATGACTTCAGATTTGCATGCACAGCCTGCACCCTGGAATGACAATAAAAGGAGCGGCTTAATATATCAAAAAAAAAAAAAAATCAGTCTGATTTATTGGCATCTGAAGTGTTTGCTCGCGACAAAAATCATTCCAGTGCCAAATAGTCTTTGTAAGGCTTGACTGCTATTTACTGTCAGGCGTCTCATTTTAGTGTTATGGGTGATTATGACAGCGAGGCCTGCACGCTCATATATTAGCATGCACCGAACGAGCTGTTGGACACGACATCCCTGCGACTCACGAGGTAAATGAGATCTGCTTTCTCATGCAGATGCATTTACGAACAGGACCGAAAATAGCCTTGAACGTTGCGCCAACATGTCAGGCTATGTGGATGTCCACATATTTGCTGTAGTTATGATTTATCCATCACATGTTACTGCACATCCTTACTCATCAGTCTGTGCAATGATGTCCCTGAGGGTTTTTTTTATTTATTTATTTTTTACAGTGCGTCAATCTCCCCCATCCATCCAATTTGGATTATTCACATGTGCTGACAGGCTCTTGCTCATATATTCCCGGCATTGAAAGACTGGCTCATTCTTACACTAAAATATTTTGACCCCTTTCCCCAAGCTGAAACCGTTTCCGCTCCAGTCGTCCCTCGTTTATCGTGGTTAATTGGTTCAATACCCGACCACGATAAATGAATTTGTGCAAAGTAGGATTAAATATTAATAAATGGAATATTTTTGAAGCTAGAGCATAGAAAACCTCTTTATGAATTTCTAAATACGATTTTTACCATTATTAGAGCCCTGTAGACATTAAATAACACCCCTATAGTCACCTTTACACTCCTTTTCTTTGGAGTGTACACACAACATTGCGCAAATCTTATACGCAGGCTACAGGATCACTGCAGGGACACAAGAGATGGACGCCACTTTAAGCATAGCATGCTACCGAGCTAACTAGTTAGCCTCCACCTTATTTATTCTAAACTTAAGGGTTTCAAAGTGCGGAAGAAGTACAAAGTGTGTCATGTCGGACATGCCATGGCTGACTACATGCAGTGTTAAGGTAATGTAATGTAGTGTCATGTAATGTCTCATCAATGTAACGTTACTGACGCCTAGTGACCACAGTACTACATATAACTTGTCTTTCAATATTTTTTGAGTAAATAAGGCCATAGTCAACCACGAAACAGCGATCATTTATTAATTAATTAAATTTTTGAAAACCGTGGAAGAGTGGGGGAGCAATGTTCGAACTGCAAAGTGGCGAGGAACGACTGTATTGATGATAATCTGGCTTGCTAGCTTACTCTTTGTTCATTTTGAAGTGGGGATGTCCAATAATGCCGGCTGACCGATATCTGCATAAAAATGACATATCAATTCATATCGTATTGTTTTTGTTTTTGTTTGCCGATAATAATATTGCCGCGTAAGTGATGACGTACTCCACACAGCAACAAGTTCATGCTAGTTCAAGTTGAATTCATTGCGAATCTGGGCAGTGGAGAGGTCCTGCACAAATGTTATCTTGGCCCCATCGTGTGTGATATCTCCATTTCTGATTGACAAACACTTTGTCTTCAAACTTGAGGAAGCGAATGAGAACTGTTCTGTTTTGGTATTGGGCTTCACGAGGGCCAGAGTGCGGAGGATCCGCCCCAGTGTTGACGATGTGTCGGGGTGGCCCAGCAACCGCAGCAGCATGTCATTAACGAAGTCAAAGAGTGGTCAGCCCCCTTACATGTCCTCACAGTTGTAAAATGTTTCTTTTGCTCCTGTTCTCTGGGCCCGCTATCTTCTTTTCAAGATGAGCAATGCACGTAGTGGCAGAGCTGAGGGCAGCCTGGCTTTTTACGAGTGTGTCCTGTGCTTCATGTATGCAGCGTTCGGCCACCCAGTGTGTGTCGTGTTAGAAGAGACATCCCGCTTCACCTCTGGAACCGCACCTCCCAGTGTGATCAATGTCTGTGCCAGTGTCGATGTTCTCCAACTTACCGAAGTCCGACTGCAGTGCGTTTAGCTCACTTGGGATTGCTGCTGTGTTTGCCATATCGCTAACGTCGGCAGACTTGTCTTGGAGGTCGTCTTGCAAGACAGAGTGAAAATTTCACAATGTTTGCTTGCTTGAGAGTGAGACATACAAGTAGACATATCCCCATGGCAGGAGACAGGGAGTCGTAGTTACATTTGCGCATCGGGGCTGCCATCTTGTCTATGGTCACGTGACCCCTTGTTGCCAGTATTATGTCACTGGATTCTTAATTATGGATTTATTAAAACTAACCTGTCTTACGTGACAGCACTATAGGGGAACATGTTATTTTAGATGACTTGCTCATGATTTTTTTATGGATATTTTGTCATAAAATAAAATGTTTCAAATAAATATGAAACTTTTTTTATAACATATTGTATATTGCAGTATTTGTGTTATTTTGCACAAGCAGTGTAATGCATCCAGTGACATCACAGTAAAAGAAGCATAATGTTTTCATTAACTACACAAGATGTGAGCTGACACTAGTCTGAGGGAAGAGCTGCTGCCTATATAGGCTTTGGAAATGAAGTGCTGGCTTTTAGCAGATATCGGTAAGAAAGCCAACATGGAGCATCTCTATTTTGAAGGTATTTTACTTGGTTTATCCCATGTCAGTCTCATCCAAACATGCCTTTCATTACCTTACTTGGTGCTCTGGACTAGAAACCGGCTATTTCCAAACTGTTCCCACACAGCTAGAAGCACTAAACTGCTCCAAATATCTCGAAAAGATAAAGAATCCAGAGGATCTAAAGATCTCTGTAGCTCAATCCAAAGGCGTTCCAAAACAACCAAGCATGTTTTTAAGGACTGTAATTGGTGCGTTGGACTGGAAACAGGCCTTTAACACCCTGTTCCAACAAACCTGGACGTAAAGAATGGTTTAGAACCGGCGTACCCATTATGTCGATCGCGAGTTACCGGTCGATCGTGAAGGTAGTTTGGGTCGATCGCATAAACTTCACTTTGTAGATGTCATATGACATCAGTCAGCTGAAAGCTCCCCTCTTGATTAGTCTTGCTCCCCCGCGGCGATGGTGGATAGAGATGCAAATGTGATCCTTATTACTCCGATTACAGATAAACTAACTCAGTAGCGGTTCACTTAGCGGCTAGTTATGTAGAAAAAAAGGTGAATTGTTTGAGGGCTTTGCTTTGTGTCCTGAACTCCACTATAGAAATGCATGTTTTCTAAACAATTATTTCTGATTAATTGGAAAATATGGCCATTGCTGAAAACTTTTTAATATGTTGCCTTGACTTTGGCTGTATTGTTTTTTGCATAATAATTTTCATTTGTTGTACATCGGTAATGTTTGATAGCAAATGCTAACTGGACGTAATACATGAACTGTGTGTCTAATAGCAATTTTGACTGACATATTACCAGTACTCAGTACAATACCAGTACAATACAACATCTAACCATCTAACCAAGACTATTAACTCTTCATTGTGGTGAGTACATGGTCTGTACTCATTCATTATCAATCAAACACTTCTTCAATCATTCTATCAGTTATTATTATGCCTGTAGCTTCCTTTTAGTAAGTGAAAACCTTGGTTATGATCGCACTACATTGTCATGTAGCCTTACAAAGCATACCTGGAAGAACAAGAGGTGAATAAATGTATTGCAATTGATGTGAAACTGATGAGGGGTAGGATTAAATAAGCTTTGCTTCTTCCTTCTCCTTTTTGGACATGCAAAACTGTGAACTGTATTGTGTGATGTGCAATTGTTTGACTTGTATGCATGTTCAAGATGAATTAAAACCATGAACCATGAACCATGTACTCAGGTTATGTACAAAACTATGAGGAATTATGTGTAATTATCTTTACTACCATGTTGAATTGGAATTGTGATTTATTTGCAAATGATATCACCTGCTTTGATTACCTGTCAACTTTGAAACTGTGAATGCGAAATACTAATCATTAGTATTTTGTATTGGAGTTTAAAAGTTTACCAGTTAGATTTGATATATATGTTGCAGGTTTTACAGTAAAAGAGATCATGTCGACTTGTAACTTGCATGCTGAAAACGTGTGTACACCTCTGATATGCAGTACACGTATACAAGATACATAAATACTCATATTTATAAATATAGTAAATATATATTTTTCTATATTTATAGTCAGAGGTGGATTTTTGGGGGTTGGTCATTTTAAAAGTAGATCGCAGGCTGAAAAAGTGTGAGCACCCCTGGTCTAGAATATCTTGAAAAGATTAAGCATCAATATTCAAAGGGTTCTAAAGGCACATTTCAATACCACCGATGTCTTGATCCATTCTACATCACACCAAAGGTGGTCTGACTCATCCAAGCATGTCTTGGGGGACAGAAAGAAGCCTTTCCTAAACTCTTCCCACAAAGGTCAAAGCTTATAACCGTCCAAAATGTCAGACTGACAAATCATCAGGATTCAAGGGGCTCTAAAGGTGCTTAGTTCTAGTTGACCCCAAAAGGGCTCCAAACTCATCCAGGCATCCCTTTAAAGACAGAAACAGGCCTTTATCAAACTCTTTCCACAAACTTGGAAGTATAACAATACGTCATACAATAACTACGCGTGTCACAAGATCTCACGAGATTAAAACTGTCTCGCGATAATAAATAAATGAATTAATCACACGATAAATGAAAATGTATTTCATAATGTGGCCGACCTCCAATATATTGCCATGTGCATGCGTATCTGTTTTCTTTGTCTCTTGCCTCCAAACAGGCAGGAAGAGGTTTCACTCTGTATCAGTTCAGTACCTACACACTTCATAGAACAACGGCAAACAGAGTGACACCTCTTGCCAGTCAGACAGTCGCTTTGTCTCTTTGGAGGAGGCCGGGCCGCTAGCATACACACTAACACAGAAAAAGAGTGGAGCCTCGTGAGGCGCAATGCAATGTAACGTTGGCAAAATCAGGAGGGAAAAAGATGCTTGCAAAGTCAAATTCCACAGCTCCCGTGTGGGAATTTTAATGAGCAAGGTGAGTCCAGCAATACAAACAAGCCAGTAAAACGAGCTGAATTTATTCGAAAGTGGTAGCAAGTAGCACACCTACCATGTTTATCTGTTTATCTGAGTGTTTTAGCCTTTTTATTTGAGGTGGAATAAGTGGCAAATGAGATGTCTTTATTTGTCGGGATCGTCATTAGCTCTGCTCTTAAAAAAACACACACACACATTAGTGACTATTTGTCGACTATAGTCAAAAGCTAACGAATCAGATTGGGGATGAAAATCCTTAGTCAAAGACAGCCCTAATATGTACAAAACAAAATGTTTAAGCTGTGCAATAAACATCGGAATTTTTTATCCTGGTTTACTAAAACAACAAAACTTGCAACAAATGTTTTTTACAGTTCCAGAAAAAGAAACCATAAAAAAACTTAAGAAAATAAAGGACTTGGAAGGCATGAAGTGGAGGAGATCATCTAATGCCATGCAGTTTTTTCCCTGTTCCGTCCCATTCTTGACTTTTGAACCACGTTTTTCTGTAAAAATTTTGGTCGAATTTGGAGGAAATAGTTCAGGTAGTCCGCTGTAACAAGAAATGTTGTAAATGCAATCATGGTGTTGCATGTAAACGCGATACAATGAGCAGAATCTGTGCCTTGTTCCAGTTCAGTTTTGGAAAGGTAAAACGAAGCTGGCTTGTAATTCCATAGTTAACCTGTCGACGACAAGAAACTGCATACGTTCTGTCCCTGCAGTTGGTATCCCAGTAGAGGACTGCCAAAAAGTGGCGTGTTTGGACCCTCCTTTCAGGATTATTCAAGGGGAAACAGCACCTAGGCCTGGTGGGAAATCAGCAGCGCCTTCAGGTGGATTACTGCTGGCACAATCCGGACACAGTCTCGTTTGATGTTCCCCACCCATCCGTCTTGTATGTAGTCTTTTATCTCACTCTAAAGTAATATAGTCTTCACTGCAATTTAATAATGGCCTGGCCGAGCCTGTCAGGCTGCGTTTGCCCGTTATCTCACAAAGGCCTGTCCACTCCACTGAAGAGCCACCCTATATTTGTGTGTGTGTGTAAGTGATTTAATCCCCAAGGGACAGCCTTCATGCTCGTGTGTGTTTAAGAGACAGTGAGCGGGAAAAAGAGATGCCGAATCAATTGACGTGCGTCTGCGCCATGTGGACGACCGAGGGGGGACGCAAGAGGGAGTTGGGGATGGACGGACGGTCTATTTATCCATCAGTATGTTTGTATGTGTGTTTTGACCGCTTATCCTACTTGAAATCTAAATTAAGAAATAGCACAGCTGATAGGACGGATGCTGTGGGCAGCACATGAGTGTGTGTGTGTGTGCCTTTGCGTCTTTGTGTGTCCCACCGCTAGTGAAGGGTTTGAACACATCCTCTAATTGGATGAAACTGACAGAATGTGGACAAAAGCACCAAGACAATGAATTAATTGATCAATCATAGGTTGGGCTTGATCCCTCATGGTGCTAATTTGGAATTGCTACTGGGACATCTGTGGACTTTCCAAATGTTCTTGGGCCTTTTGGAAGTACAGTTGTCCCTCGCCACATCGCGGTTCGAATTTTGCAGTTTCACTCTTTTTCAAACATATATTAATTGATAAATCTTGCCGTTTTGTAGTCTAATATGGCCTAAATACAGCATATTTTTTAATTTAAGTTTTTTCAAGCATAAAAATGGCAAATGACCTAAAATACAAACACAATGAATTAAAAAGACACACTCAAATTGTGAACTCCAAGCGTGTGTGTAACACGATTAGTTAAACAGCAGCTGACCAAAAATGCCATTCATCACCATCTTCATCGTCCTCGTGGGAACTAAAACCACTAAAGTCGTCTTCTTCAGCGTCAGAATTGAACAAAATTTCTTCATCACCCACTTTCATTGTCGCTCTCTGTGTCACTTCCATCTTGAGGCAAATTAGCCCTTTAGCTCGAGCTATCCTCATCATCATGTAGTAGTCCAGCCTTTCAAAACCCGTTGGTGATTGTGGATTTTTTGACACACTATAAACCTTGCAATCCTACCTCCACTCAATGTTCCCAGCGTCACGCGTTAGCTGCGATTATGAGACATGAGACACTTATTGCCATCTCCCATGGTCCAAGCAGTCACAGAAGCTGTAGTAATTCAAACTCTTTGATCATAATTGATATATAATGGATCATTGATAATATAATTGATCATAGAGGAAAAGGCTTCTTGAGACGTCATCTGTACTTCTGTGTAGAAGGTGTCGGACGTTTCGCTCCTCATCCGAAGAGCTTCGTCAGCAAACTAATAAGTGCTGGTAGCTTAGGCCTTAAATACAGTAAGAGTGGGCGGAATTGGTGTGCCAACACCCTCCTCCTATTGGTTCGTTACACTAAGCCTGGGCGGAGCAGTGGTATAATCCTATCCTGTTATTCACACCTACGATAAAAGGGAAGTGTCACTCCCTGAATTGGGTATGAACGACTCTGATACTGGCTTGTTAGCATCTATTGTTCTGGCTCGGCCCTGCCTTCACCTCATTTGCAAGACTAAGAGCTGTGGGTTTTGGTCTCAGTAACCTGCTGAACACAGGGTCCAAATTAAACCTCAAACCACCATTCCGATTCAGAGATGGGTTCTGTTGTTTGACAAAAATAGCTTCCTTTACTCCTCTTTCAAACCATCTGTTTTCTTTGGCCAAAATCTTTACCTCGCTGTCCTGAAAAGAGTGATTGGTAGCTTTCAGGTGTAGATGTACTGCTGATTGAGGACCACTAGCATTGTCCCTGCGATGTTGATAAAGCCTTTTTTGGAGCATTTGCTTAGTTTCCCCAATGTAGTGCTCAGTACGACTGAGAGCCTACACAGACGCATAATTGATCATAATTCATTGATTAAACTTACTTAAAATTTGTCAGCTCAAAACACAATGGCTACATAAGGCTTCAAAACGTGATATTAGTGTCCACTTCATTCACCTATTCGCTACTTCCTGAATCTGCGCTCTAAGCATCATGGGAATTCATGGGTAGTTCTTTTAGCCATAAATTAGCCGCATCACTGCCTAAGCCGCAGTGTGAGAAAAAAAATAGTGGCTTATCCACCGGAAATTATGGTAAGAGTAGTAATAATCATAATAATAGCACAGGCTACTGTTGTGGCCGTAACCCATTCTGCTGTAAAGAAAACAGCGGAAGACAAATCAATTATTTTTGTGCCCACAAAGCTGACTACAATCAAATTGTCTGCATATTTTTATAAAGTAACTTTCGCCAATTAGCTAAAATGATTATTTTATTGATGAAAAGAAATGCAAATAAATCAAACAGCGAAGTGGACCAGGTTGTTATCGATATTCTGACACTCGCCTACTTTGTTTTTAAAAGTTTTGCACATTCAATTGACCAGTAATGATGAGCAAACTACAAACTGGGATGTGTTTAAAACTGCAGCGGGGAGGGAAGATTGTACTGTTGATTTGGATGAATACGCGTCTGCTGTTACTGGCTACATTAGCACATGCATAGAGACTGCTACCACCACAAAGTATGACAGAAAATACCCTAACCAAAAACAGTGGATGAACTGTGATGTAAGGGCTAAGCTACGTGCTCGTTCGACTGCATTTGTCATGGGCACTGCTGAGGACTATAAAAAGGCCAGATATGACCTGAGGAGGTCCATACGAGAGGCCAAAAGACAGTACAGACAGAAGCTGGAGGGCTACTATTCCACCTCAGACCCTCGGCGCATGTGGGCGGGGCTCCAGCACATCACAGACTATCGCTAGCGGAGTAGCGTAGCCACGTCCAGCCAAACCACACTTCCTGATGAGCTGAATGAGTTCTATGCCCGCTTTGACACCCAAACTCCTGATGAGCAGAGAGGGTGGCTGGACTTGGGGAGCACACAGGACTCACCTCTCATGGTGACATCAGCTGATGTGCGCAGGGTTCTGAACAAAACAAACCCACGAAAAGCAGCAGGCCCAGACAACATCTCAGGCCGTGCACTTCGGGTTTGCTCATCAGAGCTAACTGATTTGCTTGCTGACATATTTAACCTGTTGCTTGCACAAGCATCTGTACCGACCTGCTTTAAGTCCACCACCATAGTGCCCGTACCCAAGAAGAGCAACGTGACCTGCTTGAATGACTATCGCCCTATAGCACTCACTCCTATTGTTATGAGGTGCTTTGAAAGAATAGTCATGACCCACATCAAAAAGAGCATCCCGGCAACTGTTGACCCTCTACAGTTTGCATACTGCCAGAACCGGTCCACGGATGATGCAGTCAATACTGCCATCCACACAGCCCTTTCTCACCTACAGGGCCAGGACACATATGTCAGAGTGGTATTTATAGACTATAGCTCTGCTTTTAATACAGTCAGCCCCCACAAACTCACAAATAAGCTCCTCACACTTGGCCTGTCACCCTCCCTCTGTAACTGGGTGTTTAACTTCCTAACAGGCAGGCCCCAGTCAGTCAGAGTCCAAAATCGCACAGCACTGGGACCCCACAGGGGTGTGTGCTGAGTCCACTCCTCTACACGCTCTTCACCTATAATTGCGTGGCCTCCCAGAAGAACACCAGCATCATTAAATTTGCGGATGACACTACAGTCATCGGACTGATGACTGGTGGTGTTGAAACATCATACAGAAGAGAGGTGGCGGACCTCATAGCTTGGTGTCATGATAACGATCTCCTTCTCAATACAGATAAGACTAAAGAGATGATCATCGACCCAAGAACAAGGGAAAAGGAGCCGCATAGACCCCTGTTTATTGATGACACTGAGGTGGAGAGGGTGAAAACCTTCAAGTTCCTTGGCACACACATCAGTGAGGACCTCACCTGGTCTCACAACACCCAACAAATTATGTAGAAGTCCCAAAGGAGACTGTACTTCCTGAGAAGACTGAGGAAATTTGGCATGTCCACCACAATCCTGAGTTGCTTCTACAGATGCACTATCGAATGTGTCCTTACCGCCTCCATCACTGTTTGGTACGGTAACTGTACAACACGAGATAGGAAGGCACTCCAGCGGGTGATCAAGACCTCACAGAACATTGTTGGGGCAGCCCTCCCCTCATTGCAAGACATTTATAAAACTAGAGTCCTACGCAGAACACACAACCTCATCAAGGACAGCACACATCCACAACACTCATTATTCACACTCCTACCGTCAGGCAGACGCTACAGGAGTTTGAAGTCCAGGACCACAAGACTGGCAAACAGCTTTTGCCCACAGGTCATCAGGCTTCTCAACGAATCACTCACACACGCCGCACGCAACACACGCACACACTCATAGCACTTTTATTTATTTACTTATTTATTTACTCATTTATTTGTATTATTTATCTGTATTAATGTCTCTTCTGTTGTTGTTGTTGCTTAATTTATTGGTATTTATGTTTCTTATGTTCTTATTCTTTTTCTTGTGTTTTATTTCTTTTCTTGGGAGAATGAACAGAATAAGAACTTCATTGCATAGTATAACTACCTGTTTTACTGTGCATATGACAATAAAACTCTTGAATCTTGAATCTTGAATAGAAAAGGAATGTTTGCTTCAAGTTTTGTTTGTTGTTTTTTTTTTTTTAGTATGGATGAAACTCTCTACGATTTATAGACGAAAATTATCAAATTTCCTGTGGTTATTGCAATATTGTGATTTCTGTCCGAGACGCAAACTAATGTAAGAAAAAAAAGTTTGATGTGTGTTTTGGTGCTACGTCTTTTATTTTGGTATTACAAAAACATATTTTTGCACCTATTAAGCAAACCAGTGTATATTTTCAACTTTTAACTTTTGACAGTTAGCTAGTGGCCAAAGTTTGACCCGCTGAATATGGATTAATTCATTAGGATTAACATGAAATGCAAACAAATCAAAGGTCAAACAACTTCCTGAGTGTCCCAGAGTTGACTTAACTTGCACTAAAGTTTTGTTATGATCACAATTCTTGGTCCAATTAGGGGAACCAATTCATGTCAGGGACGCTTGTTCTAGAAACAACACGGACTGCAGAAGACGCCGTCTGACGGCGCATGTGGTAACTTGTTTGCCACGTCTTTGAACTGGAGACAAAAAAAAAAAGCAATGTAAAGAGATGTCCGCCGTTGCCAAACAACATCGGCGGATGCACGGCATCTTTTTACATGGTTGATGTTTTTTCAGAAAGAGGAAAATTATCATTGTTAAAGCCAAGCAAGCAGCATCTCCTCCGCAAGGTGATGGAGCTCTTTTGAGGCCTGGCAGTGCTGAATGGCATTGGGCTTGATAGCTCTAGCTGGCATGTCATTAATCAACTCTATATGCGCTGAAATCATCTCGGCGCTCCGCCATAAGTTACGCTTAAGTGGCACGGGGTAAAATAAGTGGGGTGAAGAGAAGCTTTTTCCAGCGACATCTTGCAGATTGTAAAGGAAAAAAAAAAAAAGACGAACGCTTGCTCGGACATAAATCCAGAGACTACTACGTTAATAAAATATCAATGCTCAGTGATATGGGAAAATCGATCCTTTTGGAGCGGCACCCTCAGAATGACAATGTGGCAAATGAAGAAGGTGGATGTTATCATGCTGTGTGTGATTGCACAGAGGCTATTTATTATTGTACACCCCCGCTATTCATTTTACACAGACACAAACAACGTGATAACACGAGCGCAGCATCATTATTAACAAGGGAAGGGAAGACACATGTGGACGCTTTAAGAGCACAAATTGTGATTCACTGTTGGGGAAAAAGAAACAGAAAATTGTTCTGTTTGCACGGCAACAACATATTGTTTAATTATATAGTAAAAAATGGTCCCATATTATGTAACTGACAAAAGCAAATACACCCCTCACATTTCAGTTGGCATTTGGAAGGACAATAGAAATAGGTTGTGTCATGGTCTGGGGTTGCACAAGTGCTACTGGCAAAGGGGAGTTGCGGTTCATTGGGCGACAACATGTATTGCAAGATGCTCCTCCACTTTCCTTCCGCTTGAGGATTCCGGGTCAGGTCTTGAGGTGATATACTTCACAATGTGACAGTCCATGTTGTAATTGATGTTTCCCGTCAAGGAACCGCAGCTCTCCTAGTGTGGGTACCAGTCATTCAGCCCCAGACCATCATATAGAGGATCTTTGACTAGCGTTTATGCAGTAGGTTCTTAAAAACAGCAGAGTGCTCTTGTCATACAGAGCCTATTTGACTAGCATCCTAAAAACAGGTCCTTTTTCTTTGCTGTGTTTTCATTGACTCTCTCTCAGCACCACAAATATAATTAACGGCGGGGCTGCAGGGAAGCAGCCTTATAGATTTTTGATGCTAATCTTCTGGATTAATTACGTGATATATGTGCCTTGTTAAGATAATCGGGCTTGGGTAAACTGTGGCTGATAGCAAAAAATAAATAAAATAAGGCTGGTGTTTCTCCTCTAAATCAATTTGTGCCATTCACCCGCTTGCCGCCTCGCTGGCAAGATACAGTCAGCTGTGAAGGTTGCGCCTTTTGCTGAAACGGCCAAAAAGAGGGGTCAGTTGATTAGAGAGATTAAAATCATCACGGCATGGTTGAAAGCAGTGCAATCGCTCATCGGTGGAGAAGGAGTCTTCTGAGAGACACCACCTTGCACTGCTGTGGGTTTTTGATGCGTTTATACTGTAAATGCGCTTTCATCAACATGGTCATTGGGTCCACAGGAGGGGGATGGTATACTGACCACATGTGGAACAAACAAAATGTGTACTCAGATGGTAAACAGCCTTTACAGCAGGGATGTCCAATTGGAGGCCTGCTGGCCAAACGAATGTTCAAACTTCTTTCAGATTCCTAAAAACAGCAAATCATTCCTATCATATTTTGGATCTTAGACAAGCACTTTTGCAGTAGGTTCTTAAAAAGAGCAGAATGCTCATTTCATTTTGAGGATCATTGACTACCATTCTTGCAGCAGATTCCTAAAAACAGCAGAGCATTTCTGTCATATAAAGAATCTTTGATTCACGCTTTTACGTTAGGTCCTTGAAAATGCCAGTCCATCACCTTTGCCATCAGCTTCTTTAGCAAGGCAGAGTTGGGGGTTGTTATCATGTTGCGGCTCAGTTCCCCAAGGGAGGGGATCGTGCTCTGCTTCAGTATGTCACAGTCCATGTCGGAATTCATGTTTCCCCTCAATGAACTGTAGCTCCCCAGTGCAGGCAGCACTCATGCAGCCCGAGACCATGACTCTCCCACCACCATGCTTGACTGTAGGCAAAACACACTTGTCTTTATACTCCCCACCAGGTTGCCACCACACATGCTCGACTCCATCTGAACCAAATAAGTTGTAAGTATAACTGGACGCGGTTTCAGTAATTCATGTCTTTAGTCTTATTGTCTTCAGCAAACTGTTTGCGCGCTTTCTTGTGCATCATATTTAGAACAGGCTTCCTTCTGTGATTGACAGTCATGCAGACCATTGCAGCATATGGTCCGAGCACTGACAAGCTAACCTCGCACCCCTTCAACTTTGGCAGCAAGGGTAGCAGCAATCATATGTCTATGGTCCTAACACACCCTCTGAGTATGATGCTGAGCATGTGGGCTCAACTTCTTCGGTTGACCGTGGTTAGGCCTGTTCTGAGTGGAAGATGTCCAGTTAAAGCGCTGTATGGTTTTGGCTGCCATGCTGCAGCTCAGGTTGGCAATCTTCTTATAGCCTATACCATCTTTATGTAGAGAAATAATTCTTTTTTGTGTTAAAAAAAACACAGAGTTATTTGCCATGAGGTGCCATGTTGAACTTCCAGTGACCAGTATGAGAGCGTGTGAGAGTGATTACAGCAAATTCAACACACCTGCTCCCCATTCACAGCTAAACCTTTGTAACGCCAACAAGTCACATAACACAAGGGAGGGAAAATGGCTAATTGTGCCAAATTTGGGCATTTTCACATAGCAGTGTACTTACTTTTGTTATACATTAATGGTTGTGTGTTGCGTTATGTTGAGGGGACAGCTGTACACCACCTATGTTACATTTTATCAAAGTGGGATTTCTTCAGTGCTGTCCCCTGAAAACATATAATAAAATAAAGTAAATTTTTGTATTTGATATAGTTTTTAATGAAGATTAAATAACCTAAAATTTTGCTTAGGTTCTCGTACACTGTCTTGGCTATCGTAAAATATTGTGTGTAACATAGTCCTGTATTTTACACTTTGGCACGTAGAAGCTGTGTTATCAGTAAAGATAGTAAGGCATTGCTTGTTTATTCGACATCTTGGATCACACTCCCAACCAAATCTCAGTACTACAATACTACGGTTTCCTATCCTCAAAGGCTCATTCCTTTGGCAAACTCAAATGAGAATGTTACACAAACTAGGGCGTTTGTTGCATCAACAATAAGTTCCATCCTGGTGAAGAAAGCAGAAATCCCGGAAGCTCTTGATGGTGGTAACAAAGCAAACCAGAAATGATCAATGATGTTGAGAAGTTGTGTGGATCCCCTCCTCTCTTTGCCCTCCCCTCTCACTTCTCCGCCCCTCGCAGCCAGCAAGCGTCATCAATAAATCTGAAAGTGAAGTTAAATGTTCATTTATCCATTTCATCTGTCGTTTATCATTTTTTTACATTGTTTTCTGCATGTAAAACTTATTATTCTCTATAAAATGTATTTGGTGCCTGGACGCTCGCGGTAGTGCCACTCTTCTTCCGCGACGGAGCGCCACGGCCATCTTGTTTACGTATGTGTTCCACATGTCTTCATCACAGACACATGAATGCACAGGCAACAATGAGCAGGGATACAGCGAGAGAAAAATATAACGCCGAGCGTTTTGTGAGGTCTGATTTTTTTTGAGGAGGCATTTTTGTGATGCAAATGTATTCCTCAGTTGAATGCGTATTGTTTTGAGAAGCCAAATTCTTTACTTAAATGGCCCCAGCGTTCCTCATCACGGCTCTCCGACCAGAACTGGGCTCACGGGACCAGTTGGTGGGGTTAAGTCACTGTTGCTGTAGTACACTGCTGGTGGGGATGTCGTACAACTTCATGTCAAAAAACTATCGGTTTAACTTTAACTAGCACTTGGCACTCAGCCAAATGTAACAAGCATAAATAGAATGGATGGTTGATAAAGACAGACAACTCAGACAACTCCAACCCTCTACACTAAAATATAATCTGGAGCATTTCAGAGTGAATATTTATCTAATAACATGACACAAACATAAAACCTTTGTTATATTTTCCTCCTCAGTCAGCCATTGTGCGTGTAACTTGGCTTGAACAATTTTACTCTGATCAACCAATCAGAGGATGAAAAAATGTTGAAGTCACTGTGGGCCAGCACCCACGCAGGGCATAATATGGAAGTGGATAGCGTTTGGCACGCCTGTTTTAACGCTAGACTCCTTGGTTTACATGCATTGGTTTACATACTTCCATTAGTAACAGATTTAGGTGCTGACTCACACTTCAGAATTTAAGTCAAAGTCGATAAAGTGAGAAAACTTGACCAGAACCAACCAAAGTAATCATGGAAAACGTACTTACCGCTTGTAGTTCATGCAATACGCGGTTTTATTGATAGCTCCTCCACACGGAAAGTTGTGTGCTGCAGTGAAATGCGTCCAAGCTGAAACGGTGTTTAGGCTGAACTAATCTTCCGCACCATAGAGCCGCGTTTGTCAAAATTGTCCCCCAGCAGTGGGCCAGGGTTGGCCGTGGCCACCCTTGGTCACTCACTGGCCACCCCGTAACTCCGCCACTGTTACAGATATACAAAAAATGAAAATGATTATGCAAAAGACAATGCAGCCGAAGGGCAACATATTAAAAAGGGCACATTTTCCAATTATTCATGAATAGTTTCACAAACAAACATGTAGAAAACATACATTTCTATAGTGGAGTTCTTGACGCGGAGTAAAGCCATCAAACACTTGTTAGTTTGCTGACGAAGCTCTTCGGATGAGGAGCGAAACGTTCGACACTTTCGTCACAGAAGTACAGATGACGTCTCAAGAAGCCTTTCCCTCCATAATGTAATGATCTTCATATAGAGGATCTTTGCCAAACAAACGCCAACACCTACCGTTAACTTTTCCAAAGTCCAAAATAAAAACACAGCAGCAGTGGCGGGAGCTCCAATTTGTAGCCTTACCTTTTTCGTAGTGGTCTGAGGCATTGAGAGCGTGGCGTGGACACGCTGCGGGCGGGTGTGTCGTGAAGCTCGTCGCTAGCCGGCTAGTAGCTAGCAGGTGTTGTGTGCAAGGTATCAATACACCAGTAACATAGTATATGTATATGTATTCATGTCTCACATAAGGATTGTGGATGATGGGCAAAGTTTTCCTTTAAAAACAGCAGTGCTCCTGTCATACCCGATATTATACGACAGAAGTAGGCAAATTCATGACCACAAGACATGTCCGGCTCATCAAGTGTTTTAATCAGGCCCACCGGACACGCCCAAACTCCTTAATTTGACACATATAAGACAACAACATGACTTGCAACACTTCTGTGATTAGCATCAGGAAATGGTTAGAGACGGGTGTCCACAGCTGTTTTTTTGTGTGTGTTTTTTTTTAACAAAAAGTTTTTTGTATGCAGCGATCCAGACACCCACATAACCCACGGTGACACTCACATTAACAACGATGCCAAAGAAAAACACCATAATAAGTCATGTTTTTGCAGAAGGTCCTTAAAAACGGCAACCTTTCTTAGGCTTGCCAGTCCACAAAGTAAGTGCTGCCAACCTTCACACCCAGCTAAATCGTCGTCCACTAACGTGCCTACATTGGGCATGAGGGAGACTCCACTTTGCCACCATTGTCATCTTTCCATGCTATGGACCCTGCAGACAAGCTCTGTCAATGGAAGGTGCCACCACACCATCTTGTATTGATGTCAGGTCACAGGAGGAAGGCAGTAATGGATACATAGGCTGCAATACGAAGAGCTGCCAAGCTGGGAGTGGAGGGTATTATTTATTTTTTTCATCTGCTATCTGTGGAGCCGCTCGGGGGGTCCTATAGAAAGCATCTTTGCAGTCATGTTTTCAGCCAGTGTGGGATGTCCGCAGAGGTTTAAGGTTACTATTTCCTGGCCGTGATGGATTATTTCTCCTCCTCCTCTTCCTGCTCCTCTTGTCACCGGCTGTGCATCTCAGACCGCCACGCCGATTTGGCAAATATGAATGTACATGTTTATATTTATGGCTTTCTGTATAAAAATGAGTGGAGGGTCGGAGGAGGAGGTTTGGGAAGGTTTATCTCAGCACTTTGCTTGTCCCCTGACGCCGCCTCCTATCTGTAAATATCTGCAGAGCCGTGTCAGGGATTTATGTGAAGGTGACAATGACAGGACGCGCTGGCCAATTGTCTCCGTCAGCTCCGTATCACAGCTGTGTGGAAACAAACACAACAGATAAGCGTGCGTTTTTGTGCTTTCTTTCACATTTAAAGCAGCTTACGATATTTGACCATTATCTTGCAAGATGAGGTTAGCGCAAAATGTGGAACATTCTAGTTGTTAAAGACGTGTCAAGCGTTATATTGCGTGTCATACAGTCAGGCCCTTAAAAACAGCAGGACACTCCTGTCACACGGAGGATCTTTTATAAGCATTTTAGAATATTCAACCGTTAATCTTGCGAGATAAGGTTATCACAATATGTGGAAGCTGTTAAAGGCATGTGTCCAGGGTGATGTTGCATGTCACGCTCACAAGACGAGGTCAGGCAAGGGTAAGTGGGAGATGGTCTCAAAGCAAAAAAAAATAGATAAAAGAAAACAGTATATCAACAAAAGTATTGGGAAACCTGGCAACGATGACTTTAGTGGAAGCTCCAAGTCAAGCCATTCCAGGGGCTGTTCCACTTTCAATTAGTTTGGAATTTGACGAAACAGAATTTATCCATCCATGCAGACAATTTAGCATTGAATTGAAAGCAGGCAGAGGTAGATAAAGCTGCTCATGATACTTGAAATGCAGCTTGTTGCCTACAAGAGGTTGCCTGCTGCCCCAACTGCTAGTTTCGGCCCAAGACTGTAAAATGTAAGGTTTTGTAAGGATTTCCGAGGTTTTTGCCCACCAAACAGCAGAATCAATGATTGATTCTGATCATCAATAAGCATCAGTGATTGATGCTCGTCTGTTCTTTGCATCCATGACAGCTTCTTCATCTTCTGTATGTCCTGACCACTGATTAATTCCTTGTTTCCAAAAAAGTTTTGTCTAAATAGTAGTACACAGTATGCAATAAAGATACAGCGGTAACACAAACAAACAAGCAGCGGCTCATTAACTTCACTCACTTGTGAGTATTCCACCTAGAAATATATTGCCTAATTTGTGTTATCTTAAATTTGTTTTTGCTTTTGCCGTCGTCTTTATTTTTATTGCAAACCACAACAGACTAGCGCCCCGAGTGATCGGATGGGTCTTCTGAATGCTAATGTGCACAACGTACTGTTGTTTATGATTATTGGGACTTTTTTTGTTCTTCTCAGTCTGTTTTTTTCTTCTTCTTTTTCTACTGTTGCTCTGATGAGCTTTCTTGCTCATCATAAATCTTTCAGGAGCGGTGTCCCCCGAGCAGAGCAACTGATCTTCTAATCCACTGTACAGCCCCCACTTCCCCACCCCCTGTGCAACCAGTGGCGTAAAAAGCATGCAATGCTTTTATTGAGGGTACCAAAGAAAGGTCAGGATGTTTTCACAGCAAACAATCGGCGCCAACAAGAGGGAATGAAATAATAAATGGTGACTACTATTATTCACATTTCGTTGCATGTTGAAATGGCTAGTAATGCTGCCTTGGAAATGTGTTACCCATCAAAGACAAGTAGTAAAACCAACCAAGAGAAGCCTTTAAAGGCGGATTGACTGTATGTACTTGTTTGCGTCCACGTCTAATCCTGAACCACTGCACTCAAAATGGCAAGTTTTTGGTGCATTCCCTGTGCTGTTATGTTTCTAAAAAATACACCACATGGTGGCGCTGTTATTAAACACCAAAGTTTGACCCCTATAGGTTCGACAGACTTGAAATTTCTCACACAGCACAACAAATCACCCGCTGCAACTTTAGGGTGCATCATCAAATCACCACAAAATTTGGTGCACACCTTTATGGGACTGCCTGTGCATGTCTGTAAGTGTCTGTAAGTGCGTGTCTGTAAGGTTTGAGCAAGATTGGTTGAAAAACAATGGCCGCCATCAAGCAAAATACCTATGCCAGGGCATGGGCGGGATGAACTAATTGTCCATAACCCACTGACCATTTGTCTAATGATTACAACACAGAGATTATCCGTATTACATCCATTACTTCCAAAGCATTTTGATCACAAGCCTTGTGGGTGCGGCACAAATGTAATTTACAGTCATGTGATAAAATGTATTTATCGCCCACTGCAACTTCAGGGTGTATGATTAAATCACCACGAAATTAGGTACACACCTTTAGGGGACTGACAAGCACATGTCTGTGAAATTTGAGGGTGACTGGTTGAAAAACATGGCCGCCATCAAACGAAACATCAGTGGGTTTCAGCAACTAATTGTCGATCTGTCGTTGACCATTTGTGTAACGATCATACAACTTTGGGGATCTCCGCATTACATACATGCTAGCATGTCTTCTAAAGCATTTTGTCCACAAGCCAATGTCATTCACAGGCCAGTCCAGACTGCAGCGTCTTATTTCCTAATAAGAAAATCATGGTTTTGCAGTGAAAGCATCCATCTCATTGTCTTATTTTTCTGCTGACGTGTGATTCACACAGCGATAATAATAATTAACTGAGGTTATTAATTTTTAATGGGACCTAAATGGTGTGCCCCCAAGGGCCTATAACCTCTGGTTTTAATTAATATGCGGTGGGTGCACATTAGGCTTTCAATTAGAGTTGGGGGGGGGTAAGGGGATAGCCAGGCAATCACTAACCGCTTTTAATCCATATGCTCATCAAGGGTCCGAGTCATGCCTTTTTAATCAAGTGCTACTGAAGAGAGAACACATGTCTATCAGTCATTCAGTGAGACTTGAAGAACAGTGCTGTCTTTTAATCAGCCTGCCTTCAAGACAGTAACGTGGCATGAAGCAGCGGGCGGGGGGGGGACGCTGGAAGTTTTCAAGAGAGGCGCCGCGACTGGGGGTCGGATTAATGAGATGCAAATTAGCCCACCATTTGTTCCAAAGCGGACAGCTGAAGCGCTGCTTTGACAGGGAGGGAGGGGGGGGAGGCGTTGCCATCAGTCCAAACAAGCCCAGATAATCACATCAGTGTTTTATGACTCAATGCTACTTGGGGAAAATGAGCGTCCGACGCCATGTGCAATCCGCGGTGGAGTAATTAAACTTCACAGGTGTCTTTAGAAGACAATTCCACAGGTGTTATTCTTGCAAGAAAAACACAAGAGTCGCCGGAATCGATGTTGACAGTGAAGCCACAACCTGTAAGGACAGTCGACGTTTGTCCCGTCAAAGCTGTACGATTTTAGAAGCATTACGGCTACTTGCAGAAGCTAGCAATTGAAGCACTCATTGTGTATGTTGACATTTTTGCTGTTCCAATTAAGTCCTTTCGGTGTCGTTAATGTTCACAACCGTTACCTGCAAATGAAAAATGAAGAAAAAACATCTCAACCATCTGTACATTCAGAATGCTAATGCTTAAAAGGCATTGCCGCATCTGCCGTAATCCCGCAGTGTTTGTTTGACTAAGGCTGTACAATTTTAGAAGCGTTGCTGCAAATTTCCAGAGATAACGATGGACGCACCCCCAGTGTATGTTGACATTGTTTGATGCTGTTCCATTTAATCCTGTAGGTTTCTCTGCCATCTGTGGACGCTAATGCTAAATGCTAAAAAACGCAGTGCCGCATTGTCAAAATCCCTCAGCGCTTTTTTCGACTAAAGCGGTATGACCCCCCACTTGGTCTCCTAAGTCCAGTTCTGGTCGGATTTTTGTGATGAAGAACGTAGTTCCGCTTAGTTGCTGGGGACAATTAAGTAAAGAGTTTGGCTTCTCAAAGCAATATGCGTTCAAAAGATGAATCCATTTGCATCACAAAAATGCCTTCTCAAAAAAATCAAACCTCACAAAACGCTCGGCGTTATATTTGTCTCCCGCCGTATTCCTGCGCACTGTCGCCGGTGCGTTCATGTGTATGTGACGAAGACACTCGCAGCTTCTTCCGCGACAGAGCACCGCGGCCATCTTGTTTACGTATGTGTTCCCCAGCAACTAAGCGGAACTACGTTCTTCATCACAGAAATCTGACCAGAACTGGACTTAGGAGACCAAGTGGGGGGTAAGTCGCTGTTAATGGACTACAATGCTAATGAGGTTGTCATAAAACTTCATTTAAAAAAATCCGAACTATCCATTTAAGTCGTAGGTGTTGGTAATGCACATTTCAAACTAACACTAAATACTATGCTAACAACAAAGTGTCTCCTGATCTGTGCTAGTGAGGGAGAAAAACTCTGAAAATCTACTTGTAATTCCGAGTCAGTCATTGTTGCCAGACATTGTTCTTCGGCCGCCAACGCTACTCATAAACCTAGCCTGCTTTCCGCAAAAGCCACCTTCTGTACGACTCCTTATTAATGAAGCGGAACCCCACTCGGCATCCTCCATTATTTGAATGACTCTTATCCACGCCAGCTAAATTGACAAGCTTTCCCATTATTTCACAGGTGCGCTACACCAGCAGTAGCAATATCGTGTGCGTGTGTGCGTGTGTGTGTGTGTTTGAGTGGGGTGGGATCTCATTTCTGAGCTAGTTTGGTGGTCTGATGCTCATGTGGGACTTGGAGAAGCCCACAGCGGACAGAGAAGTCAATCTGAGACATCCATTATGCACTTCATCAATCTTTTTTTTTGGACTCTTGACATTTCACTAGCTGAACAAATTGTCAGTTATCAAAACTCAATTTTCAGAAATGACACCACAAAATTCAACGCGCCAACGATCCTCCCACACCCCCCCATTCACCTTCCGCGCCTGCCACGTTTAGCTATGTACCATCATATGCAAAATGCACGTGAGGGTACCTCATGATGTAACTCTTCTACTCATGTACCGCTGCACACAAAAGGGTGAACATTTTTTGGTTTTTCTGACAAATACACCACATGGTGGCACTGTTAATAAACCCCATAAGTACAATTGACTTGAAAGTTCTCATTCAGGTCAATTTATGCTCGATTACTAAAACACTAACTGTGTTTTGTCAAATCTGCAAAATTCGGCCGGCATCAACCATTGCCCATATGTCAGTGACCTTTTGTCTAATAATTCTACAACTTTAATGACTGCATCCGTTTTACATGTATGCTTGTGTGTCTTCTGAAGCATTTTCACCACAACCCACAGAGGGCAACGGAAATATCATACACAGTAATGCCTCATTTATTGCGGTGAATTGGTTCCAGACACAACTGCGATTGGTGAATTTCCACAAAGTAGAATGCTTTCTTTATGAATGAAATATGTTCATAGTTAATTAATAAATACGTTTTTTTTTTTTTTAGCATTATTAGAGTCCTCTAGACATGAAATAACACTCCTATGATCCCTTTTACACTCGTATTACCCAATATAGTAGTTATAATAACAGAAAGTATGACATCTTAGACATAAATAAGACATAACTTTCATAACTTTCATAGCTTTCATGACATGATTTTAGCCAGCTAGTCAGACAAAAAAAGTTTGGTAAAACAATTGCTAAAGATTACTTCGATTCTTAGATGCCACAACAAGACTTGAAACTAAGGAAGGGGGATCGAATCCACACCGATCTAGAAACTCATGGCGGTGGATGTCTCACGTCTTATATTCGATTATAAACCATTTCTTTTCTCCCCCAGAGCTTTTCTTTCCTGTCACTCACACACACCAGCGAACTGGGTCTTGTAAAAGAGGTGTCATTTTATATTCAGGGTATTATTATATCAGTAGGCATGAGCTGGATACTCGCTATAAACGAGCATTGTGTAATGTATTTTTGAGCACGAGCATTAAGTGACTACATCTCGTCATTATCTGTAATGACGTGCATTGTGCAGATTTGCACTATGCACGTTGCAATCTTAAACTTGTTTTCGTAACGTACGCTGTGCATTCCACAAGACAGCTGTTTGTGGCTGTGTGTGTGTCGGTCACTGCCGGTGTTTTGTTTTTTTGCTTGCTTGCTTCTAATTTGGCCAGTTGGAAAACTTTGCTTGTAGTACTGAACGCGGTGCTTTTGAGAAAAATACCGTGAACAAGGCTGACAGATTTTTATTTCCCCTGTTTGCCATCACTGGATGTTTGCATGAATCACCAACTTCACACAGATCATTAAAAAATAATTAAAAAATAAAGTCTTACAGATCACTTACACACATACACAGTAAACATTTAGCTGAATAATAAGCAATAAACGTAGCAACTTCTGATCAATTCATGTCAATTTCAGACTTAAAATAATGTACCGATTTCAGATTTCAGATCACCCATTTCAGATTAAGCCACGCTCACTTCCGGTTTATGCCCCGCCGACTCCGAGTACAGCTACGTACAGTATACAGATAATTTAGATGGGTGAACAGGTACAGATACAGGTAGTGGTGTACACGTTCATCCCTGAGGCTTCACTCTTTACCATTTTCTAGCACTTGTCTATCTGAGTCCAACATCCCAATTTCCACCCTGCTACCCTACTCCCTTTTGTCTATGCTTGTAGTGTACGTCTCGTCCCCTACCTCCCTCTGTCTTCTTGATAGTGATGGATGGGGTCCCCTACGGATGAGCGGGGCCGTGATGAAGGCCGGCCTTGGAGGAGGGGTTAGCTCGGAGGGGAATAGCCGAGAAGTAGGCTATGCTGCAGGAGATAGTGAGTAAAGGCAATGAGAGAGGATATGAAGACGTGTGAGGGATTGAAGGGTTAGCATCCAACATGCACTGACACTGGAAAAGAAGCTAATCCCTGAAATAACCATCCAATTCCAGACATCTCCGAGGCTACCCCTTCCAAATCCAAATGTCTGGAAGTCTATGACATTGTTGTTGTCAGTGAAATGTATTCTGCATGCGCTAGCCCAAAGCAGGCGTACAGCTGATCGGAATTCTTGAAAATGCTCATAGAAACATGCTTTCTCAGCTTTTTATCCATTGATTCTCGCTTTTAACTGCTATTGTGAATGATAATACATGTAATATGGACTTGGAATACTATTAACGATAGGGGTGGACTTACCATTAGGCGAACACAGGCCATTGCCTGATTTCCAGGGGCCTCCAAATGTGTCATAACAACTGATTATTGATTTTTTATTTGATTTAAAGTACATATTACTGTTTCACAACTACACCAAAATGCGTAATCTATCATGATCGTTTCGACTGCTCTCCTCTCTCCCTTCTCATGGAATGGACTATTCCATGTTACTACACATGTGCACATTGATCCCAGAAGACAAGAGCAAAACAAACTTGTTGGCCCGTTTTGGAGAAAAACGAAGCGGCGTTACACCAGTGCAGCGGAGAAGAGGAGGTAGTTTTTATCAAAACTGCCAAAGGTGTCAACAGTCACAACAAACGTGAACACACGACGACAGCGAGACGTTCTTGGTAGCAACTCCGCTACTGTCAGTGTCAGCCGCGGAGAATGCAGTAGTTTTCGAGATGAAGCTGAGAGTGATGCTTTTCATCACAAAGATTAGTTTAAAACAGTAAATTATATTAAATTAACTATGTTAATGTTCTTATCAATTACAAGCACATTTATGTCACCTTGAATCAGATTCCAGAAAAAGCTTTCTTTTCTTCAAATCACCTTAAACTATGCTAATCCTTGGTAAATTCAGCTTGCTGAAAGCACATTAGCAAGAGTGCTAAAAAAAAAATGTAAGCCCAAAACAAAGACGAAATAAAAACAAAATGCTTGAAGAAGAGATCAGCAATTAATATCAGCATGTGCTAACTTGCTTCCTGTTACTACACTGCAAAAGTGCTACCTAATGCTACCTTGACAGAAGCAATTGCGTTATTTTTTCATCATAAGCCAAAGGTTAGTAAAACAAATCAGTTTATTAGAATCGATATTCTTACCTTAGCCTTGCCTCTACAGCACATTGGCAAGGGTTTTAGAACAAAACAAGGGATTCCTGGTGTTACTTCTTACCTCTTCTTGGGCAGACCTTCAATAATGGATGCTATCTCCAGTAATTTGTGGAAAGCAATGCTTTAATATTGGAGGAGCAAATGTGTCATGCCTTTATACATCCTATTGCATCCTCACCATAAACGCCAGTATCTTGGGATGATAGCTAGATTGTAAAGCACGGTGATTTTCGACCGGTGCCATAAATAAGCCACATCCCATCCTGTCAATGACTCCCGCACCTCCACACTCCCCCACCCGCCCCACGCCCCCCACCCCCAATGCTATCCATCTATCTGCACATTACATTCTATTACCAAGCGACAGAAATGAAGGGTCCCTTGAGAGAGCCTTGGGGCGGGTGGAGAGGGGGTTGCCCCTATCCTGCAGCCGGCGGAGCCCTGGGGTCCTGCTACCTGCACGGCTTCTTTTACGAGATGCGAGAGGGAAGCTCTCTGATGACCGCCCTCTATAATGTGCATCTCTGCTTTGAGACAGGCCATGAGAGAATCAGAATAAAATCCTGTACCTTTTTTTCTAAGGGTGTCAGAAGTAGGATCTCAATAGGAGCTCGTTCTTCTTTCCTAAGGTACAAACTACATTTTGGGAAACTTATCGGGTTCCATAGTACCTTTTCCAGTACCAAAAAGTTACATCTACATTATGTTCCAAAAGCGGTACCTGAGGGTACCGTCTCAGTAATGGGCCACTGTACCCCTTAACATACCTTTTTTCTAAAACAGTCAGAAGTAGGATTGTCTCCTTCTCCAGTACAGCTATTTGCTGTAATGGCACCGGGTCCTACCACAGAAGCTGGCTACTGTAACACTAAATATACCTTTTTGTCCAATTTGTCTTAAAGACCGATATACACCTATATGACAGGAGTGCTCTACTGTTTTTAACCACCTACTGCAAAAACACTATTCAAAGCTCCCTGAAATGGCAGGGAGACAGTGCTGTTTTAAAATAAAAAGCAAAAACTCCAGCCAAAAATATATTCTATATAACAGGAGTCCTTTTTTCTCACGGTGTCAGAAGTAGGATGCCAGTAGTTGCCTTCTCTCTTAAAGTAACAAACTATTAAAACGAAGTTATATCCTTTTGTTTTGTTTTTTTCACCCAGCACGTACTTATGCTTGTGTTTACTCGTGGTCTATTTTATGACGCAGAAAAAAACCTATCCATGTGCGATGCTAATTAGCATCGCAAAGTGAAGCGTGTTTGCACATAACCTTGTAAAGCGTCGCATATCTGTTTGCATGCTGCAACAAATACATTAATTGAATATGCAAAGAATACAACACAAAAATATGAGCTGCAAAGACAATAAAAGGTCACTAAATGAGGTCAACGTGGAGCATTCTGATGCCTTCTCAGCACACAGGTAAGCTCATTAGCATGGGGAAAAGGTCACTTTGGGATGTGGAAATCAAATAGAGGGATTTGGGCAGGGCCATTAAGCCACTAGGGGTCATTAGTATTCATGCCGCAGATTAATGGGAAATATGAGCCCTACAGAGCACACTTAGTAAATATTAAACTGCCCCCCCCCCCACACACACACACCTTATTCCTCCTCTGCTTTGTATTAAAGGTGCTGTCCTTCTTCAGTTTCAAACTACATCTTTTTCAACCAAAAAATATAAGAACGCCACCACAGGCTGGCAGATGTTACCAATATCGGCTAAAAGAACAGATTGAGCAAATAAAATGTCTATATTTGTGACAAGTCGAAGTTTAACAAAAAAAAATGTTGTCAGACCAGAGTAAGATCTGCTTTCTCAGCTTCTACTCATCGCTGTCTGATATTCACGTAAATGTCTGTGGCGCGTACACATACGCAATCGCAGTCTCAGGGAAGCGGCCGACAGTTTGGAGCCATTGTGTGGTTATGGTAGGCTGTACATTCAACATTAGTGACTAAACTTTGTCAAATGGCTATTGTTGCTGACAACAAACATACGGTAACTAATGCTCATGCGTGTGTGGCTTGCGGTGTCTTATTATTATAATATTCAGGCCCCCCATTGGGCCCCCCCCCATGTAGTACATAACCAAGGCAGACAGCATCTTTAATATTAAGGTCTCTGGTGATCAAACGTCTTGTTTTCCCAGGACATGTCCTGTTTTCACATGCTGTCTTGCACATTTTTCCTGAAAAAACGTTTGACTTCAGGTTCCTGTGTTGTTCTTTGAGTCAACTTTGAATATCATTGGAGTACTTCATTGCCTGGCAAAGTATGGTCATCCTATTCATGTCATAATGTCTTATTATGTATAATGAGTTGAGGGTAGGGCCGCACGGTGGTCCAGTGGTTAGCATGTTGGCCACACAGTCACAGTCAGGAGATCGGGAAGACCTGGGTTCGAATCTCAGATTGTCCTGTGCTACTGAACTAGCCCATCTTTTGGTCAAAGTCTCACAATTTGTCAACAATACGACTAGTGTTTAGGCTTAGCTCGCAGTATTTAGCGTTAGGGCCAGTGTTACCTATTTGCATATTGTTAGCAACAAGTGTTTAGACCAGGGGTGGGCAAATCTTTTGACTCGCGGGTCGCACCGAGTTAACAAAATTGGCTGGGGGGCCAGACTACTGTATATATTTGACACATGCACTCTGTTTTCCGCTTATAATTCTAACAGTCCAGCTGGACTTATAGTGTCATACAATCTGCTATATGTACAGTATGTACTTGTGTCCCTATATCAAACCATATCAAATAACAAAATTACATTTTACAGGGTTTTTTTTACTGAATAAGACACCCGGAATGTACATGAATAAAGGATGATATACTGTACAACATGAACTATGAATGCTAAAACATTGACTATTAAAGAGTATGTGAATGTCCCTCCGTTTTTGCTTGCCAGACAGTGCAGTGGTAGGTTAAGTTGTGTGACACCATTTTTTTTTTTACTTGTGTTTGCTTGGCACCGTGGGTGAGGTGGTTGTCTGGATCGCTGCATGTGAAAAGCTACTTCAACCACCAAAAGGTTGTCTCAGATTAACTCTCACTACTAGCAAGTCATGTTGCCAGCTTGTATGTTAAAGGCTTAATTACTTTGGAAGCAACTGGCGGGCCGGATTCAAATGCTTGGCGGGCCGCATTTGTGGCCCCCGTGCCGTAGTTTGCCCCCCGCCTGGTTTACACCAAGTGTTTGCAATTGTAAACTATTGCTAAACTATTGTTTTGGGCTTGTGTTAGCAAATAATGTGGAGTGTAACCATTTAGGGTTAGTGTTAGGTGTTAGCATTTAGGGTGTTCGGAGCAGCCCTTCTAGCAGGGTGAAGTCCATCCACATTATTTTATTGCTGTGAAATAATCCTAAAATCCTGTCCAAACGGGAATGTTCCTGGGATTTTTTGTTGTTGTTTGGCGGGTTGAAAATAATTTGCGGATTAGTACATAATTACATCCAGACAGGAACGAATGATTGGGTGAAAACGATGTAATACACGCACGCACGCACAGATGGAACCAAACTATAGAAGAATAAGTCCGTTGTCTTCTGGTTTCCACTTCATCTTTAGCCTTAGAATTACTTCTACAAGTCATTTTGGAGAAAAAGACGACAAAATATCAGGAGAATGTCGACTGGGGTGAGTGACGTTTGTCGAACTATTCAGATATTATGTTGGCTTGTCGTCAAAGCTCACTTCTGATCCCGTGACCGCGACGCGACGGTGACATCATCGTTTCTGAAAAACAGCGGTTCGGCTGTCTCCACAAAAACGACAAGCCTGCGTTCTGAGATTTTCCCACTCTGGCAGCCGTTTAAAAAACAATACAGTTCCAGGGCACCTACAACGCCATTTCCGTGTGGATGAGAGGCTGGAACTATAAAATACTTTACCTTTGTGACATGATTAGGGTTAGCAACTAATGTTCAGGGCTAGTGTTAGCTATTAGTGTTTAAGGTGAGGGTTAGTTGTTAGTGTTTAGGGTTAGTATTAGCGATTCATGTCTAGGGATAGCTACTAGTGTTTAGGGTTAGTGTAAGCTAATAGGATTTAATTTAGGCTCAGCAACGAGTTTTTAGGACTTCTTTTAGCAATTAGCGGTTAAGATTATGTAAGGAGAAGCGGTACAGAAAATGGATGGATGGATGGAACATGTTTTGGTGTCCTGAGCACTATAAGACAAAGTGGAGAGCCAGGAGGGCTTTGATGAGTCGTCTTCTTTCATAAGTGACGGATCATGGACTTCCATGGTTTCATCGTGATGTTCCCATGATGTTCTCTTCCGTGTAAAGTGACCCCTGTTGCACCACTCGGGCATCTGAAAAAGCCCTGAGAGATGGTTGTGAGAGACAACACTGTGGATTGATAAGTGGAGAGGCTTTCAACCGTTAGATGCTAATGGATGCGAGATAAAGGATGAACCTCTTGGAGATGCTGTTAGGTTGTCGTCTTTCCGAAAGAGGACTAAAAGGGAATTTACTAATTAACTTGAGATTTATTTTTTTTTTCGGAGGGTAGTTAAAACAATAATTGTGATTTTTTTTGTTGGTTTTTGGCTCAAAAGGAAAAACTGAGATACATGCGTTTCACTGCACTGCACCTAAGATGTGAATTTAACTGAGAATAACTGGGCATTTCTGTTAATAACAAATACATATTTAACACAAATGTATGTATTTTATGTTTTGTTTGAAGCGTTAAAAAGTGAATTTTCTTTGTTTCTAGTATCAAGTAAAAAAGCCAGACTTTGCAGAGATCTTTACAAGGATATTATTTTCAATGCGTATTTTGAAATTGTATATTATTTCCGTCTCATTTAAGATTCTATTTATTATGTGATTTATTTACTACTGTCTATTTCTTTTCTCATCTATTTCTGATATTACTTATTATCCCTGAACAAGCTATCCACAAGCTCAAACTGCACTATCAAACACTTCCATCCTTTTCGTTTACCTTAGATGAATTGGTAAACGGGTAAATGTTACACACAGGAAGTGAAAAATGGAGACGAGGTAGGACATGTTTAATTGTGCCAGTGTAAACATGTGCTCTACTGCTATGTAAATTGTTTTGCATCTTCAAAATAAACCAAACCATTACCATTACCATTAAAAATATTCGGTAAATTCCCTGTTATTACTGTTAATGTTCTTATGATTATGGCTAATTCCCCTTTAATATCAATGGAAAGTTCATTTTGCAACCCTAGCCTCAACCCCAGTAGATAAAGATGACAATAATCGCCAACTTGGTCATGGAAATGAAGTTAGTATTTTAAAATATACATCAACTATCTCCCTTCTCATGGCTTTATGGAGTTCTAAAGTGACCCCCGAGCCCCTTCACCTCCACTCATCTGCCCGGTTATTAAAGATAAATGAGATGGGCTCAATATCGCCCTTTTTTTTTTGTTACCCCACAACAACAACTCAGTCTTCCTCATAGCCAGCTTCTTCTTCTTCTTCTTGAGATGATTCAGGGTTATTACTTTTTCTCCAAAAGTCCACTTTAGGATGCAGAGTACAGTAGAAAGTGTATAGAGTATTTATAATTCACCAATGGGCACGCTCCACTACGTATATGGCTGCAGCGTGGCTTCCAGGCGACCTCGAGGAACCACATTTAGATACCCAAATCCTCAGTGTTCCCCATTGGAAAGCATTCAAGTGAAAGGAAGCTCCTATATTACACATGAAACATGGAACATCAATATTTGATCACAGTGAACAGCAGCAAGTAAACAATACATAGAGAGGATGACTGGGGGCAAAGGTGAAGGTCAACGCATGCAAGAGGCTTATTAACCCTCAATAAGTCCTTTAAAAAAATCTCACACATTTGTCCTGAATATTCAAAAATGTCCGCTTTTTAAGGACCTGCTGCAAAAACACTTGTGAAAGGTCTTCTAGTTGACAGGGGTGCTCTTCTGTCTTTCAGGACCGACTGGAAAATGCTAGACAAATAGCATATGTGCTGTTTTTAAGGACCTCCTGCCAAAGTACAAGTCCTCTGTATGGCTTGGACTTATGTACACAGACTGATGGACTTAAAGCCATCTCATCACTCAAAGCCTACAGGTCACAACGGGCTGGTCTAGGTACAAAAAATGCAAGAAACGCACGGAGGACGCACATGTGACTTGCTGATTTGCGAGCCGTAGACTGTCCGCAAACCATCCGCAGAGGTTTTCTTCATCAAACAAACTCTACGGGCACTTAAGTTTTTTCCAGGTTGAAAGACAAACTAACGCACTCCGTACATCTTCGACACATCGTCCGTACGGCCAACGTGTGTCTTTCGTACATTGTGCTGGTGTCAGGTTTGGGCAAAACGTCAATTTTTCCATACGTCGCGCTTGGGAACCTTCATACGAATGGAATGCACGATCAGTACTTTTATTGCACGTTTGACAGGCGTTGGTCTTAGAACTTATGCGTGTTGGCTGTTCAAATGAAGCGGCACCCGTATGTTCGACCAGACTCAGATTCCATGCGTGGTATGCACGTTCGACGTACAGGTTGTACGTTGGGTGTGCAGTGATCTTACTCCTTCATGGTCACCATAACTATGTTCTCCACGAAAAAAAAAACACAGCGATTTGGGGAACGCCACACATCACACGACCAAAAAAATCCTACATCCACTAATGACCTAGGCTTAAAGGAGGTTGCTCAGGGTCACCATGACAACAACAGAGATGCTAACTGATGTTGTTGTTTTTTTTTTCTCATTTTTGCATTTCCCTGTTTGCAACAGTGCGTCAATTGAATGAATGGTTTTGCTTTGTTTTTATGCCGGATGCCCGTCCTGACGCCCCCGTGGCAAGCAACTGAACCCATGCTCTCCGCCATAAAAGGAAGAAGCATATACTATTACCCCACCAGGGATAACTGGGTGTTAATGGACTAAACCACTCTAATGTCTGTGTCTGAGTATCATGTAAAGAAGTATATAGAGATGGGAAGAGGCAAGTTAATCATCTCAGAGAATAGCTTCTCCCATCAAGTTGTGGTGACTTTAATCAAATTATGACCTTGTAAAGCATGCGCTTGTCATTTGGGAGCCTAATCTCCTCACTAATGACTAATTAGCCCCATCACCTGTTCCTCCAAGCCTCCATTACGACCATGACAAAGCTTGAAGATAATGGAATCATCACAAAAAGAGAGAGGATGAGGAGTTTGGGGGAGGGATACTTCCTTTGCAAAAACAATAGCAAAGTGGAGCAGAATGACATCAATCAAAAGTCAGGGAAGATTGATGAGACTGTATTTTAGAGGACAATGAGGATAGATAAATTCATTAGGGCTAATTAACCAAAAATAGCAGCTTTTAAAATCATCTCATCAATACCTTTGCGACAAAGCCCTTCAGATCCCACATCAAATAGTAATATATAACTCTTTAAAGGCCAACATATGTGTATGTGTGTAGATAGATATATATATACAGTAGATACATCTATATATCTGAATACTGAATGTCATTGTTCAATTCAGTTGTACTCTAATACAAAAAAATCCCCAGATGTTTAAAGTGCTCCTGAAAAAAGGAAAGCACGTACAGCAAAACACATACAGATAAAATAAGACAAGTAATTCCAGGTGGACACCCAAGTTTTAAGGGTATTTTGTTTTTTGTTTTGTTACACTTACAGGACGTCACTGTTTGTTAAAACATTGTCATGGATACATCCAAGAGCAAGAGGAGAAAAGGGCTTCCTTCAGTGCAGCTGCGGTACTTGGCGGCGGGCTTGCAAACAGGCTGCCCCCATTCATTCAGCCCCATTTTCATACCAGACACTCTCCCTGAGCGGACCACTCGCATCTGCCTAAACTACGCAGCAAGACTCCACAAATCTTGGAAAAAAAGGCCTTGAGGGGGAGATAGAATCAACTTATAGTAAAGTGACAAACTAACGCGAGTGTAAAGGGGGGCAACACCGGTGCGCCGCTCATTCCTCATCCTCTAATCATAAGAACATCTGGCTGGGAGAGGATGGAGGAAAAAATAATAAAATCCTGCCTCGGATTTGACACACATGAGCACCTCAATTAGTTCCTCAAAGATGCCCATGGGAGGGCCTGAACACAGCCAGCAGCTGTGATGCAACTACGATATCTGTAAAAATGCATTGTAATTTTAGTAGTTTGTACCTGAAGAGAGAGATATTGGCTCCTATTGGTATCCGACTTCTAAAACCATTTGAAAAGGGGCATATTTAGGGGCTGGCCTCAAAGGTATTCATTTTGAATCATAACATAGCTTTTTAGCAGTGAAAAGGGTACCTAGGAGCCCAGTGAGTGGCCCCGATAATGTCGTTCGGACTTTCAAAGATAATCATTGGCTCCTAATGGGATCCTATGTAGTGGCAGAATCAACATTTCCACTGTATGTATTTTTGTGTGAACTTTTCACTTCTCACTGTTGTTTCATCTTTATCGCACCTAGCTAGATATGTTCAGGTCGGCTTGTCCGCGCTATCTCGCAGCTGTCACCTCCTGAGAAGCGGGAGTGTCTACTCCCCTAGAGAAAAAAATCCCCACTCATGTACCTTCACACACTGATTATATATGCTTGTTTGTGTCGCTGTCGCTCGCACTTCCAGACAGACGGCATTGCTCTCTCTTCGATTGTAAATAAATCTTGACCTTGATTGTGCCTCGAAGCGTCGATAATAAAGTAGTCAAAAGACGACTTGGTTTCTGTGGACAACCTTTAATGATAGAAACAACTGCCAAAACACATACTGCTGACATCCTGAGTAAAAAAAGGCATTTTTAGGGGTAGGAGTGCTACTGTTGGAGTAGTACCCTTGAAAGGAACATACCTGTAGCTTATCGGTGTTTGAAAAGTTTATTTGGAATCCAGTAGGATAGACCTTCTGGGTAAAATAATGTGATTCTACATTAAGTGAGAGCAAAAGACTCCTACTGTGAGCCTACTTCTGACACCTGCAGAAAAAAGGTATGTTTAAGGGTACAGTGACCCACTACAAGTATCTTGGGAAGCCAAATGTACCTTTACAGCCACACTGGAGTCCAATCAACATCCCCCTGGGCACAATAATGTAGTTTGAAGAAAAAGGGAAAAAGGGATCTGACTTCTGACATCATTAGTTTCTGTTTCATTCAAGGCGACATGTGCCACTGCGGCATAAATAAACAAAACATCAGTTCTTTACTTTGCACTAATCCAATTTGATGTTCGACACAAACAGTTGCACCTGTCAGCTCTCATTTGGCAACCTTTGCACTTGAACTGATGCTGTGGGATCCATTATTATTATTGCTCCAGAAGATTAAAAATCAATTCACTGTTAAAAATCCAGACTGTTTGAAGAGTTCACTTTAAATGCTGCATTCATAGACTGTGGGAAAATGAGAAATCTCCATTTACATGTGGAAAACACATTTTCTGGTCTCTGCATCATTGTACCCATGCGGGTGCAGGTGTGGCAATACAGATGGGTTTGATGAAGATCCAATAATTTCGCTCCCCGCCAAGCGCAGGAGGGGCCCGACCCGGCAACTTGGAGACAAGCCCAGAGCGACTGTTTAGATGACAGCGCTAACATGCCCCCGCACCTCACATGTGGCCACTGTGGGAACACAGTCCTGAACACGCAAGACATAAAGTCGGAATTTGCTGCATAAAACTGTGTCATGGCTACTTAGTACAATTGGTTACTAGTAATAATACGAGAAGAAGATGGGAATTAAATCACACCGAAACACCATGAAATTAGTGCATCAGCGCCAGAACTACGTTTCATAACATAGAACCTTGTATAAAACAAGTCTTAAACAGGCTCTGCTACGGTTCTGATACTACTTTCGACGCTGAAAAATTCCTAGTGGTTAACTTCTTTTTACACTTGTACTAGTATGGCAATGAAGAATGCGAAGCCCGTCAATGACAACACACATACTTCTTTTTACACTTGTATGGCAGTGGGGGGAAAACTCAAATTACACTCTGTTGTATATATATTGTTTTAGTAGTGAAATAATAATAATTTCAAATACATTTTAATTTTAATGTAACAATTTTAAGAAACAGTATTCTAATATTGCAGCGATTGGCTGGCGACCAGTCCAGGGTGTACCCCACCTATCGCCCGGAGTCAGCTGGAATAGACTCCAGCATACCCGCGACACTAGTGAGGATAAGCGGCACAGAGGATGTGTGGATATTCTAATAATGATACGAATATTTTTTTTAATCAATAAAATAAAAATATAAAAATATAATTTAAAGTTAATTAATTGGGGCCACACGGTGGTCTAGTGGTTAGCATGGTGGACATACAGTCACAGTGGAGTTTGCAAGTTCTCCCCGTTCTCCAAAAACATGCATGTTAGGTTAATTGGTGACTCTAAATTGTCCATAGGTATGAAGGTGAGTGTAAATGATTGTCTATATGTGCCCTACGATTATCTGGCAACCAGTCCAGGGTGTACCCCGCCTGTTGCCCGAAGTCAGCTGGGATAGGCTCCAGCGTACCCCTGTAACGGATGCCAGCCTTTGAGGCTGCGCAAGTGTACGTTGGTAAACCTCACTCCCTCTGCCTTGCGCTGAACACACAGTGGACAGTCCGGGTTTTTGGCCGTGTGGTCAGCGCTCTCGCCTCCCATTACGAAGGTCCTGTGTTCGAGCCCTGGTGCGGGCGGTGCGAAACAGGGCGGGTTACACCCCCGCGACCCTAATGGGGAGAAGCATAGAAAATGGATGGATGGATGGGTTAATTAATTGTCATTTAATGAATCATTGTATAGGCTCCAGCATGCCCCCGCGACCCTAATGAGGATGAAGCGGAATAGAAAATGGATGTATGGATGGATGAATCATTGTAGACCTCGAACCTCCTATTTGTACCTAAATAGTAGGTAATTGCCTGCAAGTTTTCTAACACTGTTCTGTAAAACGATGACATTGTAAGTGCTTTCTGCTAATTGAGGCTTCATGTTTTAAGTAGTAGCGGTGTTGTACCCTTCCAACACAAGATGTGTGCTGTAAGGCGCTTCGTCGCTAACTGGCTTGATGGAGCGCCATGTCTTGTAATCTGGGATTAATTATACCGGAATTCACTGCTGCTGTCTTCTCCTGGCTGCTTTTCCAGGCTAATCTGGATGGATTTGGATTTGGATGGCAGCTGGAGGGAAGAGGGCAGGTATCACTTGATTGAGAGAGGAAAAATAGATGATGAAGAGGTGCAAGTTAATTGTTGTACAACATATTTATGCATGTCTGCTTTTTAATACAAAATACTTGCAAGTGGAGAAAGCTTGACAGAGGCTGTCGGGTGTTTACATTTAAAATATTTGCCTGTCTCAGGGATCTGAGAGGCGGGAGATAAGGCAGAGACGGGTCCTGTCACTAGCAGAACTGACTGCCTCCCACCTAAAGTCCTTTTTATTAAAACAACATTGATTTCTCACAGCTATTTTTTTTATTAGCCCACCACCACCACAGGAGTTTAATCAAAACACGTCAAAATATGTGCCAACAATCTCTAGCACTCACTTGCTGCATTGTTTCCTCACTATGGAGGAAGTGGGGACTCTAAGGACTTCCAGTTTGTTACAGTTTACAATTACTCATATAGTAAATGATGGAAATAGAATTAATCTGTTCCGGGGTCAATAAGGGGGTAGCCCTTTTTGAACATTTTTAGAAGTGTAAAAAGACATTAACCACTGTGTATTGTCTATGATGATGCATGACGAGAAAGGGATTTTGTGTTATTTTTCGAACATTTCCCTCCTGATTGGACTTATAAATCAACCAATACAAGCAAATGACCGTGGGTATAACACACTGATTAAACATGTCAAATATACATATTGTTATAGGAAAAATTAACAACCACAGGAAGCATACTTCGGGGATGTCATCTCCTCAGCTCTTCTTTTGGGGTTTTCACTGCAAGAATCAGAAGGTGGTTCACACCTATAAATACCTGGGAGTGCATCTGGATAATAAACTGGACTGGACTACCAATATGGAAAGGGCAGAGCCATTTCTACTTCCTCAGAGGGCTGGCGTCCTTCAACGTATGCAAGAAGCTGCTACAGATCTTCTACCAGACTGTGGTAGCTAGTGCCCTCCTGTATGCAGTAGAGTGCTGGGGGAGCAGTCTCAAGAAGAAGGACGCCACACACCTGGACAAACTGAGGAAGGCAGGTTCTGGTATTTGCACTGAGCTGGACAGCCTGACATCTGCGGCGGAGCAAAGGACACCTAGGAGGCTCCTTTCCATCACAACCAGCATCATCCAACGCACAGCATCATTTCCCAACAGAAGAGCAGTTTCAGTGGCAGATTACTATCACTGCCCTGCTCCACTGATAGACTGAGCAGATCATTCCTCCTCCACGCCAAGAGGCTTTTCAACACAACAGAGGGAGAGCGATAAAAACACATACAGGACTTATTACCTTATTATTAGGGATGCTCCGATTGTTGCCGATTCCAATACATCCAGGACGGAAATCGTCTGATACCCATACCGATCACATGAATTAATTATACATACGTTTAAAGGGGAAATGTCAGGACAATTCCAATGTCCCTTAACTGCCAGTGGACCCAAAAAATAGGTAATACAGTAGGTACTACAGAATATTATGTTTTTATATTGCTACAAATATGCCGCATTGTGCAGAACATCTCGTTAGCTTTCTGTTGCTAATGTTAATGCTAGACTAACTAGCGTATTCCATCAATCTATCTTCTTCTGCTTATCCAAGGTTGGGTCAGGGGGCAGCAGCCTAAAATGGAAAGCCTCCTTCTCCCTGGCTGCTTTGCCCGGCTCACTCCGGCAGGTCCTGAGGAGTTCCCAGGCCAGCTGAGAGACATAGTGTCTCTAACGAGTCGTAGGTCATCCCCAAGGCCTCCTACCAGTCAAACGTGCCCTGAATACCTCCTCATGGAGAGCTCCGGGAGGCATTTTAACCAGATGCCCGAGCCACCTCATCCGGCTCCTTTTTATGTGGAGGAGCAGTGGTTCTACTCTGAATTCTTCCCGGATGACAGTGCTCCTCCCCCTACCTACGATCAGGATCTTGATCTAGGCGATCTTGTCCTTTCGGTCACTACCCAAAGCTCATGAGGGTAGGAACGTAGATCGACCAATAAATTGAGAGCTTTGCCTTTCAGCTCAGCTCCCTCTTCACCTCAAGGGACCAATGCAGAGCCTACATCACTGCAGACGCCGTAAAAATCCGGCTGTCAATCTCACGTTCCATCCTACCATCACCTCACCTCCTCCACTTGGGGTAGGATCTCATCCCCGACCTGGACACGGCACTCTACACTTCAACTATGGCCTCGGAGTTGGAGTTGCTGTTCCCATCCCAGCCGCTTCACACTGTACTGCAAACCGATCCAGTAAGAGCTGAAGCCAGCAAGACCACATCACCTGCAAAAGCAGAGACCCAATCCTGCAACCACCATACCGGATCCCCTCAACTGCCTGACTGCTGCGCCTAAAAATTCTGTCCATAAATGTTATGATCAAAAGGGCAACACTGGCAAAGTCCAACCCTCACTGGAAATTAGTCTGACTTATTGCTCTGACACCAGTCATACCGGGAGTGAACCACCAGAATTAAGCGATCGGTAGCCCATACTCTTGAAGTACTCCCCATAGGATTCCTCAAGGAACACGGTCAAATGCCTTCTCCAAGTTTGGTTGGGCACACTCCCATGAATCCTCAAGAACCCTGCAGAGAATATAGAGTTGGCCCACAGTTCCATGACCAGGACAAAAACCACACTGCTCCTCCTGAATACAGACTCAACTATTCGGCAGACCCTGCTCCAGAACCCTGAATAGACCATACCAAGAAGGCTGAGGAGTGTGATCCCACGATAGTTGGAACACACCAACCTGTCCCCTTTCTTAAAAAGGATGACAACCACTCCAGTCTGCCCATCTAGAGGCACCACCCCGAATGTTCAAGCGATGCTATAGAGTCGTATCAACTGAGACGGCCCCACAGTATCCAGAGCCTTAAGGAACTCCGGGCGGCTCTCATCCACCCTCCGGGCTTGCCACCGAGAGTGCCGCCTTTTGATCACCTCGGCAGAGATAGTCCCCAGACACCGCTTCCTCATTGGAGGATGTGTCGATGGGACTGAGGAGTCTTTCTTCCACCGGTCTACATCTCAAAGTGAGGTCAGCAGCACACCATCCCCGCCATACATGGTGTTGACAGTGTACCGTTGGCTCCTCCTTAGACGGCAGATGGTGGTCTAGAATCTCTTTGAAGCTGTCCACAAGTCGGATTAAAGTGCATTTCTATTTTAAAAAATCAGATTACAAATAGCTTTTTTCATTGAACTGCACTTTTTTGCAACTTTTGTCCAATTTCTAATAATAAAAAATAAAAAATCAGAAGTCACATGCAAAGACATGCCGAGAGCCCTTTGCATTACGTTAACCATTTAGTCGTGACAAATTAATTAAAAAGAATAATTAAATAATGAACACATTAAATATGGCAATTAGAAACCGTGTCCTACATGAGTGAATTGGAGGGAATTTAATAAGGGGAAGCAAACGGTGCAGTGGAGTGTATTAAAACAATTTTTATTTAATGCCTTTTTCCCCCTCCACAATAAAATGCACAAGGGGGGAATGCTTGCAATAATGTTATGACTATAATATTAAAAAGCAAAGTAAGTAAAGGATTAAAAACCTGCTCTACACGCTTGCTTGAGTATAGTCCTATATGTTGTCAAGGGCGGTGGCCACTCCTCTGCTTGTTGCCTAGCAACATGGGGGAATGCCCAACAAGGAAGAGATGATCGGGTTAAATCCAAACTAATTCCTTCCGTACAAGATCTGATCTCCACCTGATGATGCAAGCACATTCAAGGACCAATCAGGTTCACAGGAAGTGATGAGATGACGCTACTTTATCTCAGCCTACTTCAACCAAACAGTACCGCTGCTTTCATTCTCTGGCCTGACCATATTCTGGAGAATTTTCCTGACATTTCTCAAGGAAAGTATTGAGCCGCTAGTAGGATTTTGCCAGAACTAGCTCAAAGATTTTTATATGACTTTAAAGCAATGTAGCACAGGGGCAAAGATAGAATATACAGGTAGTCCTGCGAGTTACATTCCTCGACCGTGATGTAAGTCAACTTTTGGTGGAAGTCAGCTCTTATACATAAATTAACTCCTAAGTCACTCACAGTGTCCACAGAACACATGAAAGACATACAATACAGTAAAAAAATACATAAATATAAAAATTAACAGTAATAAAAAAAGAACAATTCCTTACTTTTATCCACGTGGTTGTCTTGCTCACTGGGGGGTGTTACAAGGCGTGAGAGACAGGCTTATTGGGAGGAGGAAGTGCCAATAGAAAGGAATTGGCTCAGAATGAGACCTCCTTCTGACAATATCCATTCCTGTTTGTGTTGTTCAAGGCAACGTGCCAATGTAAACAATAAGTATGGATGACGACTGCAATGAATTAGTCGAGTATAGCCAATAAATGTAGCTTATAAAGCCTTTTACAGTGATTATTATATCAGAAATCGATACGCACCATGTTTAAGAGCGGGCCTTGGCAGAGGTGCGCCTATCCAGCGAGTGCCACGCTATTTCCATTCTGTGATCCGTAAGGCACTCCGAAGCGCCCCTGGGGAGGATGGGGTGCTCCGCTATATGAGAAATTGCCTCCCATTTGTCATGCATAAGTAAATAGACAGGCGCCTCTGCCTTTATCCACCTGTATTCCTATTGCATCAGCATTTATGTGCTATTTCAAACGTCCCCGTGCGTATGTCTTCATGGAAATTCACATCTCTTCATCTCGCAGCTCCAGCCAGGCGTAGTATAGTAGTAGTGGAGCTCAGGTGCAGCGAGTGTTAAAGCTGACTCGCTTATTAACACCAGAAATAGGACAAGAAGACATTCCAACTACAGACAAAGTAGAAACTAGATAAAAATGTGGAGGAAATATTGACAATTTTGGACGACTGGTCTATGATCTCCATTCTGCTTCATCCCAAAGTTCTTCCACAGGAACCGTGCCATCATGGAAGAGAAAAGGGCCTTACCCAAAGGTTTCCCACAAAGTTGAGATGCATAGAATTGAAAATATGGATGAAATATAGAAGATTTTGGAGGGCACGGCCCGTAATCTCCTTTATAGTTTGTGCTAAAAATCTTTAAGGCAGTTCTTCCTTACTGATTACGTCTTTATGGAAGAGAAAAGGCCTTCTACAAAATTTTCTCACAAACCTGGACACTAAGAATCAAAACTAAAGGAAAATATGCAGGAAATAATAAGGCCCGTAATCTCCATTCCAGTTTATCCCAAAGGTGTTTATAAAAGCTTATCTACCCTAACCACTGTTATGAAAGAGAAAAAGGGCCTCTGCCTCACTTTTACCACAAAGTTGGATGCCTGGAATTGAAACTGTAGAAAAATATATAAATAGAATAAATAATCGTCGTCTTAATTGAACGCTTGCAAATGATCCGACGTGAAATGCTTCAAACGACAGATTAACTCCTAGAATTCGGCACAAAGTCGTAAATGCCGCAGGTTGTTGCTGCTGGGGAAAAGTGCATGGCATTGCAGATTGAGCTGATACGCTAGGAGACGTACTGTATTAGCATGGCTGGAAGATAGATTTATTTTTTACAACTCTTTTTGAACATACCGAGTGTGGATGCAACATACTTTAATATTAGCACATCCTGCCTTTAAAGCGGTCTATGCAATTCATTGTTTGATTACGCCTCCGTGACCAGCAACCATTTGTGTGACAAAATACTATTAATATGCTTATGAAGGGCCAAAAGGCATCCCACAATTTCAACAAGCTGCAAAGCTAATGTATTCAGCATCTTTGAAGTAAGGGGGTTAGATAAGGATTTTATTTTTATCATAAAGAGCAGTGAAATACTCTCCTGTACTCCTGTTTACATTGCAAACAAAACAGTCTCCAGAACTCCACATGCTGTTTAACTTATAATAAAGACATGCTGTGGCTTTAACACCATGTTTGTTTACCATCAAACCTTGCTAATTAGCCTTGCTATTATGCAATTGTAAGATATTAGCATTACATCAACACTCACCTCGCGCACGCTAACTAATGGGATCCAATAAAAAAGCCCGCAGTGTCACATTTGTCTGCTTCCCGGACCGGCCGATATAATCGATGCCTTTCTAAAATTGTTCATACTAGAGAGGATCAATTGGCATTCTCCTCCCACATGTACACAAATAGAGCCATTGATGCTATTGAGTACCCTCAGGACTCGCTATGCTAATGTTGCTATATCTGCTTCCTTCTTTTACATCTCATAATGCAACATGGAGCTGCTCTGATGGAACATAACACCTTAGGCTTTGGAGGAATTCTCACTATATATATATATATATACAGTATATACACACACACACGCTCTTTAGCGTTCCAGGACAAACTTTCCAAACGCTGCTGTTGTTTTCGTTTAGCCTTCCCACTAAAGCCTTTTGATTGCTATTTGTCTGTAGATGAGGAGCTTTGTTTGTGCCTGATTCCCGGCCTACCTGTAGCTTTTGTGTCTTGAAATCCTTCCAGAAAATATTCATGGATTTCATGGATTGTCATGTATTTTGGTTAAGAAAAAAAATGCATATTTTGAGCACCCTTTTACTGGTTTTGCACCAGGAAAATACTGAAAAAGGAAAATACTCTGCATCCCCCTGACTATCACATTCACATTGAGCTGTAGCCCCCTTATGGTATTTGGCCTTCCACTGTGATTGGTGGCTTGAAAGAATGGGATATGTCATACATACAGTCGTCCCTCGTTTATAGCAGTTAATTGGTTGCAGACCCGACCACGATAAATTTATTTCTGCAATGTAGGCGTCAATGTAAGCAAATGGAATATTTACATAGTTAGCGCGTAGAAAACCTGTTTAGGACTTTCTAAATACGCTTTTTAACATCATTAGAGCCCCGTCGACATGAAATAACACGCCTATAGTCGCCTTTACACTCCTCTTATTCATTGTTTATAACACATTGTGTAACTCTGATGCTGCCCTGACTCGAGACAGCTAACAAGATAGCAAGCTAGGGAGCTAACCAGTTAGCCTCGAATTTATTGCTTCTAAACCTAAGAAGCCAAAAACATACCACTTGCACATGGAATGGGACAGCAACTTTTTTTCATGCGGTGTTAAGGTAATGTAATGTAAGGTAAGGTAATGTCTCAGTGTTTTGTGTGCCCAGAATACTACATATAACTTGTATTTTAATATCTTTTGACTGATAATAGGCCGCAGTCTACCACAAAACAGCGATCATTTATTAATTCAAACATTTCTGAAGAAAAAAAAGGCGATATAGCGACGGAGCGATAATGGAACGTCAATATTGCAAGAGACGACTGTCCTAGCATAAGTATTGGGACACACCTCAATATTCAATAATCAATCAGAGATCTGTAGTCTCACTTAAAAGTGTAGTTAAGCGTAGTTTTTTTCTGAGAATTTGAGCTTTTATGCTGCTTTAAAAGCATGTACAATCCTGACGACAATTTTAAGACCAGTTGAAAAATTGCAAGAGTTTGCATTTTGCACTGTGGGATCTTCTAAGTAGAGCTTCAAAATGCAAAAAGAAGAAATGGGAGTGATACAAAATAATTCTGAGTATGCAGTTTATTGCAAACAAGCATTCATTTGAAATAGGATGTTAATCAGCTGCTCAAGCGTTGAAGACCACAGCCTTTAAAACCCAAATTGCTGGCAAACATGTGGATTCAATGTCATTTTCTGTCAGGTATTCACACACTTTGATGGCAAAGGCAAAAAAGCTTTCTCTTTTTGAACGAGGTCGGGTTGTTGGGCTATCGAAGCGCTGCTGACGTTGGACGCAGTAAGATTCATTTGAAACTTCTTAAAAAATCCTGAGGCTTATGGAACAAAAAAATCAATAAAGTGGTAGACCCAAACAAATGTCACCGGCCCTGAGCTGGAAGACCCAATTGGCTGTCCGTCAAGACATGGGACGATCCTCAACCCAAGTGAAGGTTGCTACTGGTGCCGAAAATCAGCTTGTAAATGAGTTTAAAATAACTCAATAAATGTGATTTTAAATCCATTACTTTTTAGGTGTATTTGCACACAGTACCAGTATCGGATCGGTATCGCCTATACCAACCGGAATATTACCGTGTATCAGATTGGAATGGAAATCGGTGGTATCACACATCACTATTTTATACAGCTTTATGGCATATTTTCCCCCAAATTGTGGTCAAACTGTGAATTGTGCAAGCTCAGGGCCAATTAGCTTTCAAGGTTCCACTGAATTAATTAACATTGTTTATTATGGTTGCATATTGCAGAGAAGTGGAATGGCTATTGCATACAGGTACACGTTCACTGTAATTGTTTTGGTAGTGTGCTATGAGAACATTATGTAGCTAACCTACACACACACACACACACACACACACACACACACACACACACACACACACATACAGTGACTGCAGATATCGGAGCGGCGCACTGGAGGTAGTAAACCAGCATTGAGCAGTAATGTTGCACAGCCTCGGGGGCTTATTAGGAGGCATAAAAGCCGCACTCTGCCTTCATTCATATTCCCCATAAACACACCATGGCGCCACTGCTTCTTTTGCGGGCCAAAACATAAGCCAGTGTTTTGTGCTGCATGATTGATTTGCAAAGTAGGCCGGCACTGCAAAGACAGCGAGGATTTGCCTCTTCTGTGTGCAAACGCAAATTGCAGTGTCAGATCGCCGCATGGATGTTGTTTGTCTGGCACAGACTCAGCATGGCGCCAATTTTTTGGGCTTTTTTCTCTTTACAACTGACGTAATCTGCAAAAATTGGAACTTGCGTTGATTAAAGCAGTCAAGGAGGGACAAAAGACGGAGGACATGGACACTGCCAAAGTGGAAATCATGGCCTGTAATGAATAGCACATGCAAGAATGGAATTAAAGGCAGAATAAAAGAAGTACTACTGAATCTGAAGCGCTGCCAGTATGACAATTTATAACAGGGTCGGACTACCAACATCAAATTCATCATATAACAACTTTTATCAACTCAAATAATGTGAAAAATGGGCATGTTCTTCTCTGTGGAAAGATGACCACATTGCCAAAAAAGTCCCACACACATGCAAAAATGGTTGTTCCCTCGGGCTGCAACTAACAATTATTTTAATATTCAACTATTAAGCAATTCCTTTTTGTTGATAAGTCAACTAAAGCTTACCTCGGAGGTAGTGATGGTGGTGAAGAAGACAACAGAACACCAGGGTGTTTGATGCTCATGCACAGCCGTCGCGTTGCCGTGAAAAATGAGCTCGGCTTTGCAAAGTTTACGAAGTTTACAATGTCACCGACCTCTCGCTTATTGTCATTACAATCTTGCCACACTTTAGAGTGTTTGGGTCTGCTTGTTATCATTTCAAAGTAGTATGGGTGTTCCATCTAACTAAATACAGTGGTGCCTTGGTTAGCGTCATTAATCCGTTCCAGAAGGTTCGACTGAAACCAAAACGGACTCTAACGAAGGCACGTTTTCCCATAGAAAAGAATGTAAATCCAATTTATCTGTCCCAGACACCCAAAGATTTTAACACAAAACACATTTTATAGACAATAATTATAGTTTCACATGCAGAAAATGATGCAAAAAATGCAAATGACAAATGAATGGACAACTCAACATTTAACATCAGTTTTACCTTGATTTAACTCTCTTTGCAAACAACTAAACAGAGGACGGTTAGCGTGGAGGGAGGGGGAGGAGAGGAGATAATGCTTGTAGGGCAATCCCTTTTTTTAACTGTTACTGCACCCATGTGGCACAAAAAGAAATCTATGCAGAGGTCTGTTGGAGACTTTTTAACATTCACAGTTTTGCATTCAAAAAACAATGCCACAAACATGAGATGGAGAAATGAACATTTAACGTCATTTTACCTGTCGTGGACACCTTTGGCAAACAACAATTGCTGCACTTGCAGCCTCGCCATTCCTAACAATGCTGTGTATGCCTGTTGTTTGTTTTTTTTTAACACATGAAGGCAAGCTGTTTTTCGTTGATCCACACCAGCAACAACTTCTCAACATCTTCGATGGTTCGTGGTCTGTGATTTAACACCATTACTCCTTTCGCAACATTTGCTCACTTGATTACGTTGTTATTCTTCAGGACGGTACTTTATCGTTGATGAGCCCCCAGTACATCCTGGCGAGATCAGCAACACGGACACCATCTTCGAACCTTGCGATGACTACTTTCTTGAATTCAATAGTGGTCTGCACCCTCTTTGGAATATTGCTGTCACTCTCAACCTTCTTTGGACTTATAGCAGTTTATTTAGAGTTTGTCACACTCTGTGAAAAAATGCACGGACAGCTGTCATCAATGCCGGGGGTCCATTGTTTGGCCACTTCATTCCGGATGCCTTAGATGTATGAATGTGCCTTACAGGTTGCCGTAGTAAAGTGTGAACTAGGTATGGCGAGATTTTGTCTTGGGCGGGTGATCCAAGCTGGCTGCGTAAAGAAAACCAAGCACAAATACAACAGTTTGTTACGTGCGCCATATTGCACGCCAAGCAAAGAGAGGCAAAATTTTGGATGGTAACCGAAAAACACGCTAACTGGCGCGGAGATTAACCGAGGTACCACTGTACGTGACAACGAAGCGAAAAATGTACAGTGTAATAATATGTCACGTTCATACCCAACTACAGGTATTAGCACCTCCGATCAAAGGGAAGTGTAGCTTCCTGTAGTTGGGTATGAACGACTCTGATACTCTGATACTGGCTGATAATGGCAAGCCAGTATCAGAGTCGTTCATACCCAACTACAGGGAGCTACACTTCCCTTTGATCGGAGGTGCTAATGGGAGGAGAGGATTAGACCACCACTCCTCCCAGGCTTAGTGTAAGGAACCAATAGGAGGAGGGTGTTGGCACACCAATTCCGCCCTCTCTTACTGTATTTAAGGCCTAGGCTACCAGCACTTGTTAGTTCGCTGACGAAGCTCTTCGGATGAGGAGCGAAACGTCCGACACCTTCTTCACAGAAGTACAGATGACGTCTCAAGAAGCCTTTCCCTCGATGGACAACTCCTGTACGACTGAGAGCCTACACAGACGCTTAGAGCTCGCAGCGACATGAACACAAGTCAATATATGATGGTATATGATGGTAAGTCATTACTGGAATTACAACAGATAAGCAGGGTGGATTACTGCAATTGGCTGGCGGCCAGTCCAGGGTGTACCCTGCCTCGTCCGAAGTCCGCTGGGATAGGCTCCAGCATACCCCCGCGACCCTAATGAGGATAAGCGGCACACAAAAATGGATGGATGAAAGCAGGGTGGATTATGTTGAGGCGGCTTGGCGAAACACCTGCAACATCGAAGGCACAGCTGCGTACCACCGCCAGAGCGGGAGGGAGATGGAGGCGGCGCCACAGGAGACGGAAGCGCCGTAGTCTTGGTAGCTAGACGACCACATTAAAGCCGAGGCCGTGACTCAGATCTCCATCTGTTCAATCTTTAATTATCATTCATTAGTAGTGAGTATCTGTACATGTTATAATTTAACATGCATTTAATACGTCTGTGAGGCATGTTAAAGCGTCAAAAATCAGCATTTTTATAGCTGTGTCCACTATTCACATTTTTTTGCTATTCTCGGAGATCTACTGTGCTTTAATGAAGTAACTTTGTTATGCTTGTCCGAAACAAGTAAACATTATGATTGTTTGTAGCATAAAGCACCATAAGTATATTTTCAAGGGCAAGGGTATGACAGTAAAAACCTGCCCCATTGGCAAGCCATTGTACTGATGTGCATCATCATCATCATCATCGACAGTCAAATGAAACCAAACCAAACCAAGCCAATCACTTCAAAGCATCTCAAGCTGCAATTAGTCACCAACGTGTGGGCTGAGCCTGTCACATCCACGGCGGGATGCGCTTTGCTGCTACAAGCGAAGCAAGCAGCGACTGTGAGAACATTCAAGCCTTGTTAAACATGTGCCCCCCCCCAGGCAGCCAGCAGATAAGATGACAGATATCAAAGTCCTTATTGCCCTTCTTGTCACACAGAAAATAAAAGAAAAAGTTTACCTCTTGACAAGTGATGAGAGGAACAAGCTGGCATAATTCCTGGATGTTGTATCAGTGACAGGACACCGTGGGATACTGCTGCCCTCGGCTGCATGGAAACGCTCCAAATGTGAAGGTTTTGACAACTTGGGAAACAAATAACATGTGTACAAATATTCAAGTAAACTGCGACAACTCCAGTAAATACAGTAAAGCACCAATATTGCTGTATATTAGTCCAAATTTTGCATTTATTAACGATAATAGCCCTTTGTTTGCATTGTCTCAGGGTAACAATGGTTGTCATTAGCATGCCAAAACTAGCTTCTCACGCCATTACACCATTTAACCAATTGTTGTTGACCAATTTAAAGTGTTACGCGCAAGAAAGAAAGAAGCCAAAATGTACCACTTCCACATGAAATGGGAGAACTTGTTTCCCCCCCCCTCTATCATGGCTGTTGATAGCATTCCAAAGCAACAGGAGGTGCCTTAGCCCCTCACTGTTTGGCCATTAATTTAAAGTTAGTTGCACCCGAATATCACAAAAGGTACCAAAAATTGAATCAATTGATGGTTTTTCACAACCAAATATGTGGATGCAATTTTTTCAAAAAGTCAGCAACCTAAAATGTCAAAAATACATAAAACATATTACGAAATAATGTCAATGAAAATAATAAATTTGTTATGTTTACAACTTTAGTTAAATTATGTTTACTAATACATTAAAAAAATGTAAAATTGTATAGGTGCTGCACTTCATTTACTCTAAAAATCACAAAAAAGACCCAATGCCTGAATGCAATTTTTACAAAAAGTCAACTGCCTAAAGGAAAAAAAAACAAGGGCTGCCAAATTACTGATTTTTAAAAATCAAATGAATCACAGTTTTCAAATTAATTAATCACGATTAATTAACATTTGCATCTATGTCTGATATATGCCGTTTTTTTTACTGTATTTTATTAACAGAAAGATAAATAACAGGACAGGATAATATATTTGATCATATATTTGTATGTATTAACTGAACTGGTGAGTTGTGTGTGGTGAGAATGAAGTGTCATTCCGACAAAGAATGTTTGTGAGTTGGAGATACAGTACATAGGTGGTGTTGGAATTGCAGTGCTGTTCATGTGTTCAGGTCAGAATAAAGTTATAAAAAAGCATCCGACTGTTTGACTCTGTGGGGGGAGCTACACCGTGCCTCCTTCAAAATTTAACATATCTTCTTTTTCAGAGTGAGAACGCCGTTGAGTTTGGGTCGTAATGATCAAGTCAGATTGGTAAATATGAGCTTGCGTTTCTTCAGTTTTTTTTTGGTGGGGGGTTATTGGCCCGTGGAACATTGTAGAAATAACTAAATAATAAATAAAACCAAAAAACCCAGCAAAAATGGGAAAAATAGAGCAAAAAGGAAAAATGTACAGAAGAAGATGAAATGCTGATACAGCGGTGCCTTGGTTAACGTCATCCCTATAAGGTCCGACGGACTCTAACCAAAGCAAATTTTCCCATAGAAAATAATGAATCAACAATTAATCCGTTCCAGTCACCCAAACATGTTAACACAAAACACGTTTTTATACGCAATAATTATAGTTTTGCATGCAGAATGACAAATGAATGGACAACTGAACATTTAACATCACTTTTACCTAGTTTTGTTGGAACCCCCCCCCCCCCCCCCACACACACACACACACACACACAAAACCATCATTTAACAAAATAACACAAAATAAACACATTATTCTGCTGCAACCACAGTTTGCAAAAATGTAAAAAATATATAAAACTAAATATGAACCTACTACAACCAATAAACATGTATCTGTGTAGGCTCTCAGTCGTACAGGAGTTGTCCATCGAGGAAAAGGCTTCTTGAGACGTCATCTGTACTTCTGTGAAGAAGGTGTCGGACGTTTCGCTCCTCATCCGAAGAGCTTCGTCAGCGAACTAATAAGTGCTGGTAGCTTAGGCCTTAAATACAGTAAGAGTGGGCGGAATTGGTGTGCCAACACCCTCCTCCTATTGATTCATTACACTAAGCCTGCATCCTAAAGACAAGGCTCCAAACCAAAAACAGAGCAATGTGGTCTATTCCATCCACTGTAAAGATGAGGAATGCAAAGAGCACTACATTGGGGAAACTAAGCAAATGCTCCAAAAAAGGCTTTATCAACATCGCAGGGACAATGCTAGTGGTCCTCAATCAGCAGTACATCTACACCTGAAAGCTACCAATCACTCTTTTCAGGACAGCGAGGTAAAGATTTTGGCCAAAGAAAACAGATGGTTTGAAAGAGGAGTAAAGGAAGCTATTTTTGTCAAACAACAGAACCCATCATTGAATCGGAATGGTGGTTTGAGGTTTAATTTGGACCCTGTGTTCAGCAGGTTACTGAGACCAAAACCCACAGCTCTTAGTCTTGCAAATGAGGTGAAGGCAGGGCCGAGCCAGAACAATAGATGCTAACGAGCCAGTATCAGAGTCATTCATACCCTATTCAGGGAGCGACACTTCCCTTTTATCGGAGGTGTTAATAACAGGATAGGATTATACCACTACTCCGCCCAGGCTTAGTGTAACGAACCAATAGGAGGAGGGTGTTGGCACACCAATTCCACCCACTCTTACTGTATTTAAGGCCTAAGCTACCAGCACTTATTAGTTCGCTGACGAAGCTCTTCGGATGAGGAGCGAAACGTCCGACACCTTCTTCACAGAAGTACAGATGACGTCTCAAGAAGCCTTTTCCTCAATAAACATGTACTTTGCCAGATTAATATAGAAAATGAAAAATGAAACAAAAAAATAACCACTGCGAGGAAGTCTTTTAAGTGTTTGGTGACGTGAGCTGTTTGACTTCGGATGCCGCAAACATGCTACAGTAAGTTTGAATGCTCATGTTTTGTTGTTGGAACCACAAATGAGTGTTGTGGATGTAAAATGAGACAGGCAGAAACACCAAGTGTCACCCTCCATGCGCCGCCAGGTTGATAACCGGGCAGCGATGACGAAAAAAACGATGACGGAGCCCCTACGTCACATTCACTTACCTCTAAAATGGGCTTCTCTTTAAGCCGTAATATTCAAGAGGTTTTGCACCCTTGTCTCGGGAAGGTCCATCGCCTTTCTCCTTTGTGCGATTCATGTATTTCGTTAAGTCATGTATCTCTCTCTCTCTGTAATAAAGAAACGCTGTTGCCCTAAAATGGCGCCCCCGGCCTACAATGCATTGCGCTATTACGTGCAAGTCTCGCAAGATTTCGTCTTGGCCGATGATGTGATCCATGATGGCGGTTTTGGACGCTAAACAAGTGGGCAAACGCAAGCCAAGGCAAATTTTAGCAAAAATGTTCAATGTTAACCGAAAAACGCCCTAACTGGGTGGGACATTAACCGAGGTACCACTGTAGTACTAATAACTGATAATAAGTCAAAGCTTTGTCTTTATATATATATATATATATATATATATATATATATATATATATATATACAGTATAACGTGCTTTTGTAGCCTTTTTACATCATTTTGCACCCCTGGCTTCGTGGGACATTTTTCTATCAATTTTTTAATACAAATTTCGGCAGATATTTTGTCTACTTTGCTTTGAAGTGACAAATAAATAAAGAGGCTCCTTGTCTTCTGCGTATTGAAACACACTGAAACTTGTCTTTTTTTACCCTGTTTTCTCCTCGCACCTCTTCTGGGACAAAAATAATGACTATTAAAAATTGCAACCTCCCCACACGACGCTCTACTTGCAGCACTTTCTGCTGTTAAAGAGTAATGAGCAACAGAAGGAGCATCTTCGGCATCTTCATAAACTGTCCTAAACTTTGGGGACTGCATGTATTCTGCGCTGGATAATTAATGGCTGCAGACAAATGGCTGCTTGATTGAGCGACTCATCCTTCTATTTTCAATCACCATCTGCTGCGTGGCGCAGCAAAAAAAACCCTAAAAAAAACGTTAATTACCTCGAGCGTGCCCGAGACGTATTAATTAGAGCAACGGCAACAAAAAGGATTGTTTTAGGGATGATGTCTGTAGGTTTTAGTTGATGAATTAGCATCCAGAAGCTTTGCTAATGTGTTGTTTTGATGGCATGCTTGATGGCATCCTACCTCGCTGACTCCAGGCCAACGATGCCGGGCCTTTATGACCACATGGAAAGATGGCGGCCGTGCCTTCACTGTGCAACACCATCATTGCTAATTATATAACTTTATTTATCCGTACACCCTCTGTACTTGCAGTTTTCGCTGAATAAGGCAACGAAAATATTGGAAACACTGCACATAATGACTTATAAAATCCAAGTATTATCATACAAACTATACAATAAAATAATATATCAAAAATGAAACAATTATGATTCATACAAATGCAGTAAATAACCGTTGTTAACGTGTGGATGTCATTAGATGTTGAAGTAGTGTCACTAAATGGATGTTTCTGGAAGATCTCTGTCTATTTTGAGGACTTTTGAGACATAAAACCACTCACAGGGACCTCCGGCTTCAATCTACTTCCATTGAAATTCCAAGGCTCGCAATCCTGCGCCGTTTTCCTCACATTTGTCGGATCAAGGCGCCATAATGGCTCCGTTCAAGCATTCCTGATGGCTGCAAAAGAGAGAGTAGCTGAGTGCTCTCTTCTTTTATTTTCTAAATCCCCGGCCCCTCTCTCTTTCTTCAGACCCGGGCTTGAACCCACGACTCACCTACAGAGAACCATCATGCCGTAATAGACGCTTCCACATGGACAGTTATTGTTTGTTTACTACTATTTATGTCAATGTACAGTCTGTGGAAAATGGCTCCATAATGTAATCAGTCATCCCCAGCTGTCCCGCTCTGCCGTCCATCAGGCTAATGACCATCCGGAACTGTTCGTCCGTCCTCCCCGCCGTCACAAGGCCGTGAGCTCATTCCTATGTCTGGAAAACTAAAGGAATAAATGTCGATTCCTGGAAAATGGCGCTACTTTGAACTATAAGCATTGACTGTCAAATTTATTGTTGAATAGTTAATAGTTATTTAATATTTTAAATAGTATTATAAGGAACCGCATTAAGAAAGCAGACTACCGGCGTTATTTTATGGTTGGAAACACTAATAATGATGATATGAATGAGGTACTTTGTAAATATTGGACCAAAATTGGAAGAAGACATTCCAAAATTCTGGACAATGCAGGAAAGGGATGAAACCACAGATAGGAATCCTAATTCCATGTTTCTCACTGATGTAACTAAAAAGGAAATCACCTGACATTGTCAATCATTGTAAAGCAAAAACATCAACTGATTGTAACAGAATGGAAATGGAAACAATAAAAAGGGTTATCAATGAGATCGTAGAACCGTTAACATATACAGTATCAGTAACTTATCATTTCAGACTGGAAGGTTTTATAACAAAATGAAAATAGCTAAAGTAGTTCCAATTTTTAAAAATGGAGACAAACATAAATTTACAAATTACCGACCAGTTTCCTTATTACCCCAATTTTCTAAAATTATCGCGAAGCTATTCAATAACAGGTTGGACAAATGTATTAATTAGAATGAATTACTAGCAGGTAGTCAATACAGATACAGAGCTAACATTTCAACCTCCATGGCACTGATTGAAATCACGGAGGAAATGACTAACGCTATAGATCACAGAAAGTGTGCAGCTGCAGTATTCATGGAGCTTGCAAAAGCCTTTGATACAATGAATCACGACAACAAAATTAGAAAGGTACGAAAGGTTACGTAGCAAACAGAAAGCAATTTGTACAGCTAGGAGAATACACATCTGCAAGTTAAAATATTACATGTGGAGTACCCCAGGGGTCAATCTTGGGACCAAAACTGTTCAACTTGTATAGCAATGTCATCTGTAAAGTAACGAAAGACTTAAAGATGGTATTATTTGTGGATGATACTACTGCCTTTTGTTATGTGGAAATCACATGAGAGCTACTTAAAAAAGTCACGGATGAAACGACCATATTGAAAAGATGGTTTGAAAAAACAGATTATCCTTGAACTTAAGTAAAACTAAAATAATGCTATTTGGAAATAGCAGAAAGGACTTGTATGACCAAATACAAATAGACGGAGTAGACATTGAAAGGGTGAACGAAAATAAGTTTCTGGGCATCATAATAGAAGAAAAAATTAGCTCGAAATCTCACATAAAAAATATACAACATAAGGTGGCGAGAAATATTTGTTCTTTCTCAAAAATCACTCCACACTCTTTGCTGCTCTCTGGTATTACCATATCTAACTTACTGTGTGCAGATATGGGGTAATAACTATAAAAGCAATCTTCACTCGCTAAATGTACTGCAAAAAAGATCAGTGAGGATAATTCATAATGCCGCGTATAGAGAACGTGTATTTTCAAAATCACAAATACTAAAATTCGCTGATTTTGTACATTTTCAAACCACTAAAACAATGCATGAAGCTAACATAACATGCTACCCAAAAATGTCATACAATACTTTTCTACAAGAGATGATCTTAGAGAAAAACTAAACTTGCAACCCAATATGCAAGAACAAAGCTAAAAACTCACAGCATTTCAGTATGTGGAATTAAATTCTGGAATGGAGAAAAGAACTCAAACAAGCGACCAAGATGAGTGAATTGAACAAACACTACAAGCAGTTGATGTTTGCAAAATACAAGGAACAAGAGTCTCTATTCATTATTATTTATTTATTATTATACTGATTATTATATTTATTGTGGTGCTTCTTTTTTTAATTACAGCGTAAAGCTGTTAGAGGCCCAGCCTGGCCCTTTAAGAAGAATTGCATTGTGGGAAGTCTCTGTAGGCCGTTGTCAATCACTCACCTTTGTGCCGCCATGGCCATTTGTCCTGTGTCATTGCTAGCATGCTTGCTTGCTTGCTAGCTTGTAAATGAATCTTTGTTTTGAAGGTAATATGTTTTAATGAGGATACAAAAACGCTACAGTACAGCGGAACAGCACCAGGATGAAAAGGCAAAGTCACATGAGTGAAATACACGTGAGTGATTTAATTTTTTTATGTCTGACCAGTAGATTGATTATTAAAATTCAAACAAAGGTTTGAGCTTTTTTGAGAGTGTTTAAACAAGAGAGAAATATGAGAAAATGTTATTGCCTGTCTGAGAAAAGTGTATAAAATGTGCGGTGAGGGTTTCTTACAGCCCTAAATCATACATAATAATTGTAAAAAAATAAAGTTGGCTACTTCGCGAATTTCACTTATTGCGGGCTATTTTGGGAAGTCGCCCTCACTAAAAGATGCTTCTGTGAGAGGTTTGCTGAGTTTCTTATTGGGAGGCCCTTCCATATTGAGACTGACCACAAACCACTGGTGCTACTGCTGGGTTGCAAGATATGAACCACATCGGATATGAACCATATCGTGGAGGATATGAACCATAACCACGCATGTCTTCGCATGAGATTCATGAGGTAGTCCTATTGTATTTCACATGTGTCAGGAAAAGACATTACAAACGCAGATGTGGTATCGAGAGTTCCACTTGCAGAGACAGATGTTCAGCGAATAAAAGAAGAGAAAATGAATCTGTATGTCAACACAGACATATCGAACATGCCAGCCACTGAAAAGAGTCTAAAGCAAGATCAAGATGCTACTCTTCACCAGTTTCTGCCCAGAAGGCCAGCCAGATGGTCTTTCATCCATATCTGCCATTCATTCAGGTGAGCACGCTGTTCAAAATGGTCTACTGTTCCCTGGAAGTAGAATTGTAATTCCACCAGTGCTCAGAGGAGAAATATTAACACAACTACATGACGACTGACAGTGAAAGACGGTGAAAGATGTGGAAGATGTGAAAAGTGAAAGACAGCTGTGAAAGAACACATTTCCGAGAGACCATGGTGATCTCTCGGTGATCTTTTACAATTAGAAAACAAAACAAGTTACCGGACAACTAGAAGCATCTGGTAGTCGACATGAACAACAGACTGGACTGAAACGATAATAGCGTCCTTCAATGTGTGCAGCAAGCTACTGGAGATCTTATACCAGATCTTAAAAGGACATAAACCTGATGGACAAACCAATCCGGAAATCAGAACAAATGATCCGCACTCAGTTGGAGACATTTGTGACAGTGAGAGACAAGAGGACACTGGAGAAACTGCTTTCCATCATGGACAACGCCGCCCATCCGCAATAGAGGGGCAGCGGAGCTCATGCTCCAACAGACTCCTCCAGTTCCGCTCCCACAGTGCCCGCTACAGGACTTCATTCTTTCATGCCATCCGGCTCTACAATAAGATACAATAAGATAATCCTGTATTAATCATCAGTCATACAACACATTATTGTACTGTTTTTAGTCCTCTCTTTCTGTATAGTGTAAATTTACTGGTATTATACAGTATGTCTACTCATTATTTGTTAATATACAAATCTATATTCTTTCTATTTTATATATTTCATTCATATTGTATTGCATTATTTGTAGTGTTTTTCTTTTTCTTTTGCTACTGAGCTACTACAACCAAGCAGCAGCGTAATGTCTAAGTGTAAGTCTAAACATGGCATGATTGTTGCGTTGCGTATTGAAATAGCCAAATTAACCCAAGTCATTAACATCTGAAATACATTTTTGCACGTCACGGCATACCAGATATTGTGTGTTTTGACAACGAGCCCTAGTTTGCATCAGAGCTTTTGGAAGAAGAGGGGTTTTAGCCGCGTCACTTCCAGCCTCCACTTCCCACAGAGTGATGGTGAGGCTGAGAGGGCGGTTAGATCAGTCAAGAATCTTCTAAAAAAAAAAAAAAAAGCAGAAGATCCCAATCTTGCACAACGCTGCTCCTCTGCTGAATGGTTCATAGTCCTGCCGAACTCCTCATAGGCAGAAAGATAAAGACACAAGTTCCTGTTGTCCCATTTTAGCTCAACCCAGGATGGACAAACACGTACGGTGAGCAAAGGAAGCAGAGTTTAAACTACACCCGCCGCCAGAGAGCCTGAGACCTGGTGCCTTTGTATCCAGGCATCAAGGTGTGGGTCAAAGATGCGTAGCTGGTACTCCAAGATCCTACATCATTGAAACACACTGACTCCCACACCCACCGCATCACTGGGTTTGGAGTACCAATACTGCTGTGGGCACATCAGAGACAGAAACAGTATATGCAGCCACAGCCACACCTGGTACGAATCATCAAAGTACAGTCCAGCATATGTCAGTGGAGGGCCAAGACACTGCGGGTTTTCTCTCCAGCTAGTTTCTCCAGCAGGTGATTTCCTTGAGGGAAGGAGCTCATTCCTTCCCTCAGATTGAATGCGGTGTTGGTCATTAAAATCACCTGCTTTGGTGACCAGCTGGAAAGAAAACCTGCAGTGTCTCGGCCCTCCATGCCGCGAGTTTGACACGCCTGTACGGGATGGAGCATCTCCACCAGAAGGACATTGTGTAGCAAACTGAGTGAGCGGAATAACAGCAGAACAACCTCTCAGCAATGGTTTTGGAAGTCTACCCCATCCCCTATTTCACACACACACACACACACACACACACACACACACCTTCCACACTGATGAAAAAAAGAAAGAAACAAATGTTCGCATTGTTGTATCACAATGCTCGCTGCTTTTGAAAATGAGAACGTAAAAAGCGTGTGGTACTGAATTTCGTTGCTCCTGCAGCCTACAATTAAAAAAATGCAGAACGTTTTAAATGTTACATATACAGCTGACAGACGGGAAGCGCTAAATGATATTTCCTCATGCAAACGTTCTGTGAGCATGCTCAGACGCTGTTATTTCAGAAAGGAGGATGTGGCGTGACGTGGGTGTTCTACGAGGTACGAACCCGTGTTGCAAACTGGAAGATAAACGGCAAACGCGTCTTCGTCTCATCTCTTTCTGCAGTCCAGATTGCTAAGTTATTTGTACAAACGCAACAGTTAATACAAAGTAGTGTTCCTGCTTTGACAAAGACGATTCAAAAATCAAGAGGGTTCTTTCTGACGTGCTTTTGAGACAAAAACACAGGGAATGCCGGACTGTCTAATGCAGTGCAATCAAAATCAGTAGGGTTCTTGTTTTAGACGCATAGGAAATACCAATCAAAAGTATGGAGACACTTTCCCATGTTGTATTCTTACGTAGTTAATATAGTTAATACATAGTTGGGTTGAGAAAACAACAAAAATCAACACTCAACCTTGAAGGAAAAAGTGGAGACGAGAACCCGTGTTTTTTTTTTTTTGTTGTTTTTTTGCGGCATCTTTGGCCTTGTACTCCAAGATAATCACCTCTTTTTAATTACTGTGATAGCATCTGAGATGCCGCTTCAATGTCATGTTCTCCATCAACGGGGAACGCTCCAGGCTGTCTGAAATCCAGCAACGCATGCTCGTAGATGATCACGATGTACCCCACTCGGCATCCTGCAACAGTGAATGATGCTTGAAGTGTACAGTCCTTCATAAAAGTGACTTACAGTATATCATTTCATGGGACGACATTGACTAAATGGCACGTTGGTACAGTGTAGCCACTGTACAGCTTATATTAGAATGTACATTTATTGTCCCCTCAAAAAAAATCGTCCCACAGCCGTTAAAGGTGCTGTCTGCCTCGGTTTGGTGCTACATGGGGTGTGCTAACTTTCTAACTCTCTAGCAATTTGGCTAAGTTTAGCTACTAATGTTAGCAGTCGTTGAATGTATAGCCTATCATAACCACACAATGACTCCAAATTGCGAGACTGCTTTGGTGTATGTGCATGCGTGTGAAAGGATGAATGAGTTATATATTAGCATGCTAAATACACCCCACCCTAGCTCGCACACACACACACCTGACAAAATGAATATACTCATTTTTTTAGCGCAATATTTCCACATGCGAAGTGTTGTATCACTATTATATTGTAGCATAGGATACAAGTGTAGATGGTCGTATTTAAAGTGCCGCACACAATCGCACATAAAGTCAACGTTGCGCTAGCGTGGCTAGGTGGTGTTTACGAGAGGAAAAGCATCGATGGAGCCAGGACAGGATGTGTTGCCATAGTGACGCAGGCCAAATGGAGATACCAAAGACCCCCCTTCCTTGACCCGTGGGCGTGGGCAGAGTATAAGGATGATTCTAAGCTGAACGTGAGCAGACATCTTGGGAAGGAGCCATGAGAGCAATGATGTCTCCCTTGTCGGGACAGCCGCCTGAAATTGTATCTCTTTGCTTCGTTCAGTCACACTGTAAAATAAATCTTAGACGCTGAATGTGAAATTGACAGATGCTCGGTGAGTTTTGTTTGGGCAATGAAAAAAATTCCATGCTAACACATGGTGGACATGATTTACGTAAAAACCATGAATGTCAATCAACCACTATTGGCAACGTATGCTAGGTATCTCACACCTTGTAACACTAACGATTCACGTGACAGTGGGGAGGGAAATTGGCTAATCGGGGTCCAATTTGGCCTTTTTCACTTGTTATCTTTTCACCTGTAGAACTGTGAGGGGTGTACTCACTTTGTGAGGGGTGTACTCACTTTGTGAGGGGTGTACTCACTTTGTGAGGCACTGCATGTGAAGCATTACAATTGAACAAAGCACTCTAATAATAAATCAATGGCATTAAACCTATGAGAAACACATATAAAAATATAATACGGGTCTTGTGACTGCGATGGAAAGAGAAGTGAGATTTCCAGGGACGTTTTCATTGTGCCAAAAGGCCAAGCAGAGTGAGACCTCCCGCTGAAATGAAAGCCAGTCACCTCTCTTCTCCGCGGGGCCTTAATAAAAAACACAATCACACACACACTTCCCCTCCTTAAAAGTTTAATGGACATTTTCAAATATTTTCTCTTGAAAGGAGAGTGATCCATGGCATGTCTGCTATTTTTTAAATTAAAATGTAGTTTTTAATATATATTGGGCTTGCGTTTTAATAACATTTTTAGGCATTTGCTTCTTTAAGGGGTAAACTGGCTTTCTGGGCCTTAAAACATGTCATATCTACATAAAATAGACACTTTTTGGTCATAAAAATATAAATAAAATAGTAATATATAAGACTGTAATATATAAATAAAATATAATACCCTGGTGTGTGGTTGTTTGTCTTTATGTGCCCTGTGATTGGCTGGCGATCAGTTCAGGGTGTACCCGGCCTCCTGCCTAAAGACAGCTGGGATAGGCTCCAGCATACCCTTCCGACCCAAATGTGAATTAACCGGCAACATCAGGACCGATCTGGGTTTTTTCAGAACCTACTGCAAAAACTCTGCTCAAAGATCCTCTATGCATATACGTACAGAATACATTAGGGGTGTCACGTGACACCCACGTCACGAGACGAGACAGTGCATTGGATTGGGTCCACGAGACCGAGACGAGACAAGGTTGTGACATGAATTTGAAAAAATGTACGATGAAAAAATATGACTGGACAAAGAAACTTTTTTATGTAACCGATGCAGGTGCCATTTGAAATGTTTGTTGTCCCACAGACGCTCAAAGATTTTGTCAACATTTTTTGAGACCATATAAACCACTGTTATGATAATATACTCTATAATAACAGTAATAAATAACAACAACGCACTGTTTTTCTCTTATGTACCTGTCTTTGTCTATTTATATCCGTGCAGTCCTTCGATATTTATCATTTGAAATAATAATAATAATAAAAAAACAACATACATATACAATATACATATTTAAAGGCAAATCTTTGTCTTTTTATTAGTTGTTAGTATCAACATTTTTAGCTTTTTAGCTACATTATGCTTTTTTGTTCTATTTTTCCACTTTTTTTTTTACAGCTTTCAGACGTGCATTGCACGGAGTGACAGGTGTGCAGCTCACTCCCGCGCGCCTGCTCGGCAGATTCTTCCCCTTTGTTGATGGCTTGTATTTAACTACCCAATAAATGCATGATGCAAGAAACACAGTTGTCCCCCTTCCTGATTTATTTATTTTTTTGCATGTTTAAATGTTAACTTAAGTGTTTCAGATCATCAAACACATTTCAATATTAGTCAATGACAACACAACTGAACACAAAATGCAGTTTTTAAATGAAACTTTTTATTATTAAGGTAAAAAAAAAATCCAAACCTACATGCCCCTGTGTGAAAAAGTGATTCCCCCCCCCTGTTAAAACAGAACTTAACTGAGATTAATTGAGATCTATCCATCTGGAAAAGGTTATAAAGCCATTTCTAAAGCTTTGGGACTCCAGCTAACCACAGTGAGAGACATTATCCACAAATGGCAAAAACATGGAACCGTGGTGGACCTTCCCAGGAGTGGCCGGCTACCCAAAATGACCCCAAGAGCCCAGCGACGACTCACCCAAGAGGTCACAAAAGACCCCACAACAACATCCAAAGAACTGCAGGCCTCACTTGCCTCAGTTAAGGTCAGTGTTCATGACTCTACCATAAGAAAGACACTGGGCAAAAACGGCCTGCATGGCAGAGTTCCAAGTCCAAAACCACTGCTGAACAAAAAGAACATTAAGGCTTTTCTCAATTTAACCAGAAAACATCTTGATGATCCCCAAGACTTTTGGGAAAATACTCTGCGGTCTGACAAGACAAGACCTTTTTGGAAGGTGTGTGTAGTAAAACTAACGCCATATTTCAGAAAAAGAACATCATACCAACAGTAAAATATGGTGGTGGTAGTGTGATGGTCTGAGGCTGTTTTGACCTGGAAGACTTCCTGTGATAAATGGAACTATGAATTCTGCTGTCTACCAAAATATCCTGAAGGAGAATATCCTTCGTGACCTCAAGCTGAAACCAACTTGGGTTGTGCAGCAGGACAATGATCCAAAACACACCAGCAAGTCCACCTCTGAATGGCTGAAGAAAAACAAAATGAAGTCTTTGGAGTGGCCTAGTCAAAGTCCTGACCTGAATCCTATTGAGATGCTGTGGTTGAATTACAACAATGCTACAAAGATGAGTGGGTTTCTCCGCTGTAAGAGACTCATTGCAAGTTGTCCCAAACGCTTGACTGCAGTTTTTACTGCTTGGTGGAGCCCAACCAGTTTTTAGGTTTGGGGGCAACCACTTTTTCACACAGGTCCATGTAGCTTTGGATTTTTTTTCTCCCTAATAATAAAAAGTTTCATTTAAAAACTGCATTTTGTGTTCAGTTGTGTTGTCATTGACAAATTTTTACATTTGTTTGATGACTTGAAACATTTAAGTGTGTCAAAGGGGGCAAACACTTTTTCACACCACTGTATATTCTGTATATACATACAGAACACATACTGTAGGTGGTAACACGGTTTTTGTTATTAATTCATTTCAAAGGTTTGGAGAAAAACTGAAATGTACAAAAATTTAAGCAATTTTTCCATAGGAAATCATGTGAATCCAATTAATCAGTTCCAGACACCCAAAAATATTAACAAAAAATACATTTTATTGATATTTTTTATACATGTAGCTATTCTAGAAAACAATGGAAAAAATATATAAATGATAACTGAAATCGATACATGAACATCACGTTTACCTTTATTGAAGACTCTTGTTGGCAGACAAGCGAGGTGTGGAGAAGTAGAAGAAGAAGGCTTGATCAACACCAAAATCTTCTTATCATCTTTGACTGTTTGTGATTTTCCACATTAGCTTCTTTGATGTTATTATTTCTTTTCCATGGAGCGTATAGTTAATGCAGCAAATAGACTAGTTTGTGTGACATTCTCATTTGAGTTTGCCAAAAGAATGCCATAGTATTGTGTAAACTAAGTATCACAAGTGTCACATCCTTTGTGGTTTGGTGTGCGATCCAAGATGGCTGAATAAAAAAGCAATGCTGGGAGCATCCTCCGTCCACTTCTGACAAAAGGCCAACTGCAACAGTTTGTCATGTGCAATATTGTACGGGAACTGAGGCAAAAATTGGTGGAAAAGTTTAGGCGCCAAACAAATCATACAAAAACGGGGGCGTTGGAGAACTGAGGTTTGAGTTGCATAGACACACTCTTTATTAAGTGCTGTGCTGTTTTTAAGAGCTTACAGCAAAAATGCTAGTCAGAGATCCTCTGTATGACATTAGAAATCTGCTTTTTGAGGATTTACTGCAAAAACAGTCGTCACAAATCCTTTATACGACAGGAGCGATTTGGTGAACCTACTGCAAAAAATGTAATCAAACATTCTCTGCCATTTTTGAGGACTACTCCAGCCCGTAATGGGAAAAAAACTTGATTTAAAATGTTGGAAATGAAGCACAAATGCTCTAGGGGGGTAAAAGCAAGAAATTGTTGATGATGGAGTCGCTCTGCTTGTCTGCATGAAACGCTTCCCTTGGACTTCTTAATGAACGGGCAGGCTGGCAAGGAGTCACGCTGTGGACACCAAAGACGGACGAATGGAAACTTTCAAACACGTTTTCCCTTTATTGGCATGGTGAGGCGAATGAGAATTGCACATTTAAAAAAGAAAACATGAAAATTGACAAGAAAAGTGGAACAAGAACAGGTAGAACCACAAAAGGCATTGGTAAGAACTTGGCAGAAGGCAACGTGGATAAAACACACACACACACACACACCTCTTAACACACACACACGCACACAATCAAAACATATTGTCCTTCCCAAAAAAAACATGGACACCAAAGCATTGACAAAGTCCTCAGGTCTCAATATTACAAATTAGAATCTTAATATTGCTACTCTACACCATTTACAAAGCTGTTTTTTTTATTATGAATACATTTATTTAAAGCCAAATCTACACAGTGGGTCACAATCACCCATAAACGCTATACAAGATATCAACAAAAACAACACAACAACATTTTTCTTCCCTTTTCTTTTGCCGTTCTTATCTCGGACGGAAGCCCCGTGGCTTCATGAGATGGAATATTTCAGTTTTTAATCTTTTTTTTTTTTTTGTCCATTTACTCGAAACACTTTCATGGTTCTTAAAGCAGGGGCGGGGAACTGTTTATTCTAATTTTACTGGCATAGTTGGATGTGTTCGGACAGTTTTTGAGCTTGCACGGGACATGATAAAATGCACAAGCGTACCACGTTTGTCCCATGCGCCGCAGCTTTATCACCCCCCCCGTCTTTAAAGGGAACAGCCATGTGGTCGCAAATAGGAAAACAAATTCAATGAAGTAAAAAAACAAAACAAAAACCACAACAATCAGCGCTTAAAATACAATTCTGAAAAATAATTATTGCTTTTCTATATATATATATATATCTATATCTGACAAAAGTTTGGACACACCTGATTCATAACAGTGCAACTTAACATTTGACTTCTACTGTTTAACCACAATTTTTAATCGTGAAATTTACAGTAGCAGTCACATGTTTTGGATGTTTTTACTGCTAAAAATCAGGTGTGTCCAAGCCTTTGACTGGTAGTGTATATATATACGTATATACCCCCTCCCCCCCACCCCCCCGCCCTCTATTTTTAATTATTACTGTGAATAATATTACTAATCTTTCTATTATTGTACATTAAATACTTTGTAAAAAATTCAAGAAAGGAAATTGTAAACTTTTGTTTGGCATTCACAGAATCAAACGCGAGCGGAGCAATGTGAAAAAGTCCTGCAAAAAAAAAAACAAACAAAAATTAAAAATAAAAATTATTGCTTTGAAGTAAAAAGAAGAAGAAAACCACCAGAGTGGCACCGAAATGAGACTTGATTGTTCAGGAAAAAAGGCATAGAAGACCACCACCTTCTGTTTGTTTATTGTACACCCTGTCTCGTGATATGTTTAAAAAATAAAATCAAAAATAAATAATGAACCAAAACAGCGGCCATAAATATTGCTGATTCTAAAATAAATAGGTAAAATAAATATTCCGCTTGCTTTCCCTGTGTTGAATCAACGAGAAGCTTACAAAAGAAATTGCATATGTGTGTTGTACACAGTATATAAACACAATATAATCGAGATTGCTTTGAGTGTGTATGCTTTTTTTTTTTTTTTTTTAGAAAAAAATCAATTAGAAAATGGGGTATTTTTTTTTTCTTTAAACATGATTAAAAACACAAAGATTGTTCATGTGCTCCCTCAAAAATGAGTCGCTTGTTCTTCTGTTTTGTTGCCTTTTTTGTTTACAATCATCATATGTCTCAACTTCAAAGATTCCCTATATGACAGGAGCACTGTGCTGTTTTTTAGGACCTACGGCATAAAAATCAAAGATCATTGACATGGCAGAAGCACTCTGCTGTTTGTAAGGACATGTTGCAAAAACACTGGTCAAAGATCATCGATGTAACAGGAGTACTCTGACTAGCAGTAGGGCCTTAAAAACCTGCTGCAAAAAAAATCAAAGATCCTCTATATGACAAGAGTGCTCAACCATTTTTTAGCATCTACTGCAAAAAGTTCAAGATCCTTGAAGGGACATGAGCGCTCCGACTAGCAGTAGGTCCTTATCAACAGCAAAGATTCTCTACGTGACAGGAGTGCTCAGACTAGTGCTATTTTAGTAGTTCCTTAAAAACAGCAGAGCACTCCTGTCAAACAGGAGATCTTTGACTAGCGTTTTCACAGTAGGTCCTTCAAAACAGCAAAGATCCTCAATTTGACAGGAGCAAACTGCTGTTTTTAGGACCTACTGCAAAAAGTTAAAAATCCTCTATGTGATAGGAGCGCTCTGACAAGCAGTATGTCCTTGAAAACAGCAAAGATCCTTGTTATGACAGGAGCACTGTGCTGCCTTTTAGGACCTACTGCAAAAAAATCAAAGATCCTCTACATGACAAAAAGCACTCTGCTGTTTATAAGGCCATGTTGCATAAACACTAGTCGAAGATCCCCGATGTAACAGGAACACTCTGACCAGCAGTAGGTCCTTAAAAACAGCAAATACCCTCTACAAGACAGGAGCACACTGCTGTTTTTAGGACCGACACCCGAAAAATGAAAAATGGACTCTGCAGGAGCACTCCGACAAGCAGTATGTCCTTAAAAACAGCAAAGATGATCGGTATGACAGGAACGCTCTGCTGTTTTTTAAGCACCACCTGCAAAATAAACCAAAGATCCCCAATATGATGGTTTTGTAGTAGGTTCTTAAAAACATTTAGAGGATCATTGACTAGCGTTTTTGCCGTCGGTCCTGAACAACAGCAAAGATCCTCAGTGTGACAGGAGTGCTCTGACAAGTTGTAGGACCTTAAAAACAGCGAAGAACCTCTATATAAGAGGACTGCTCTGCTATTTTAAAGACCTACTGCAACAACACTAGTCAAAGATCCTCTCTATGACAAGCGCACTTTGACTGGTGTTTTTTCAGTAGTTCCTTAAAAACAGCCGAGCACTCTTGTCACATGGAGGATCTTTGACTAGCGTTTTTGTGTTTAAGGACCTACAGGTGCACATGTGGGCGTACAGTATGCTTTACAGTTTTGTCATTACTACAGAGCGACATTCGGAAGTAAGAAAAAATGTCCCCCGCATTTGTTTTTTTTCTTCTTTAAAAAAAGGCTGCGTTTTACAGTGCATAGCTGTAACAAATAAAGAACTTTTTTTTATATATATGTACATTAAAACAAAAATATTATTTTTTTATAGTTATTTGTAAATACACAACTACTCTTTAAAATGTAGACAATAAGAGATTCCATCGTTGTTTTTTTTGAATGTAACAAAGATTTCAAAGGCAGAAAAAAACAACACAAATCTTTTTGAACAAGCTGTTTTCATCCCCCTCGCCCCAAAGGATCATGGGTGTTGTAGTGCTTGGAGAAGATCATCGTCCATCGTCCTTTTTCGCATCCTCTCCTCAGCAGCGATCGTTCATGTAAACTTCAGTGTAGATTATTTATTCTCACAGCTCCACAGAGCGCACAGACTTCTTAGCGTCTCGTCGTCAACGGGAGACGTTGAGGTAATCGCAAAGTCACAACCCCACCCCCCACCCCGCACCCCCAGCCACAGCCACAAGAAGGAAGGAAGAGAGGCAGGGAGGCGAGCAGGTTACCTTCTCAGGCTGCCCTGTGCCTCCTGCAGCAAGCTGTCGAAATCCAGCGAGTCGTACTTGCTTTTGGTGGAGGCCGGATCAAAGTCGTCCGAGTGGGAGTCTGCAAGGGGACATGGAGGAATGTGCTCAGCTCTTATTTCCTTACACAATATCATTTATTATTTGATATATGTGTGATTCTCCTGAAAGGGGTACCAGTGTGGGTGCTGACGCACAGACTACAGTGATTTGAAGCTATAACCAAATAAAAATAGAATGCAAAAACATTGAATAAACAGGGGAAACAGAGATGAATACTTTCTTCCTGTCAGTTGTGTATAAAACACCACATGATCTCAGTTTCAGCTCCGACAAAACGTTCCACCTCGTTAACATAAAGGGCGTAGTCCGCACACTAAAAGTGAATGGAGAAACACTACATGCAAAGACGTCTGCATTAACACCCGTTGCGAACGTCAAAATATTTTAGGGTTGTTTGTCAGTTTTTTGGGTCAAAATTCAGACAATAATGAATGTGACATGGATTTAAAATCAGAAATATGGTATAGTGTCCGTGATACATGTTACAATCCGAGTTTCTACTGATCTATTTTTCTAATCAATACACTGAGGGGAGGCCGCACGGTGGCCGAGTGTTTAGCATGTTGGCCACACAGTCAGGAGATCGGGAATCGATCAGGTTCGAATCTCCATTGGGCATCTCTGTTTGGAGTTTGGATGTTTCTCCAGGTACTCCCACATTCCAAAAACATGCCTGTTAGGTTCATTGGTGGCTCTAAATCGTCCATAGGTATGAATGTGTCTACATGCGATTGGCTGGCGACCAGTCCAGGATGTACCAGCATAACTAGACTAACTCACACGGAGTTTGAAGCAGGGTCCATCCACTAGCTCTATGTTACGTCAAATATACACGTCGCCATTACATCACATCCTGGTCATCCCCACAACACTGAAAATGGTAGGCTGTGAAAGTGCACACGAGTGCACAATATCATTTTTCCATGACAGTTTATGTGTGTGCACAGAAAAACAAAAGAACGGTGAGGCACTTGTTAATCACACTGAAAATTTGAGCCACACGTGTAAAAATGTCGTGACGTAAAACTCGTTTATTTACTCACACATAGTGAAAATCGAGCATTCATAAAATAATAATAAGTAAATAAATTAGAGCATTTCCATTAGGTTTTAGACGAGTATCCGTTACGGATAATGCATTTTTGCAGAGTACGAGCATGAAATGAGTACAGCTCGGCATTATCCGTAATCGTGATGAAGGAAAATCCTCATTGGTTAACTATTTATGGATGCATTCTTCACGCTCTGTGTTTTGCCAGTCACACACAGCGACCGCCCCTCCCTAGACAGACTCCCTGCAGCCAGAGAGAGGAGCCATGCCTTGTTTCGTTATGCATTTGACAAGACAGAGCTGTAAACAGCTCGTGTCACTGTTATTTTCGTCTGCTTGCTTCTAATTTGGCTGGTGATATAAAGTCAGTTGGAAAACTTTGCTTGTAGTACTGAAAGCAGTGCTTTTGAGAAAACTACAGTGAACAAGACTGACACATTTCCCTGTTTGCCATCACTGGATGTTTGCATGAATCACCAACTTCACACAAATCATAAAAAATAATTCACTAATAGTCTTACAGATCACTTACACACATACACAGTACACATACAGCTGAATAATAAACAATAAATATAGCAATTCTGATCAATCCATGTTAATTACAGACTTAAAATAATGGACCAATTTAAGCCCCACCCATTTCTGGTAAAACCACGCCCACTTACAGTGTATACCCCCCCGTACAGATACGGATACAGAAAATTTTGATGACTGAATAGGTACAGACAGGTTTTTCTTCATAAACTGAAACAGAACAAGTGTTACCACGAGGGTTGCGGGTACGCTGGAGCCTATACCAACTATCTTCAGGCAAAAGGCGGGTACACTCTGGACTGGTCGCCAGCCAATCGCAGGGCACATATAGACAAACAGCCATTCCCGCTCACATTCATACCTATGGACAATTTAGTCTCTCCAATTAACCTAACATGCATGTTTTTGGAATGTGGAAGTAAGCCAGAGTACCGGAGAGAACCCATTGGGAGAACATTCAAACTCCACACAGAGATGTTCCAATGGAGATACGAACCCACGATTTCCTGACTGTGAGGCCAACATGCTAACCACCAGGCCACCGTGTGTAACCCACAACCCTAATGAGGACAAGTGGCACAGAAAATGAATGAATGAATCAGAGAGTAATTTTTGAATTGTGACATGTTCTGAATAAACGTAACACAATTTTCTATTTTTACATAATGACTAACAATTAACAGTTAATAAAAATTAATCGATGCTTCATTGATTATTATTGTGGCATCCCATTGGCCTACAAGACAGAACTCGACCTAGCCACAAACGACAAATGCAGCACCTTCTGTGCATCTGCAAAACAGCTTAAAAATGTACTCTTTTTAGGAATGAGCTACAAACTTGAAGACAAATTTGAATTTTACTTCTTCGGACAGCAAAGTAGTGTAAATTCCACATAACAACATACTTCCTAACTTTGAAAATGATGTTTTAAGATAGCAGCAAAGCAACAGATTGTGATGCATTAAAAAAAGGTCTATTTTTATACTGATACGAGTCTCTTCCTGTCTTCTTGTGTCTCATACGTCCTATTTCTCCTGATCCGGCTGATAAAACAGAGTCTATCTTATCTCTGCCAACAGACAGCTCCAACAAATGGAGGCCTCAGAGGGACCCCGGACGGCAGCACACTGAGAAATGGGACTGACCATGGCAGCCTGGGAGATAGTAGGCGTGACCTGCGCTAATGCAATGGCTGACGGCTGCATTGTGTCATGCTGCGCACCTTGAGGGGATGACCAATAACCCCCTGCTCTACTTAAAACAAATGGATAGTGTGCTTGGCAAACAACAGCAACAACCAGAAAAGTAGACTCGGAGACAACACTGTTAGAAGAACCTTAGCTAGCTCAGTGACAAACTCACTGAAAACTACAAATGGGTGGTTAGAGACCACAACCATGTATCCCACTGGGAATCATCCAAGTAATATAGAAAATAATAGATAAGATCCTGAGGGTTATGGAATAAAAAATTCAAGAGGTAGACTCAAAAAAATGTCACCGGCCCTGAGCCAGAAGATCCGATTGGCTGTCTGTCAAGACACAAAACGATCCCCGACCCAAATGAAAGTTCTATGAGAGAAGGGCTCATCTCCTTCAATGCCACAAAATTGCCCGTTTGGAATATGCACGAAAGCACCAGAAATGGGACACTGAAGGGTGGAAGAAGGTTTTATTCTCTGACGAGAAAAATGTAACCTTGACAGTCGTGACATTGCTGGCATGACAAGGAGATCTCACTTGAGATGTTTTCCACACGACACAGTGGAGGGGGCATCATCATGATCTGGGGTGCTTTTTCCTTCAATGGAACAATGGAGCTTTAGGTTGTGCAGGGGCGTCAAATGGCAGTTGGCCATGTGGAGATGCTGCAGGGGGCATCCCTCATGACTGAAGGCCCTCATCAGTGTGGTAATGACTGGCTTTTTCAACAGGACAACACTGTAGTTCACAATGCCCGCCTGACAAAGAACTTCTTCGAGAGGGACTATCTTTGGGACCATCCTGTGTTTTGACATTTGGGGATGGATAGCAAAGGGAAGTTTAGAAAAATAGACATCAGATCCAAATAGTGGATGCCCTCCGTGAATGCCATCTTCACCACCTGTAGCAACATTCCCACAAGCCTCCTGGAAACACTGGCATCAAGAATGAACAAACCAATTTTTGAGGTTGATTAAAAAGACTGGCACGGCTACTCATTACTGAGTTCTTTTTTGAACATTTTATTTCTCTTTTAGGGGGGTTTCGGGTTTTTTTGAGATATGGTCTTAAATTTTTGATCAGCTGATGACCAGCCTATTTCAGTTTATGGCTTGTTTGCAAGAGATTGCTTACTCTAAATGTTTTGTGTCTAACTCCCATTTCTTCGTTTCGCTTTCTGAGGCTCTACTTAGAACCTCCTTAAGATCCAACACAACAAAATGTAAATCACTGAAATTTTTGGTCTTCACATTTTGATCAGGAGCGTAAGAGCCCTCTACTGTTTTTGGGACCTACTGCAAAAACACATGTCAATAATCTTTTATATGAGAGGAGTGCTCTGCTGCTTTTAAGAAACATTTCCACAAATGAATGAAATACTGTATCTGGTACTTGTTGGTACCTGTTGCATCTACTGCCATGGAAGCTCTCAAATTCACCTCTGAACTCCATGGATACCCAGTGGACACGTCCATGTTACAAACAACAGAGAAGATAAGTCTTGCTTTTATCAGCGTCACTTAGCCTACTTCCTCTGTATTTCCTCTTTTTACAGCCATGCCAACATATAACAACGCTGCCTGCAGGGATACGGAATTGTGAGTGTGTGTGGGGGAGTGGGGTGGGGGGTGTCTTAGTCAACAACAAAGCTGTACTTACCCAAGTCGGTGTAATGGGATTTGCCCAACTGCTTTTGCCCGCCAAAGCACAGCTCGAGGCGGGGCTCGTCGGACCGGCGCAAGGTGTGTCCATTGTCAAGGGCGGTGAGGGCATCACACGTGTAGCGGTATGTGATGAAGCCGAAATTGTCCCTGGGTGAGGAGAAGCATGGGAAAACGTTTAGTTTCGCAATTTTGATTCAAATATGATCAAGTTTTGTCTATTTGTACACTAAAGACAATCACTGCACATCTCTCTCTTCATAATATCGCATCGACTCAAATATAAGACAACAGGAAAAACATTACACCAGTCAAAATGCAATATTTTGTTTTTAAATGGAAGGAAAACATTTAATTTCACAGTGTTCACTCAAATATAAGACATCCTTGTTTATTTCTATGCAAAAGACAATCAATACTGTACAAGTGTCTCTCGTAATATCATATTGACCCGAATATAAAAATGTGACCAGCCTCTTTACACATCATTACAAGTCAAAATACAATATTGCAATGGACCCACAAATATGACACAACTTGTTTTTTCTGACTTTTTTCCTAAAAAACAAATACATGTCTTATATTCGGTTCAATCAGTGGTGTGCAGTCAGGGACAGTAAGGCCTTCTCTGCTGGCCTCACCATTACCAGAAACACTGACCTACATTTCAAACTTCAATTGTAGAATTAGTTAGCAGCGTGTTTCTTGGCTGCAGTGCTTCTAGTAGTGTATGTGTATGTTAGATTTTTTTTGTCCAATTAGATTTCAGCTTCTATGTGTTGTCACATGCACACTATTAGCAACGGGGCGTTTTTTTGCAGCCAATCAGACTTCTGACTGGACTTCTGATTCACCTCAAAGCCAGCTTTGAGCGCCAACTTTAGAAGCACCGATGTACAGCCAATCAACTGTGGAAATGAGTCACTAACTTGAAGGTACTAGCAGTAATGTAAGTCAAGTGTATTGGTGACTATGTATCGGAAGTGGACTTACATTGGTAAAATATTGTAGTCGTGGCAATCTCATAGTAGTCTCTGAATGTGTTGGAGTCCCCCCCCTCTAAATGCTTGTACGTGCATCGCCAGCGACACTCTACATGGGCAATCTTGGTTCAAAACCCTGCTGTAGCACATATTTACTATTACGTAGTATTGTAGTGGTTTTTCATACTGGCTCTCATTCTGGCCGGCCCACTGAAGGCGCAGTTACCAATTGCATGGCCCACCACTGGGGTCATCCAGTATAGCATTTTTGTATTCCTAATGTCTTCCTTACCCATCGTCTCTCAAGTTGATGACACATTCTTCGATCTCGCCAAAGAACTCAAAGCGGCGCTTCAGCTCGGCGCGGGTGCAGTCGGACCTGAGTCGTCTCACGTACACCACCCGTCTCTCGTCCTGCTCGTTGAAAAAGAAAAAGACACCCGATTAAAACGGCAGCCATTTTTTGTCCTTCTAATGGACTCGCCCGCATCACTACCCGCGGACGTCTTCTGTGATTGGTCAGCCTGCTTGGCGTAATCTGATGGAGGAAAGTGCCTCCAGTCTGCCGCGCGGCGCTACAATCCCTCTTCCTCTTGGGACAACACGTCAACCACGGGGGAGACTGATTTTTATCAAATGATGCGATGTCTTCCTCCCAGTCTAAAAATAAAGCTCGGCAGTGACTCAGCGGCACATGCAGTTGACTTACTTCTCTGACATACGCCTTGGACACTTATCTGAATCTTAGCCCTTTTGAGGGGTGAAAAAAACACAACCAGATTTTCTTCAACATCAAAAGGACAAAGCGGAATAATTAAGCGGCATCCGCTTATCATTTTTTTACACAGTACATGCCTAGGGGCACATTATTTATTTATTCCAGATGGTGAGTGGCGTCTTGACGGTACTGCTGACATATGTAAATGAGGTGTCACCTATGACCCCCCCCACAGAAAAATCCAAATTAACAACTGATTTTTTTACACTCTGCTTTTCATGCTTCTGTTTTCTAGGGCCTTCTGCAAAAAGAGATCCTCAGAACATAACAATGGTGCGTTCAAAGACTGTCAAACAAAGTGAGAAAGCTCGCCGCTCTCCAAAAAACAATGAAAGAAAACAATATGAAGAAAACAAGCAAAAACTGGTGGATTTCTAACTGTATACTATTTTTTAAATAAAATAATAACCCCTACTTCCAAAATTGGTATGCATGTACATAAAATATGATGTAGCTATTTACTAAATTATTTTTTTCTAAAGCGTCTTGTTTGTTATCATTGCGCCTGAAAGTTTTCCGTGGTCCGGTTCGGCGCCAGTCACGAATCAGTACCGTTGGGGACCCCTGCTCTATTTGACAGAAGCGCTCCACTGTTTTTAAGGACCTATTGCAAAAATGCTTGTCAAACATTCTCTATTGTAGGGCTCCCCAAACACCGGGCAGGGCTGAACCGGGCCGTGGAAAACTTTCAGGCGCTATAAATGATTACAAAAAAACACATTTTGGTAAAAAAGATGTGTCAGTAACGTCATCAAATTCATCCAGTCAAAAACGTTTGGGGACCACTGCTCTATTGAACAGGAGTGCTGTGCTGTTTTTAACGACCTATTGCAAAAAAAAAAATAAATAAAACGCTCATCAAAGATCCTCTATACGAGAGGAGCGCTATGCTGTTTTTAAGGAACAGTTGCAGAAACGCTGGTCAAACATCCTCTGTAGGACAGAGAGCTGTGCTGTTTTGAAAAGTGAAAGTGAAAGATCCACTATATGCCAGCACCTCTGCGCTTTGTAAGTATGCAAATGAGGTGCCACCTATGCCCCCTGGTAAAAAAAATCCAAACTAATGGCAGATTTTTATCCTCTCCTTTTCAAGCCGCTGTCCACCGTGGTGGACAAGGAAATGCTGAACGAGGACTTTAGTTGCTGACAACCGATAAATAGGCAAAATTTTCTTTGACGGCCCCCCTGAGGGCTGTCTGTGTGTCGGAGAGAGAGAGGCAGCCAGACGGAGATGATTCCACCTGTCTCGCAAGTCTTTGCTTGACAGCGCTAGTGCTAATTGTTTGTCTCCGAGCTGGGGTAAGTTTGAATTAGGACTGAATCGTTGCATGTGGTCCTTATGTGGATGGGCTGGGTCGTAAAGAATGGCAGCATCAGCACCAACTAACAACCAACTGCTAAAAAAATCTGGTCAAACTTTCTCTACGTGACTTTCTGTTTCTCTGCTGTTTCTAAGGACGTACTGCAAAAACAGTAGTCAAAGATAATTTATATGACAAGAGTGCTCTGCTCTTTTTAAGACACTAGTCAAATATCCTCTGTTTGAGTTGTGACAGGAGCGTTATGCTGTTTTTAAGAATCAAAAAAACAAAAAACACCCAATCACACAGATGCTAATCTCCTCATATTTGAATTGGACACAGTTTTCCTTGTGTTTCTTAACCATCATGGCGAGAGAATAAAATTACTCACAATGGCTTTTTGGTGTTGCTTGTCTCTCTGCTCGGCTCTTTCAAACTCCCGCTTCTCATAGTCCCGGCGGTACTCCTCCCTCTTCAGCCGGTCATGCTGATAGTCCTCGTAGCTGTCGTACCTTGAGGATGGACGGAGACAACACAAGGATGTTTTTACAGTGAAGTCCTAAAGGGACCAGCATCTGTCAGCGAAACTTCACATGCCATTACGTTCTGCTTAGGAAGTACAACATCGACTGATGAATGACTCTCAGCCTTGTCGGGTGTCATTAGGACACATGAGTGCCAAATCAGCTGGGAGCGCCGAGACAGTGTCACTCTACTTTAACCCACCCTCACTATCCTACTCCCAAATGGTCGTGTCTGAACAACTTCATATTTGGTGCTGTTTTTATTGAATTTGAACCATAATGTGTCAAAAGTTAAAACACAATAAATATGTTTCCGATGTTTGTCAAGTAATCTACAGTATATGACAGGCACACAAAGGAGCTGCTTTTAAGGACCTACTGCAAAAACTCCATAAAGGATCATCAGGAGCACCCTGCTGTTTGTAAGGACCAACTTAATAAAAAACACAAGTAAAAGATGCCCTATGTGACAGGACAGCTACGCTGTTTTTAAGGACCTGCTACAAAAACGCTAGTCAAAGACCTTCTATGTGACAGCTGTGCTCTACTGTTTTTAAGGACCGACTACACAAATGTTAAAGATTTATGTTAGTTAAGATCCATTACATGACAAGTGCTCTGCTGTTTTTAGGAATCTGCTGTACAAATGTTAGTTACTCCCACCTTTTGAACTGAACCTTTGGCCCGGGGCCACCGGTTGAATATCTCGGTTTAGTACACTTTTGTGCATAAAATAAGTGAAACAATCACCTTGGCCTGAGACTGAGAGGAGACTGAGACTGAGGCCGGGGGCTCTTTTGGCTCCTGGAACGAAAACTGCTGAAGTCATTGCTGTGACGAGACCTGCGGGGGACATAAAGACAGCTGATGTTAAACTAGTCCCACCTTTTGTTGGAGACCAGTTATATATTCTAGCAGAATGTCACCTTCCTTTGACTATTCATGCATGTGCTGTTGGTGCTGGACTAACTGCGGGGCAAATAACGTCACGCTTCTTGATGCTTCATTATTGAAGCCTTGCTGAGGATGTGAATTATGGAAGAAGAGACGCTAAAGGAAAGACGGAGCGTTTCAAAGTGAGATGTTAAGAAAACACATTAAGCTTTCTGTTCCCATGGCTTCCCCTCAAACTTGAATCTGTGACCTCATATTTTTCAGGAAGCTTGTCGAGCCTGTGATTGAACGCTGTGAGACTATTATTGCATATATGTGAGCTAGTTAACTCTGAGCTGCAAGAAAAACAGATGAAACAGAATGAAAGTGACTCTGTGGAGTAAACTGACCTTTAAGTAATCTGCTAAACAAACCGCACTGAGGGCATAACTTCATTTCGTCCTAACTTCATCCTCTCTGTGACAGGAGTGCTCTGCTGTCATCAAGGACCTACTGCAAAAACACTAGTCAAAGATCCTCTATTTGGTGTTTTTTAAGAATCTACTACAAAACACTAGTCCATATAGGTCCTGTATATGACAGGGGGTCTCTGCTGTTTTTGAGGATCAAAAAGACTAGTCAGAGATCCTCCATATGAGAGGAGCGCTCTGGATTTACTTAGTCAAAGATCTCTATGGGACAGGAGAGTTCTGCTGTCTTCCTACTGTAAAATCTATAATCAAAGATCCTCTATATGACAGGAGCATTATGCTGCTGTTAAGAATCTACTGCAAATACACTAGTCAAAGATCCTCTGTGAAAGGAGGGCTCTGCCATTTTTGAGGACCTACTGTAAAAATGATAGTCAGAGATCCTCTATATGACAGGAGCGTTCTGCTCTTTTTAAGGACCTACTGCAAAAATGATAGTCAGAGATCCTCTATATGACAGGAGTGTTCTGCTCTTTTTAAGGACCTACTGCAAAAATGATAGTCAGAGATCCTCTATATGACAGGAGCGTTCTGCTCTTTTTAAGGACCTACTGCAAAAATGATAGTCAGAGATCCTCTATATGACAGGAGCGTTCTGCTCTTTTTAAGGACCTACTGCAAAAATGCTAGTCAGAGATCACCTACATAACAGGAGTGCTCTGCCATTTTTAAGCACCTACTGCAAAAACGCTAGTAAAAGATCATCTACATGAAAGGTTCATTATGCTGTTTTTAGAGACCTACTGCAAAAACACAAGTAAAGGATCCTCGACATGACAGAAGTGTTCTGCTGTTTTTAAGGCTCTACTGCAAAAGAAATCGTCAAAGATCCTCTAAATGACAGGAGCGCTCAGCTGTTTTTAAGGACCTACTGCAAAAGCGGTACTTAGTCATCTCCTATATGAACAGACCACTGCAGTTTTTAAGGACCTGCTGCAAAAACACAAGTGAAAGATCCTGTATGTGACTGGACCGCTCTGCTGTTTTTCAGGATCTACTGCAAAAACACTGGTCAAAGATCCTCTATATAAACAGCTCACTGCTGTGTTTAAAGACCTGCTGCAAAAACACTAGTCAAACACCCTCTATGTGACAGGAGCACTCGGCTGCTTTTCAATACCTACTATAAAAACCCGAGTCAGATGTTCCTTGCTTGCTGCTGACTAACTTCATTTACTACTCAGAGACCCTACAGAAGCCCTGTAGCACTGATCAAAGAGAACCATGGGAAATGAAGTTCTCACACTGATGACAGGAGTCTGCTTTGAAATGGGATTTAAGACGACATTCCCACAGCCTGGATTTGGCTTTCATCTCCTGGGATGTAAAGGGAAAAAAAAAAAAGGGAAGCGCGCCACAGAAAAACAACAGCTGCCGCTTAAAACAATAACCCCCTGCTTCAAACGAATAAAGGCAGTATCAGAGGGGACAGAATATTAGGAAGACACTCAAAAACAAAAAGCTTCCTTTCGAGAGATGAAACGTGTTCAAACAGTTACTCCCTTTTGTTGCTAGTGGCATTTTCTTCAGAGATAAGCACCTGATAACTTTGGTTGTTTGGATGTTCATTCAACATTATTTTTTATTATTTTACTAAAATACCGTATTGGCCCGAATACAAGACACTATTATTGACCCCCCCAAACAGTCTCAAACAGTCTTATATTTGTGGTTAAGAGGTTTAGATTTGTATTAATAAATAAAGATCCTCAATATGACAGGAACGCTGCGCTGTTTTTACAAATATAGGACAAAAATGCTAGTCAAAGATGGAGCAGGAGCGCTCTTCTGTTTTTTTACTTCACTCACACAAAAAGCTATGACCAGAAGAGATACAACCACAACACGAAGACCCACTCAAAATCTTGGTTGGCTCAGTATGGCAATTTTGTCTCTTTTTTATCTTAAAAAATGCATTTCCCACAAAGGGTCTTGAAAAGTGCGGGTTGGGGTGACGCATCTTATATTCAGGTGGTGTTATATTCCGCTTTTCATTCAGAATGGTCTTATTTATGTTATGGGTTGTCTAATATTTAAGATGGTGTTATATTCAGGGCCATCTTATAAACAAAGTGGTCTTACATTCAGGGTCAGCTTGATATCTGGGGTGGTTTTATATTCAGGGCTTCATATATTAAGTGTCTTCTATATTAGGGTCAATAAGGTACTGAGGTACTGGAGCAAAACATGAAGAAGTCAAGTGTCTCTAGTGTTGATCCACTCGGATCAGGACGATTTTACAAGACTAAGCTCAAGGTTCAGGCAGAGAAAGTGCACTGCGAGAAGACTTACCAGGAGGAAGGATGTCTATCTGGTGAGCTGGACAGCGAGCGCCTCCGGTAGCGCGAAAAAGAGCTGCGGGATCCGGAGCGAGACCGGGAACGGGAGTGCGAGTCGGCACCGCTCCTTCGAAAAGGTTCGCCGGGCGACAGCAGCAGGGAGGAGGGCGGCGGAGACGGGGTGCTTCGCGAGGGGGAGCAACTCAGTGGTGGAGAGCAGGAAGGGGAGCAGTCAAAGAGGAGGTCCAGAGGGGTGCCCTCCCACGGGTAAAGGAACCGACTCTCCCGGTCCTCGCTCAGATCCATCTCATCATGGAAGGACAGAAGCCCTGAACCAGGTAGCCTCTGGGAATCCGCATCCTCAAGAGACTGCGGTGACGCAATCGTCTCCGCCTCACCGGGACTGGACAGAGCTTTCAAGGGGTGTCCAAAGTGCTTGTTGAGTTCCGCTCGGATTTCCAGGTCGTACAGGAACTTTCGGCTGACAGTTGGGGTTGAGGACTCCTTCCCTAACCTCTGGACATCTTCTCCAACAGGGGAGACCAAACTTAAAGAACCAGCTGATAAAGAGGGTGGAGGCATGCCTGAGTCCTTAAATCCAAAACCCCCCATAGGCACAGAAACAGCAGGGCTACATGGCGTCTGATCCACCGTGGGGGCACCGGGGGCTGTGGTACCGTCCTTCTTGACGCTAGCCGACGCCTGGCAATAGTCATGGTCGCTGTGCCCACAGGAGGAACCCCGCTTGTGTCCACCGGCGACGCTGCGACGTTCCTCCCGTCCGCTCTCTGCCACTTGCTGCAGCGTGGCAGGGTAAGGGAGAATGGTGGAGGCTTTGCTCAACTGGGCGTACAGCTCAGTTTGTTCGGGACCCTTCCTGGCAGGGTCCCCGCCTGAGGCGCCGGGGCCCGACTCACCCAGCCTTGCTTTTTTGCACACCAAGGCTGAGGAGACACATGAAGACAACTTGGTTTTGAGCGATACTTTAAAAAGATTCTCTGGACTGTCTTTGTATGGGGGCGTGGTAGGTGGTGTCAGACCTGGAAAGAGGATGGAGAGACATGGAATAAGAAGTCAATAAAATAAAAGCAGGCCTCAAATATTCAAATATACCACATTCCTTCTCAAGACGGGTTTATGGAGAGGCCTGATTAAAATCCACATTTTCACTATGATTAATCCTGATCTCTCTTTTATTACAATCTTGACAGATTCATGTAATGCTTGATGGAACTTAATATGCTGGGGCTGTAACACGGATGGTTTGTCACCCCCACTTTACTCTGTGACCTTGGAAAGATCCCCTTTGGTAGGAAAAGCAACACAGGACAAACCTAGCGTATATAAGATCAAGAGTATTAAGACCTACTGCAAAAACACTAGTCAAAGATCCCGATAAGACTGCACTGCTGTTAATGCTAATGCTAGTCCAAAAATCCTTGATGTGACTGCAGCGCACTGCTGTTTTTAAGGAGACCCTCTATGACAGGAGTGCTCCAGTGTTTTTAATAATATGCTGCAAAAAGTTCCTCTATATAACTAAAGCACTCATGTTTTTTAAGAACCTAATGCAAAAAGATTCATCAAAGATCCTTATTTTTATGCCACTCCTAAATTTTGTGGTGGGGCTGACCTTTGACCCCTGACCAATCACCACAGAGCAGGCGTGGTCGGGGAGTAGGTTGAGGAATCCGAGCATATTGGTCAAGAGAAGAATGCAGATTTACTCTGTCCACAAGTTGAGATTTATGGAGTATTTTATACTATAGTGCCCAGTTGGGTTCCAATATAATTTTAAAAGAAGTGAAATGAGCAGGATAGGGCTCGTTTAAGGACATACTGAATGCATGTCAAAGATCCTCTATGTGACAAGAGTGTGCTGCTATTTTTGAGGACCTTCTGCAAAAACATACGTCAAAGATGTGACAAGACCACTTGAAAAAGCAAAGATCCTCTATATGACAATAGTGCTCTGGTGTTTCTAAGAATCTGCTGCAAAAATGCAAGTCAAAGATCCTCTATTTGACAGCAACACTTTTCTGTTTTTCAGGTCCTGCAGCAAAAATGTTAGTCAAAGATCCTCTTTGTGACAGGAGCACTCTACTGTTGTTAAGGACATACCTGGGGAAAAAAAACGCCTGTCCACGATCCTCTACACGACAACGAGTACAGTGTTGTTTTTGAAATCTTCTGCAAAATGCCAACCTCTAAATCAGGGTTGTCCAAAGCGCGGCCTGGGGGCCATTTGGGGGCTCATGGCTTGTTTGGAAGCACAATGTAGAAATAAAATTAAACATAAAACACCCCAACAAAAATGAGAAAAATAGAGCAAAAAGGCAGAATGTGAATACAAAAGGCTGAAATGTTGATACTAATAACTATATATTCATTCATCCATCCATTTTCTATGCTGCTTCTCCTCATTAGGGACGCGGGGGCAGGCTGGAGCCTATCCCAGCTGACTTCGGGCGACAGGCGGGGTACACCCCGGACCGGTCGACAGCCAATCGCAGGGCACATATAGACAAACAACTATTCACACTCACATTCATACCTATGGACAATTTAGAGTCGCCAATTAACCTAACACGCATGTTTTTGGAATGTAGGAGGAAACCGGAATACCCGGAGAAAACCCACACACGCACGGGGAGAACATGTAAACTCCACACAGAGATGCCCAAGGGAGAATCAAACCCATTTTTCTTAGCCTTTTTATAAAAATTAAAAATATATATAACAATATCAAAGTGGTCCTGTTCATCTTTTGATTTTTCAGTGTGCTGCCCTTAGTGGAAAAAGTTTGGACACCCCTGCTCTAAGTATTAGTCTCTCCTAATTTTTAAAGTGAGCTGCTTTAAGTCGTTCTGAGTGATCAGCTTCCCTCTTTGCACGAGTTTATGTATGACCATCACAAGGTCAACAGGGTGTCCTTTAGCCTCGTGTATCTCAGGTAAGTTCCAGTTTTAGCTATTTATTTACCAGCTGTGGAAATGACACACTGTGTGTGAACCTTGTACTGTCAGGGACTGAAATTTGTTACAAATCTCTAAAGCCTAAGAGCATACCAAACTTATCTTACTCTTTGTTTAACCATTTTGTTGCCTCATCATCCTGTTAATATCTCTAATGCTTTCAAGTTGGACTAGCTTCAATTTGGGATTGAATATTAGCTGGAAAGTCGTTAGCCCAGGACAGGGCTATTAGAACCCCCCACGGTGAAAGTAGTTCAAGGTGAAAGTGGTAATGATAAGAGTAAAATTCCACTACGATGGTGTAACTGATAAACATGAGGGCGTTCCTCCCTTTCGTCAGCACGGATGGAAGTTTCCATGAATCCAGCTTGATGATGAAATCACTTTCTCTGAGTCATCGCACGTCGCTTTTTGTGATAGATGACTGTTAAAAACCTTTGCTTTACTTCTTCTATTGTTCTCCCCCCAGCGGCGACATGATTAGCGTCCATCCATCACGCCCGAGTTTGACTAAGGGACACACATTTATCTAATTCTGATTTATTTTGCCCTCGCTCGCTAATGGCTTCTAGTTTATGACCCGACGTGCGTTTTTGTTTTTCGGGACAGATGGTGCTGAATGGAGCTTCTTCAGGCATTTGCTGGGCATCATTTATATACAGTTTACTGGTGTCTTCACTTGCATGACATCAGGTATTCACAACACAGCCTGGCTTATTTATTCCATCCGAGCCGCCGCCACCGACGCCGGATTTGAAGCTAAGAGCTGTCATTTGGTGCAATTCAGGAGCGAGCAAGAAATGGTGTGCGTTACACGAAAGGTAAAGAAGAGGGGAAGAGCGTAGGTGTGTCGGAGTGACATAGCGGAGGTACTCCGGTTTGTTCTGTTCAAAATCCAAGCAAGGGAAGGAGAGTAATAGTGACGGTGTGTGAGTGCATTAACAATGCTATAAAGTGGGCTCATCTCAGGACTTGCCATATAACTGCCATCTGCCTGCTTGTAAATCTGCAAAGAGGAGGTGGAGGCCGTGAGCAGGAGGACATCTGAGAGGAATGACAATCTATTTGCCTCTTGTTCAAGTGCGAGTCAACTGGTGGCACACGGGCCAAATCCTGCCCGTCAAAGATATCAAAGTGACCCGCAAGTTCAGTCCACATTATTGCAGCAGATTCCTAAAAAGAGAGAGCAATTTCGAGGATCTTTGACTGGCCTTTTTGCAGTAGGTCCTCAAAAACAGCAGTAGGTTGTTAAAAACAGCTGAGCACTCTTGTCCAATAAAGAATGTTGGACTCGTGTTTTTGCAGTAGGTTCTCAAAAACAGCAGTGCGCTCCTGTCACACTTTGGCTAGTGTTTCTGCAGGAGGTCCTTACAAACAGCAGTCTCCTGTCAGATAGAAGATCTTTGACTAGCGTTTTTGCTGGATAAAGGTCTTATCAAAGAGGATATTTGTTGTTTTTGCAGTATGCTGTCATTCCTGTAACATAGAAGATCTTTTGTGTTTTTGCATTAGGTCCTCAAAAACAGCAGAAGGTCCTTAAAAATAGCACAAGGTCTTTGACTACCGTTTTTGCTGGAGGAGGATTTTTGACTATAGTGGAGGATTTTTGACTATAGTGTTTTTGATGTAGGTCCAAAGCAACGCTGTCATTTTGAGGATCTGTGACTCGCGTTTTTGCATTGAAAACAGCAGGATCTTTGACTAGTGATTTTGCAGTCGGTTCTTTAAAACAATGGAGTGCTTTTGCGGAGGGCAGGATGTCTGTTTCTAATAAATTCTGGACGTCCTAATCGATACTTCTACTCATACACATCAACATCCTTCTAACTCTGAACTCTTGAGATGCAACGAGCGCCTTCTTACCTGGGGTTCCAGCAATCGCCACACTTAATGTGCACTCAATGGTTTTGTTCTCAAACGATGATGATCCCTTGTGGTCACTGCAAGAGAGAAAAAAAGAACAAAAAAAGACATTTAAGTCGCATGTGGATGTTAAAGTGATGTTAAAAGACATGGGAATGAGTCACAAATAATGCCTCAGCTTGGGCTTATGTCTTCTATACTGTCTCTTTCCAGTATGCACTTACTTTGGAGACTCTGGGGTCAAAGGAAGTGGCAAGGTGGTTGGTTTGGCTGCAGAACACAAAGGAGCATGGGTAATTATTGATCTAAGAGCTGCAACAATGAATATATCAAATTAAAATACACTAAAATTATTACAAAATCAAAAACACCCATTCCTGGTTAGACTTTCTATTGTCTTTTTGTTTCTTATGGATGACCCTATTCTGTCTTATAGACTCTGTGAGGCAGGATGACGTGATGTCACAGGTGTCCAGATATAGACATAGCCCGCTGGAGACAGCTTGGGATGGGACACAACGAGACAACACCATGGACAAGACACATGATGGCGGACAAGACCGACTCCACCAACAAAATCATCAGCATCATCATTAAGCATGCAAGGAGTGGAAGGGAGTGGAATGTTAGCCTTTTTGGAGTTGGTCCACAGCGCTCCTATCATAAAGAGGATCTTTGACTCGTGATTTTTGCTCTCGGTCCTTAAAAAATCAGTACTTCTGTCATATACCGAATCTTTGACCAGTGTTTTTGCAGTAGATCCCAAAAATGTGCTACAGTCATATGGAAGATCTCAACGTTTTTGCAGCCGGTATTTAAAAAACAGGAGAGCTCTCCTGTCTTAAACAGAATCTTTGACTAGTGTTTTTGCAGCAGGTCCTTAAAAACAGCAGAACGCTGTCATATAGAGCACCTTTGTCTTGCATTTTTACTATCGCTCCTTAAAAAAAGCGCAGCGCTCCTGTGGGGGATGTGAGGGCTACGGGTCTCAGGTGTCCAGATACAGACATAATCTGCTTGAGACAGTTTGGGATGGGACAATGGACAGAGACAAGACACATGACGGCGAGTGAGGCCCCTTCCACCAACAAAAATCATCAAGCATGCACCAACAGCAAGGTGAGGAGAGGTAAAGAAGATAAGAAAGGAGAGTCAAGGAAGCTTGTGCAGTTGCCCGAGGCTTTGGCCCGACTTGTGGAACGTAGCTCTCAAGACTAAAGACAGACAACAAGACAGCCCCCCCCACCCTATCCCCATATTTCACTCCAATTTGACGGAAAAAATATTAGAATTTAGTCAAGTTAGTGGAAAAAGTGGTTAGGAGAAGGAGAAGCAGCAGCAGCAGAGATAAAGGCCAGCGGGGGGGGGATGCAGTCATGATTACCTAACAACAGGTGGTCTGCGTGGTCTGGGCGCTGCCTGTGTTTCATGCGGGCGGGGGCGGGCTCTGCAATGCTAGTATCTGGGAAGCTGGGCGGGCGGCCCCTGACATCATCATCAGCATCATCATCATCATGGTCAACATCCTCCCCATGGCCTCCCTGGCTTAGACTCTTGGGGAGCTGGGGGGTCTTAGGTGGGGCTCGGTACTGAGCAGGCTTGGTGGTGAGCAGCCGGCTAAGTAAAGGGTGCCCTGGCTTCTCATCCCGTTTCTTAATGATGACGGTGACGCGCCTACGCTGCCTCTTATCTCGAGGGGCGCCTACAGCCTCTCGGCAACGCTCACAGCTGTGACTCACCTCTCGGGGAGGGAGGGAATAAGAATGCATATACCTAATAAACCGAGCGGCAGAGGCCAGCCGGTCGGCGTCACCCGGCCGCCTCCCTTCTTCGCCGGTGTAGCTTCCGTGGCCACCCTTCGACTCGTCAACATCCTGAGAGCAACGCTGCCACTTCCCAGCCCCAACACCAGCCACACTACACTGGCCTGCAGCCCGGCGCTCACCTCGCTGCGGCAGATGCTGCTGAGATGGCACGGCGGACTTCTTCTTGGAGGACGAGGAGGAAGTGGAGGAAAGGGAGGAGAACGAAGAGGTGGACGACGAGGACGGCGAGGAGGACGAGGAGGAGGCACTGTGGCCGCCCTTGACATCACTGGCTTTAGTGTGGAGTAGGATGTCATCGGTGGCTGTTAGGTACTTCAGCAGCTCGGTGCAAGGTCGCCTCAAGGAGCGGTTCTGCTGGCCAGAGACCACCCTCGCTTTGCCGCTCCAGGTGCTCTCCGTCTGTAGAAAAAAAGAAGACGCAGAAGCCACGTTTGTAGTTTATTGGCATGGAAAGGACATGGAAATGTGTAAACTTTAGAGTAGTCAGTGTACAGCTTGTATAGCAGCTTGTATAGTAGATCTACACAAAAATTAGACCGCCATTATTGTCTAAATTACTCACAACACAAGTTAGAAGCAATACAATTGTGTTTTGTACAACAGTCAAGCATGGTGATGGTACCATAATTGTCTGCACGAGTGCTGCCGGCACAAGGGCAGCTGTGGTTCATTGAGGGGAAACTTGAATTGCAACACAAATGAGTAGCACGGCTATTGACTCATTTTACTCATGGATAGCAAATCTATACTGCTACACAAATTGTGCACTGACTACTCTAAAGTATATCCAAACTGTGGATCAGGAATGGGAAGCACCTTTTTATTGGCTCCTTTATTGTCATTCATTGTTTTTTGTTGTTGAACATTTATATCTTCTGTATTTTTTATGTATACGTAAACACTAGATCAGAGATGGGCAATCTACGGCCAGCGGGCCACGTTCAGCCAGCCAAGCATTTCAATACTGGACGCTTCCAGAGCATTTAATACAGTGGTGTGCAGTCAGGGCCAGCAAGGCCTTCTCAGCACTGTTAGAAGAACTGACATTCATTGACAAATTCAATTCTGGTATTTGTTCCATGAAATTGTGTTCATTTATTTCAATTATTTTCATTTACTAGCATATTTCTTGGCTGCACTGCTTCCAGTTGTGTATGCGTATGTTAGATTTTTTTGGGAAAATCAAATTTCAGCTTCTATGTGTTGCCATTTTAATCTAATCTGCCCAGGGCAGAATCAGAAATGCTGGCTCATGTCACATACACAATATTAGAAATGGGGCTGTTTTTTTTGGCCAATCAGACTTGAGATTTGCCTCGGAGCACAGCAAGCCAGCCCAGGGCTTCCCCTATAGGATTTTTTGAAGCTGCGGAGGTGGGCTGCATAAGAGGGCGGACTGCTGCCGCTCTGTCGTGCCGCTGCTGCGTCTGCAATTTTGTTTTTATACAATTTTTAGGACTTATTTGTTTATTAAGTTATTTATTTAACTTTTTTCAACAACCAGCAGAACATGGACCACGAACATTGTAAAACTGTTAATTTAATGGCAAAGTTGCTGAGAGCGCTTAAAGTGACACTCTAAAATGTTGAGCCTCGTTTTGTTGCCTGACCTATTTAGTCAAATAGTACGATGTGAATAGTACAAAAGTACAACATTTTGTACTATTTGACACAAACCTAAATTTAATTTGATGCCTGTTTTAGAGCAATATGAATACATGGGGAAGGAATTGTTCAATAATATAGTTTTAACTTCAAAATAACACAATTAACAAAATAACAATTTAAAGATTTTTGTCATATTAAAACCCTAAAAGTGAGCTGCAGCACGGTGGCCAAGGCCATGCCCCTTTTTAACAGGACAGCATCCACTCAGTACAGGCCTTGCCATGGTCACCCAAGGAAGTTGAGTGCACATGATCAGCGTCAGATCCAGAAGTTGTGTTTGGAAAATAGATGTATGAATGCTGCTGGCATTGCTGCAGAGGTTGAAGGAGTCGCGAGTCAGCCTGCTGATGTTAAGACTATACGCCGTATAGCATCAAATTGGTCTGCGGGGCTGTCATCTCAGAAGGAAGCCTCACCGAACGATGATGCACAAGAAAGCACGCCAACAGTTGGGGGCTGACAATCAGACTACGGACATGGATTACTGGAGCCATGTCCTGTGATCTGAAGAGACCAAGGTAAATGAATTTGGTTCAAATGGTGTCAGGCGTGTGTGGTGGCATCCAGGTGAGGAGTGCAAAGACAAGTGACTCTAGTCTCCCGTCAAGCATGGTGCTGGGAGTGTCATGGCATGGGGCTGCATGAGTCCTGCCGGCACCGGGGAGCACAGTAACAACATGTACTGTGCCATACTGAAGGAGAGCATCATCATGAGGCCCTCACTTATTCCAACATTATAACGACCCCAAACACACCTCCAAGATGACCACTGCCTTTCTAAAGAAGCTAAGGGTAAAGGTGATGGACCTAAAGCTTTTTGAGCATCTATGGGACATCCTCAAACACAAGGTGGAGGAGTAGAAGGTCTCTAACATCCACCGGCTCTGTGATGTTGTCATGGAGGCCTGAAAGATGATTCCAGAGGCAACCTGTGAAGCTCTAGCGAGCTGGTGTCTTAGTTAAGACAGTGTTGGAAAATTATAGTAGCCACACAAAGTATGGACACTGGACACAATTTGGACATTTTCACTAGGGGTGTACTCTCTTTTGTTGCCAGCGATTTAGACAGTTAACCAAGCTTTACACTGACTACACTGTTTATCAAAGAAGCATTTCCTTAGTGTTGTCCCATGAAAAGATATAATAAAAACATGTATTTAATTTTGACAAATGTTGACGTATTGGGCAACGCAATATGTCAGGACAATGTTCAGAAGCGCAACTGAGTGAAGCATCGTCTTTTTTGCACGGTCCTGTGAGCAGTCCGAGTCCTTGGGGAGACATCATACGCTGCGCTCCAGAAATGGATGACTCAAAGGCGCGTAATGAAAATGGAATGCGACACTCGTGCAAACGTAGCGCAACGTAACAACAAATATGTTTACAGAGGGGGTCATTTCAAAATACGAGCAAATAAAGTAGCGTGTTTCGAGAAAAAAAATGACACCTCCAGCGAGCAATTTCATCATGGGATCATTCCGACAATACGACTTTTTTTTTCTTTAACAGTCTGTCATAGTAAGACGGATATGTTGTGGCGCTAATGAGAAGAACGCCGCCAACGCTGCCGTGTCTGCCAAAGTCCAACAGCAATCAGCCTGCTTTCATTACGCCCTCTCAGGGATGCGGAGCTACAGTCTAGGCCACCGGAACAAGAAAATTGTGAGAGCAGAGCTGAGTGAGGAAGATGATCTAACATAAAAACATGCATACCTTGACGACGGCAGGTGGTGGTCTAATGCGGTGGTTGTTGTTGCTGCCGGCTGCATGGTTCTGCGCCTTGCCACCTGTGTATTGATTGTAGCCCAGCTGGGAGTTGGCTGGCGCCAGGAGGAGCTTCTTCAGCTGGAGAGCGATAGCAAAATTAGCAAATGGACATTATGGAGTTGTCTTTTTTTCATCTAAAGTAAACAAACTTCAAAGCCCCATTGCAGCTAAACCTGGTAAGATGTTAGCCTTAAAGCTAACAGGTGTAGCCGCATGCTTGTGTGGAACAATAAACAATGGCAGGAAGCTCGCTGCCAAAGAGGCGTGGTGGTGGGGGGATTAGACAAGACCTGGAGAGAATAGATGGATTTACTTTCATTCCGTGCCCGCTCTGTTTTCTTGCAATGTGTTTCCTTGCATAGCCACAACGGTGCTAACATTTGAATAACTTAATATTGATTTGATTTAGCAATCTGCATTAGGGCAAGTTAAATAACATGGAGTATCACGATATGCTAGTATCAGTACAGGAGCAAATGAACAATGGCTAATGTTAGCACAAATGGACAATTATTGATGTTTACGTAAAGTATTACCTATGGGACAATAGGCCATTTTTAAAGTATCAAACCTAGTATTGGTTCTGGAGTTATGGTAACAAACAGCAAACATTTTTGTGTGGATGGACAACTTACTGAAGCATCTCAAGCATAATATCACTTGTGCTACAAAAGGCCATGTGTAAATAAAAAGTACCATAGCATAGATCAGCTCAAGCGGGCCACATCTGCCTTGCCTAGAGTCTTAAGACGGCCTGCCGGACCTTTCCAAATGACCGTTTTTAAAAAACATTGAAGGTGTAGCCGGCAACATGACTTGCAACGCTATTGCGACAAATTGCAACTACATTATTTATATTTTGTTTGAGCAGAGCAGCATTTTACTGTATATGCAGCAACCATTGCACCGATGGCGCAAACAAACACAACACAAGTCAAAAAACAACACAAGTCAAAAACAAATGCCCTCACAAATTGCTACATTTAAGTATGTTCGGAAATCCCAGAGTCCGCCCCCAGGCAATTTTTTTTAAACCCCCGTGAGCCAAAAAGTTTGCCCACCCCTGGTATAGGTCCTTGTGTCGTCTTGGAGTTTAAGCATTGTATAGCAGATGAACCATGAAAAATTTAGGGTGAATTGATAATTATTGAAATTTAAGCAGACTATTGAACAGTATGGGGGACGAGCCATGTACAGTCATCCCTCGTTTATCACGGTCAATTGGTTCCACACCCGACCGCGATAAGTGAATTTCTGCGAAGTAGGATTCAATATTGATAAATGGAATATTTTCGTACTTAGAGTACAGAAAACCTGGATATGACTTTCTAAATTAGATTTTTACCATTATTAGAGCCCTGTATACATGAAATAACACCCCTATAGTCACCTTTACACCAATACTGTCGATATAATCAGAGAAAATAAGCCATTTTAGACATGAATAAGACTCGTCCTCCTGTGTGTTTCAATAAATGTCTTCTGGACGTGTGGACAGGAAGTTGACGTCGGGGATTCAGAGCTGATTCAATAATATTATGATGATGATGATAGTGATGATGATGACTATTATGATGATTATTATTATCTTTATTTTGTTGGTATTGTGCCTGTTGTGAGATAAATAACAGTTCATTTCAGCGTTTTGTATTGCCTTAAACTATATTTGCATTTTAGTTCATTTATACAGTATAATGTTTAAATCATTTTTATGCTTGAAAATGCATAATTTAGGGCAAGAATATGTAACGTTTACATTTTTGGACTAATAATAGGCCGTCGTCAACCATGAAACAGCGATCATTTACCAATTAATTCATTTTAAAAACCGTGATATACAGTGACGGAGCGATGTTCGAACCGCGATGGAGCGAAGGACGACTGTGCAGTATAAATCAGAACTAGCGGTATCATAGTATCCATACTAGTGCTGGCAGTGTAGTTGTAAATTATAGCTGATGTCCGGTGAAAAATGAGAGGCAGTTCTTCAGAAATGTAGTGTTAGCGCTGGTCGAACAATATTGTTCATCACAAAATGTTATCATGCTGTATCGCAAAAATGTTCTCCTTCTCACAAGCTGATCGTTTAAGGTGCAGCTGTTACACATGGTTGCTTTAAAGTGATTACCAGGGAGGGTTCCTCGGGCTCCTCCGGAGTGGGAGGCAGGTCTTCCGGGGAGGAGGGACAGCTCTGGTCACTGGCATTGGTCACGTCCCCGTCTGCCAGAGCCTCGAACGAAGGCAGGCCGTCCTCGTCCACAGGGATGCTGTCCAGGGTCTCAGTAAGCACTGCCAGCAAGTTGGCCTCATTTTCTTCATCTATCTTCTTAGCAGGCGTGAAAAAAAAAAAATAGACGGACAGAAACATAGAGAAGAGAAAATAGGACAGTTTAGTCTGGAAGTTATAAATCTTTTCTTCCCAGGAAAGTCAAACTGGTGGGTGATTGCGTGCATGTGTTGAAAAAAGACCCAAAATAAATAAAAATCACCACCCCCCCTTTCCTAAGTGAGTCAAGCCTGTCAGTCATATTTTAAACACGCAGCTTAACTGGACCAAAATAATATCGTCTCGCAGAAAAGCCATTAGCCAGGCTGACAAGCAAGCAAGTATCTAGGGAAGGCAGGGACGTTTTCAGAGGGAGTTTGTGGGCAAACAATGACGCCCGGTTCAAATCTACGCTGACAAGATGTTTGCCAGCAATCCTCCAAATACGGGAGAATTAGCGTGCCGCTAATGCTGAATAAAGGCGCTATATTTAAAGATGCTAATGACAGGCGGCGAATTTCTGCAGACGCATTACAGTGGCGTGAAATAAACAAACAAATGCTGCATATGGAGATG